>NC_053023.1:280012004-280315253 GCF_003073215.2 Triticum urartu
GCTTTGACGGCCTACAAATGGAGCACATTCCGAGAGCTCTGAACGCCATTGCTGATGGCCTATCAAAGTGCGCTGCACTTAAGCTACCTGTGGAACCAGGGACCTTTGTGCTCAAGCTGACTCAACCGTCCGTAACACCATCGACTAGACAAAGCAAGAAGAGGAAGTTGGTTTCTGGTGACCGTTCACCGGTAGAGCTTCCTGAAGCCGCCGCCAAGAAGGTCCCTAAGATCAACGTCGAAGGCGCTGAGGAGCAGTCTGCTCCGGCAAGCCTTAGAGCTTGTTCCGTTGAAGCAGAAGCTCCCGGCAAGCTTGTCGCGGAACGTCACGCTCCGGCAGAGACGCAGCTTCTCGCCGTAGAAGCGGACGTTCCCACAGCAGCTGAGACCAACACCAAGAGCGCTGAGGAGCAAGATGCTCCGGCAAGCCCCAGGGTTTGTTCCGTTGAAGCAGAAGCTCCCGACAAGTCTTGCCCCGACGAGCTTGTCGGGGAACGTCGAGCTAAGGCAGAGCCGCAGGTTCTTGCCGTAGAAGCGGATGTTCCCGTAGCAGCAGATTTGCCTTTAGTCCTTGTTGTCGAGCCATAGGCTCCAACATGGGCGCAGCAGATTGTCCGTTTCCTTCAGACAGGAGAACTTCCCGAAGAGCCAGAAGAAGCCGAAAGAGTAGCCCGGCAGTCAAGTATGTACCAGTTAGTCGACAAGACACTGTACAGAAGAAGACTCAACGGTGTGAAATTGAGGTGTATTCCCCGGGAAGACGGACAAAAGCTGTTGGCAGAGATACATGGAGGCATATGTGGACACCACATTGGCACAAGAGCACTCGTCGGCAAAGCATTCCGGCAAGGTTTCTTCTGGCCAACAACCCTCCAGGATGCAACTGCACAAGTAACCAAGTGTGAAGCGTGCCAGTTCCATTCCAAGCAGATACACCAGCCAGCTCAAGCTCTCCAGACGATCCCTTTATCCTGGCCATTTTCGGTCTGGGGGCTCGACATCCTCGGCCCCTTCCCCCGAGCTGTCGGGGGCTTTGAGTACTTGTACGTCGCAATCGACAAGTTCACAAAGTGGCCGGAAGTGGAACTAGTGAGGAAGGTGACCGCACAGTCAGCCGTCAAGTTCTTCAGGTCGATTGTTTGCCGCTTCGGGATCCCCAACAGGATAATCACCGACAACGGTACACAATTCACGAGCCACGCCTTCATGCAGTACGTCCAAGATCTCGGCGCCAAGGTCTGCTTCGCTTCTGTTGCTCACCCAAGGAGCAACGGTCAAGCGGAGAGGGCGAACGCTGAAGTGCTGCGCGGGCTCAAGATCAGAACTTTCGACAAGCTGCACGAGTGCGGAAGAAACTGGATCAGAATGACGCCAAATCGAGCCACTGGATAGACACCCTTTGCTCTAGTCTATGGAGCAGAGGCAGTTATCCCCACGGAACTCGTATACGGGTCACCTCGAGTGCTCGCTTACGATGAGCTTGAGCAAGAGCGGCTGCGGCAAGATGACGCGCTGCTCCTTGAGGAAGATCGTCTCCAGGCTGCTGTGCGAGCTGCTCGCTACCAGCAAGCTCTGCGCCGCTACCATAGCCGCAGAGTCAATGCCAGGAGTCTCGAGGAAGGCGACCTTGTTCTTCGGCGCGTTCGGTCGGCCAAGAATTCCAACAAGTTGACGCCGAAGTGGGAAGGCCCTTACCGGGTGAAACGAGTCACAAGGCCTGGCGCTGTCTGCCTTGAGACCGAAGATGGCGTACCGGTGAGCAACTCCTGGAACATCGAGCATCTTCGTAAGTTTTACCCGTAAGGCGCGGTTGTCGGACCCTGTCCGGCAACCACCTTTCTGTACAAGTCTTGCCGCTACTGCATGTAATCCTTTGTACAGAGCCAGGCGCAGACCCTGAGCACCAGTAAATGAAGCGCTGCTACCCCGGGGTTAGAGCATGCATGCTAGGTCGAGTCTCGTCCTTGGTTAGGGTTGATAGTGCCTAACAGCGGCTAACCCCTAACTTAGAGGTCGAGTGTCCGTCCCTTTGCTTTTCCTTCGTTCGCAGGGCTCGCATATCCTGGCCAGACCGCTTGAGGACGAAAAGGAGAAGAAGGGCGTGCCGGCACCTGAGCCCCGGCAAGCCAGTGTTGCCGGGGGCTGCGGGTACCAAGATTCGTTCCCGGCAAGCCAGAGTTGCCGGGGGCTACGATATCAGATAAGTTTTTCGTCCCTCATCATGCATCCTCTTATGGACTGGGGAATGTGAAACCGCGTTTCTTCCCGAAAACTGCCGTGCTCCCCCGACTCTAGGCCCTGGAGCGCGTTCCCGGGGCCAAGTTTGGTCGAAGTCGCGGCAGCAAAGGGATGAAACGAGGAGGCCGCACCCACCTCGTTCCCGCCTCCGTCAAAGGCATGAGAAAGGTCGAGCGGCGTGGGAAGGCGGCAGGGCCTGTTGCCGGGAGATGAAATGTCTGTCCGAGGGATACCAAGGATTTGCTCCTTGGCGCGGGTTCAACCCGCGAGACAAATAACCCGGCAAGCATCCCCTTTTCATTAAAAAACATCCCACTCAGGTACAGTCCGTAGAGGATGAAAAACATGAAAGAGAGGATTACAAGTTTTAGATGCAGCTAAGGCCCGAGGGCTTACAAATTAAAAAGATAAGGTGCCCGTAATCCCTTTCCTGTCCCTCTCTTCAGGAGGTAGGTCAAGGAGGCGAAAAGGGGAAAAGGGGCGCCTAGGCGAGCTACAGGTGCCAGAAGACACCAAGAGAACATCCCGGGGGGCCGACCGAGGGCTTGACGGTGATGGCGACGCCGGAAGCGGGGCTCGAAGACGGGGCGGCAGGACGTCGGCACGCTGTCGAGGGCACCACGCCCTCGTACTCCGACCTGACGGCCTTGCCGCCAGCCCTCATCCCCTTCCGCAGCCTCCCTGCGCCAGTCGCCCAAGGAGACGCCCTCGGGGAATTCAAGGGGCCGGCGACACGGATGATGGGGTCGCCGGTGCCGCGCGGAGCGGCGCCCGACACCTAGTCGGACCCGCCATCCCTCCGCCCGCTACCTTCATCGACGCTGTCGCTCCCCTCCTCGTCACTCTCGCTCGAGGGGGAGCCTTCGCTATCGGAGGAGCTGTCCACGCAGCACTTCGCCCGGGTGCCGAAACACCCGAAGGCCTTGATGGAGAGGAGATCGCCCTCCATTAACTTGAAATGGAGGGTAAACCCCTCCATCAGGCTGTGGATGCGCGCGAACGTCTTCCACCCTCGGTCGAGATACATCACATTAGGGGCTGGGAATACAACGCGGACTCGCGTGTCGCTGATCCCACAGCCCCTCATGTGCAGTCTCAGTGTCTCGGGCGGGTTCAACTCCATCGCGCTCGCGAACGGAGCTGGAAGCCGGAGGCGACGACGAGGCGCCTGGCGCGGCCTGACGAAGAACTCGCAAGGGTCGTCCCCTATATGAACCGCCGGCGGGGGCGAAGCTGGCGCGCCACCCCGTCCGCCTCTTCCCCGAGCGCCTCGACCTCGTCCTCGACCTCGTCCACGACCTCGCCCCCTCCCTCTCCCCCTTATGGCTGGCTCTGCCACCACGGGCGCGGGAGAGGGAGAGGTGCGCTGCCTGGCGGCGACCCTTGCCGCCACCGATGAAGGGCCAGGGTTCCCCTTCTCCATGACGGATGAGAGAAAGGGGAGCAGAAGCTGAAGAAGAAGGGAAGGGGAGAGTGCGAGTTTCTGTGCTCCCCTCCCGCTCTTTATAAAGGAGCGAGGTGGGGGCTCGGCCGCCCCGCTCAGCGAATCAAGGCACGGGAAGGGCAGGGAGTCGGGCCCGACCCGCTGCCTCTGCTCGCGACGGCCCAGTTCCCCACTTCCACCGTCCGCGACTCCAAGCGCATGGGAGCCGCGTGGCAGGGATGCAGAACCAAGGCGACGGATGAGGCGGCCTCGAAAAGCCGCGCACCGACCCCATCCAGTAAGTGCGCCATGCCCCCACGCCTACCTCTGTTTAAGGAGGAGGGCGTGAACCGTCCCCTTCATCATGGCCTGACGCATGCTCGCGGGGCTTAGCCCCGCACACGCCGCCCACGTCACCCAAGACGCCGCGTTCGACGCGCGCCATTCTGGGCGTGCGCGGTTGAAGCGGAGAGATATGCGGCGTGACCAAGGCCGCGCGTGCCCGTGCACTGTTTTGGGCCTGGCCCAACAGCGCTCGGCACCGTGTCTGGCCCAGGCCCGGGGGCTCCTGTCGGTGTACTAGAGTAGGGGTACCCTAGTATCCCGAACTTGTGCACGGGCAGTCGCAGCATCCCGCGGCAAGGCTTGCCGGGTGACCGCCAAGACCCTCCACAGCTACTTTGAAGACCACTCAAGAACAAAGTACTCAAGAAAAGACCCCGGCAAGAGGAGCTTGCCGGGAAGGCTATCAAAAGCATCTCAAGGCCCCGGCAAGAGGAGCTTGCCGGGAAGGAAACAAGACCCCGGCAAGAGGAGCTTGCCGGGAAGGCCAACCCAGGCATACCAAGAAAACCTGCCGCGACGCGCCACGCGTCCCGGCAAGACCCGGTGAGCGACAAGCTCCCGGGCGCGACAAGACAACAACCGCGGCAAGGCGCTTGCCGCGGCGAACCGCCTCTCCGAGCCCGCGCTCCAGCACACCCGCCCACATGTCGCTCCCCTGAGCACATGTGGCGGGAGGCCGTGCAGCTAGGGGCGCGAGGTGGCGAGCAGGTGCTGACAAGACAACCATCGAAGCAAACGGTGCCGTCCCTAGCGGTCCCTTTCGGTACTGTTTAGGCGACACAGACGGGCATTTAAGGCCCTTGTCCCCTGCCGTCAGGGTTAGGTATGATAACACTATAGCAGGTAGCTGTGCCTGCTACAACACCTAGCTGCCCCTACTATGGCACCTTTCCATTTCTGCCCTTGAACTCCGTTGCTCTATGTCGGTAACCCCTTGAGCATATAAAAGGAGGCCCGAGTGCAACGGGAGAGGGGGACGGCCATTCCAACACACACGCTCGGTCTCGCTAGCAGCTGGAGAGTACTGTAGCACTCCGCGCTCCCGAGCTAGAAATCAATACCAAACCACAAAGCAGGAGTAGGGTTTTACGCATCCGTGCGGCCCGAACCTGGGTAAATCGCCCGCGTGCTCCGCCTCGATTTGCCCTTTGCACGACCAACCGCTCGCGTGTTTTGCCTCGATCTGCTCTTTGCGCAACCTCCGCCCCCGCCGAACCGAAAGGGACCCGGTCCGCCGGTCCCATAGGTCTCCGTGGATCAGAAACCCCGGCATAGTGTAATCTCTACAAAGATTTATATCTACTAGTAATAGCTAGCCCCCACTACTAGGAATTCTCTATCCTCTCCTTGAGCCACATCATCAAAATTGATGTAGCCATTAGATGAAGTAAATTAGTCCATAATAGCCGTCTAATCTTGACGTTGAGAGGCTCCGCACTAAGCCACATGCAAGCATGTAGAAATACCGTGCCACATGCATGTGAGTGGGTTTTACATCACATCAACATGTCTGCATGCAAGCATGCACCGGTAGCATGCATGTAAGTGAGCTTTTAAGTCCCATTAACATGTCAAAAAGAAAAATATAATCCCATTATGCAGTAGGAGTTGGCTGATCTTTTTTCCTTACGTGGGATGATCTAAATGATGATGGGAGTTTATTTAGTTTGGCTACCACATTTGTCATGCGGTTATAGAGTTTTTTTGTTCTATGAAATCAATAATTTTGCGCAAAGAGATATACCGCTGTTCCGCGCCAACGCGCGGGGACTCATCTAGTAATATTTAGGAACGGAGGGAGTACTATGTAAAGAGTTAGGTGTCGCACGGTGATAGTGTGAGGTGGGCCATGTAATCACTGAGCCTGCATGTTTTCACTGCTCTGGCACGCCTCCGCTGTAAGAATGGAGAAAATTGTAATCTAGTAGTAGTAGTATACCTCCTTTCGCCGAAAGCGTGGGACATCAGTCCTACCACCTCAGTAAGAAAGACCAATGAGCTGTCAAATCACATAGACCCAGTAGTAAGTTGCACGGACGAAGCAACCATCACTCTTGCGCCAGTGAGAGGTCGCGTCCGCTCTGCCCGGGCATGAATGCGGCACCGATTCTTTGGAGCGGCGCTGACCGTTTCAGGCAGGAAGCGCGCGCGGGCGATGGAGGGGCTTTGGGTGGGCCAGGCTGGTCAGGAGCGGGTGTGGCAGTTGTCCGCATGTCCCTATCGGACACGCCCGGAAATGAGAGGATGCACCGACTCTTGCGGCTAAAATCGTACACTACACAACATCTCTCTGTAGGAGTAGGCCGATCGGTCGCTCTCTCTAACACACACATGGTGTTAAACACACACACACACGCGCGCGCACACGCACCTTGGTCCCGTTGCACCTTCTAACGTGACTTATTACACCTAGATGGAGGGAGTAGTAAGTATACGAGATACGGTGGCAAGTCGAATACAAGTGCCCAAAATTTGTGTGCATATTATAATAAGGATTCACTTAAAATAGTACGTGAGTGAACAGAGGGATCAATTGGACAGTGTTCTCGAGTAGTAGCGAGATGTGTGAGGTAAGATACACCGCTGGCGCTTTTAATTTTTCTTATTAATTTGTTTGTTTCACCCTCTGACTGGTGGGACCCAACGTACTACATGGAGAGAGGTAAGGTGACTAAGGCTGCATTATTTCTGCACCACTATGGATAGTCTTACCACCAAAGCCACATGACACGATTATGATTGATATCCCAATGACTCCCACACACACAAAAACACGGCATGCTTGTCACACAAATGCAGGAATGTATAAAAGGTTATTTCCCTCTCGTTGAACATAACGGGAGGGTTGTGTAGCTGGTTAGCCTGTTCGCTCACTCTCTCGCCCTCTCCCGCTGGAGCCTCAGCGCTTGTAGTTGCTCTCTTCACACTCTCTCGCCCTCTCCAGATCTAAACAAGACTTCGTTGGCCTCTCTCTCCCCTCACTGCTGCTCAAAGAGCCGGTAGGATCCGTCCGTCGGGAAGGGAAGGAGGCTTAACATTGTCGCCGTCGGCGAGGGACTACCGGCACAGCTGTTCACTTTCCACCCAGCGGTGGCGCGGGAGGGCCTCCGACCCCTTCTTCTTCGCCGCCGTCCCGTCGCCCACCGAACCACGCCCCAAGAACCTTAAGGTATAATTTACTTACTCCACACGCGTTGCTCTAGCTGCATGTATACCATGAATATAGGATGTGGTTCAAAGAGGAAAGGAGTGGGGGAAAGTAGTGGGGAAAGTTGTATCGCATAAATCTAGGACGTGGTTCAAAGAGGAAAGGAAGGGGAGAAAGTACTAGTTCAAAAAGGAAAGGAAGGGACAAGGCTGTAGAGTTTGAGTAGGACTAGATTTGCTGCGCTCACATAGGGAAAGGCGTCTAAAGATAACAAAACTGGGACCAACACAAATATGCTCCTTGTTGCTTGTTCTTCGTTGCAACAGACTGTGCATGACCACAGTACATTGGTAGATGCACATGGTGCTAGTGCATCCACCGTCCCGTGCAACTCATTAGCTGTTGTTAATCTAAGGCCCTGTTTGGTTAAAAACTCCCTAGTCCCTACCCGCTGGGTTCCAGGGACTAAACATGGACTAGAGGTTATTAAATGACATGCTAAAAGACCATGTTACCCCTAGTAATGAACTAATAGAGACAAGGTGCGATGTGTGGCAGGGACAACTATTGGAAAAAGTCCCAAAAAGACTCCCTCGGGGTCTTCTTTCTTTAGTCCCAAATGCCCACTTTTAGTCCCTAAAAGTCCCTCCTCTTTGGTTTAGATGGGACTGACACGGAGTTTTTTTAGTCCCTACACCAAAATGTCCCTGTAAACAAACACCCTCTAATAATGCCGCTGGAAAATTGATGCAATGCCACAGTTAAAAGCAAATTACATGTTTAACGAATTTTATTGTTAATATAATCTCTATGTTAATATTAATCAATGCCACCGTTTGAGAAATGCTACTGTCTTGCTTTCTTTCCCATTTAGATAAGCTAGATGCTTCTTTTTGTTGGCTTCTGTGTCATCCACCGTTATTGACCACTAATTGTTTCCTTTGCACCTCTATGTAAACAGGGTTATCTGCTTCACCTCGTTGCCATTGTGACCTTTTGTTGCACTACACAAAACACTTTTGTTTTAAGTGTGTTTTGTGCAGTTCAACCAAAATGTCACACCGACAACGTTGCTTGATTGCTTGATCTTAGTGGAACTGCACAATAGGAGATCTTACTTCCTATCCGTTAAGGCGAATTTGGTTCAGATCTTCCTCTTGTGAGTTGTTTGAATTCCGCATCATGAGAGGTCAGTACTAGCCTTCTTTCACATGATTCTGCAGTGTGCATTCATATGTTGTGCTACTTGTACGATAATGTTGCTTGTTTTTAGTGAACTGCACAAATGGAGACAAGACTTCCAATCTGTATGTGCACCATAATATCCCATTGAGGTAAGATAAGGATATTTCACAACTGTTGGCCTGTATTTTGCCACTTTCATTAGAAAATTAAGTTTAGTACTATACTTGTGCTTCCTAATTGACATGCCAAATCTTACATTGAAGCCGAAGCTTGTTTGTTATTGAACCAAGTGACGAAGGGGAAGAACAAGGGGAAGAAAAACAAAAATCAACTCCCGATGCTGTAATGAAGCACTGGAACTGTGATGACACAAGTAATGATATAGTTTTGCATCTTAATTTATTGCTATGGCTGGAACGAGCAATTGTTTTGCCACTGATTTGATGCCACTCTTAATGTAATATGTAATTATCTCTACTTGTGAAAACAGTGATATTCTTTGAAGATACCATATATTTTAGTGGAACTGCACAAGAAGTTGTTGGAAACATTAAACTAATCGAGGAGTATATAGTAAGCATGGCCACCACCGTAGATTGCAACAGATGGTTCCGGAGAATTGCTTCATCTGTATGCTCTACACAATAAGCCACCTGACAAAGGTTGGTACTCGCCCACTGATTTCATCCATATGATTGAGCTTTGTCATCTCTATTGGTGTTGTGCTACTGTTTAGATACTGTCATGAAAACGTGGTATTGTCCTTGAGAAGTGCTTCATCTGTGCTGTTTTAAATATTTCCTTTCCTTTTTTAGAGCAAACAGTGATGCTAGCATTTAGTAGTCCTCTTGTCTTTGCACAACAGGATCATCTTCCTCTGAAGAAGAATATGGAGTACGTGAAGTGTCTAGTTCCGATTATGCCAGGATGAAGAAGCCCTGTCTATCTTATCATCAGAAGGAGCAGTTGAAGGATGGTTACATTACTCCCACAAGACCAAACTAACTTCAGCTCAGAAGGACTGACAAAATCTCCATTTTTTTGTTGTGATGCGCGAGTACAATGTTGTTCTAGGATTCCTTCTGGTGAGTTCCATCTTTCTAAAAGCGTGCTCTACATGGACCATGTATGTGCCTGTTGAAACTGTCAATTCATAGTACAGTTTGCTCTATACTAATCACTTTTTTGTATTTGTGCAAACAGGGGTGCTCAGCTTGATTTCAATGGGAACTGCACAAAATGTTCATGAATACATCGAATCATTCATTTCCACCACAAGAAAGGAGGTGCCGATAAGTTCAAGCCATTGCAACATATAAGGGCGAAATCATACAAGCTACGCGCGAATTTGGTTGATTTTGGTGGAATTGCACAAAAAGAACAACTGGTTTATTTAGCACGAGGTGCCATGTCAATGTCCGAACTGATGGCAAACCCTGCTGTAATGCCCTCGATGCGGCTATATCTCCCACGTGTCGAAGCACGACTTAGAGGCATAACCGCATTGAAAGCAATGTCGCAAGTGAGGTAATCTTCACCAACCCATGTAATATATAAGGGAAAAAAATACATAGTTGGCTTAGAATCACCACTTCACACAATTACATGAATAAAGCATTACATCATCCAGATACAAACAAGGTCCGACTACGGAACCAAAGTAAAAGAAGAACCCCAAATGCGACACGGTCCCCGATCGACCCCAACTGGGCTCCACTACTGATCAACTAGAGCAAAACAACACAAAGGACAAGATCTTCATCGAGCTCCTCCTGAGCTTGGTTGCGTCGTCTGCACGGACTCATCGGCACCTGCAAGCTAGTTTGGAAGTATCTGTGAGCCATGGGGACTCAGCAATCTCGCACCCTTGCGATCAAGACTATTTAAGCTTATGGGTAAGGTAAAAGGAATGAGGTGGAGCTGCAGCAAGCGGCTAGCATATATGGTGGCTAACCTGATCGCAAAAGAGAGCGAGTAGAGAAGGCAAAGCACGGTCGATAAAAGTTTGATCAAGAAGTGATCCTAAAACAACCTACGTCAAGCATAACTCCAACACCGTGTTCACTTCCTGGACTCCGCCGGAAAGAGACCATCACGGTTACACACGTGGTTGATGCATTTTAATTAAGGTCAACTTCAAGTTTTCTACAACCGGACATTAACAAATTCCCATCTGCCCATAACCGCGGGCACGGCTTTCGAAAGTTCAAATCCCTGCAGGGGTGTCCCAACTTAGCCCATGACAAGCTCTCACGGTCAACGAAGGAATAGACCTCCTCCCGAGACATTTCGATCAGACTCGGTATCCCGGTACAACAAGACATTTCGACAGGGTAAAACTAAACCAGCAACACCGCCCGAATGTGCCAACAAATCCTGATAAGAGCTGCACATATCTCTTTCTCAGGCCACACTCAAATTGTCCTAGGTACGGGTAGGCCAGCCCAGAGTTGCCCCTGGTGGTCACTGGCAGCTGACAGTTGGACCAACACTCAGAGGAGCACTGGCCCGGGGGGGGTAAAATAATGATGACCCTTGAGTCCGCGAAACCCAAGGGAAAAAGAGGCTAGGTGGCAAATGGTAAAACCAATGTTGGGCATTGCTGGAAGAGCTTTACTTAAGGCGAACTATCAAGGGGTTCCCATAATAGCCCAACCGCGTAAGGAACGCAAAATCCGGGAACATAACACCGATATGACAGAAACTAGGGCGGCAAGAGTGGAACAAAACACCAGGCATAAGGCCGAGCCTTCCACCCTTTACCAAGTATATAGATGCATTAATTAAATAAGAGATATTGTGATATCCCAACAAGTAAACATGTTCCAGCAAGGAACAACATCTCCATGTTCCAACAAGGAACAAACTTCAATCTTCACCTGCAACTAACAACGCTATAAGAGGGGTTGAGCAAAGCGGTAACATAGCCAAACAACGGTTTGCTAGGACAAGGTGGGTTAGAGGCTTGGTTCAACAGTAAGGGAGGCATGATAAGCAAGTGGTAGGTATCGCAGCATAGGCATAGCAAAAGAGCGAGAAACTAAGCAAGCAAAGATATAAGTGATTTCGAGGGTATGGTCATCTTGCCTGAGATCCCGCAAGGAAGAAGAACGAGTCCACGAAGAAGACAAAGGGACGTAGACGAACGGGTCCTCACAAACGGGACGTTACCGGAACCAACCGAAGAAACAACACCGGAAAGAAGCAAACAACTTAGTAAACAACCAACACATAACCAAGGCACGATGCACAATCGAGTATGATGCATGTCCGGTTTAATGAGGCATGGCATGGCAAAGTGCACAAACAATTCTACAAATTAAGTGGAGCTCAATATGCAACAAGTTGCATATGGACGGAACACCACACCAATTATTTAGTTCTCTCTCGTTTATGTACCCAACAATATTAAATTTTGTTAGCATGGCAAGAGGTGAAACATGATGAAACTATCTAATCTAGGCAAGTTTAAATGAGGCCGGAACAACAAACAACAAATCCGGAAACTCCTCATGTGCATAATTTAAGGTTTGGTACTGTTATGCCCTAAACATTATTTTAGAGTTGTTACACATGCAAGATGATGCCACCATGTTAAACTAGGCAAAATTCTACCCCATTTACATATAAAGATTGCTAGAAACCGAGCTACGGTTATCTAGTTATGGAATAAATCATTTTAGCAAGTTATTAAGAAAATTTAAACAAACAACATTTTAAACATTTTAAACATAGATGAAAGATGCATATTATTAAACTAGACAAAATTCTAAACAAGTTACATATATAATTTATTTAGATCCGATGCACGGTTGGTGAGTTAGGATATGCATGATGTAAGAGGGCTTTTCTGTAAAACTGTAATCTCTGGAAAAATGATTAAATTCGTCCAGGAAAAAAAACGTTAAGCGGGCCGAATCTGAAAGCACTGCTGGCCCAACCGAGAGGGGGGGGGGGGGGGGCTCACATTGGGACAAGGCCTGCTAGTGCAGGGAGAGGCCGGCAGAGGCAAAGCTGGGCCGCGCCCAGAGGCAGAGGCGAGGGGAGTCATCCCCTGGCGCAAGTCAACGGCTGGAGCGTTGACGAGCCCGACGCTCGTCGTCTCCCTGATGAATGAGGCAGCAAGGAGCGCCGGGGTGGACTTGGCGCGAGACTCCGGGACGGCGTGGCAGCGGATCCGAGCGAGGAATGTCGAGGACGCGGCAGGAGCGAGAAGCGGCAGGTCGACGAGGCAACCTGCGACAGGGAGCTCGGGCGCCTGGGGAAGAAGCGCAGGCGGCAGAGGAGGAGGTCGGGCG
Source organism: Triticum urartu (assembly GCF_003073215.2). Classification (NCBI taxonomy): domain Eukaryota; kingdom Viridiplantae; phylum Streptophyta; class Magnoliopsida; order Poales; family Poaceae; genus Triticum; species Triticum urartu. The sequence continues at coordinate 280,024,641 of NC_053023.1, forward strand.
CGACGCGGAGTTCCAAGGGGAGGCCATGGCGAGTCCCTGGGTGGCGGAGGGCATCGACGGGAGGTTCCCAGCGATGGGGAATTCTGGCGGGACGAACTTGGCAGGGCGATGGCTCCCTAGTGGCCGATGACTCATGGCGTCGCCATGGGACTCGGGTTCCTACGAAGAAGAGTACAAGGCAGAGCTTAGAGAGAGAGAGCCACGGGAGGAAGTAGAAGAGAAGGGCTGAGAGAATGAGTAGGGACGGCGAGGACGGCCTACTGGTTGCTGCTACTCGCCGGCAGCGGCTGGGTCGACGACGGGGTCGAGGTGCACCTCGGGCGCCATGGGTGCTACGGGAGATGGACAAACCCAGCGATTGGGGCTCTGCTGCTGCTGCGGGAGCAAGGGGCTCGGGAACGAGGTGGGAGGCGGCAAGGAGCTCCTCTCCCCTGATTCGGGCGCGGGGTGGGGAAGATCGAGCGGGCAGAGGAAGGAGGAGGCGCTCGGCTGGTCGGATCGGAAGGAGGGGATGGATTGGATTGGATCGGGGGAAAACGAGGAGGGCGGCTGGTTGGTTCGACGCTGATAACAAGGAGAGTGGCGGCGGCGTGGGGATGGGATGGATGGGACAAGGTCCCTAGATTTTAGGGTTTGTCCAAAATAGTCTAGGAGTGGACTATATATATGGAAAAGAGGGAAGTTTAGGGGCTAATCCGTCCCTCTAATTAAAATCGAGCGGTTGAGAATAACACACTAGGAAGTCCAAATAAGAAAACGGTGATGTTTTGTAGAAGTTTGGGGATGATCCGGACACAACGGTGACGACTGCTCGGGTCGCGTCCGGGACAGCTTTTCGGACACGCGCGTGAGGGGGGGTTTGATGCACTGAGCAGAGAGGGTTTCGGGCCGTGCGATCACATCGGACAACTCCGGAAGCGAAGAGGGGAAAGAGGATGGACTAAGTGGGCCGTGGCAAGACTACGAGGCGAAGAAGAGAGAGAGAGAGCCCGGCATCTGTTTCCGAAGACCGAAAACGTCCGACGAAAAGACCGGCTATAATGCCGCTATAGTTTAACGGTTGGGCTAACAAACGAACTCCGAATGCGGTGAAACTTGACAGGCGGTCTATCTACACTATAATAAGACCACACGCCAACTTTCAACCCAATCCGAGAACCTTTTCCGGTCACTTATAAAATAATATTTCGGACATGCCGCGGGCGCGTGCAAGTGTGTCTGGGCTCAGAACGGACAACGGAGAGAACGAGGAGGCCGGGACGGATGCAAGTTTTGAAAACATGATGATGCAATGCACATGATGATATGACAAGATGCAACACGCAAGCGAATGACAAGGCAACAACAGCGAATAATAGGAATACACGTGGCACATCGGTCTCGGGGCGTTACAACACTCCACCACTATGAGAGGATCTCATCCCGAGATCTAGAATGGCACCGGAGGGACAAATGGAAGAGAAAGAGAAGAGGTAAAACTAAGTTGCTTCTTTGACAAACGAGTGAAACCAAAGAACCTTGAAAATGTTGAGCCATATCGAGAAAAGAATACAACAGAGATAAATGAAGTTGAAAGCACTCCATTAGCAAAGAGGAAACAAAGAAGACCAACTTTGGGCAGCACTCCGATTGAAAAGAGATGCAAGACTAGATAAGTATAAAGAACTTTAAAAGGGGCACGACACTCCGGTTAAATGGATAAGCATGAAAAGAACATGATCTTTGACGAAACAAGATGATGGGTTGAAAAGAGCAACATCACAATGCCTCCAGATGAAAGAATCAAAGGTAGATCATCGAAACAAAAGAATCGGGGCCTCTACCTCGTTGTTGGTGCCGCGGGGCCTCGGCGGAGCAGGGCCTCGTCGACGCCAGCGGAGGAGGGACTCGTCGGAGCCGGCATTGTCCTCTGCCTCGTCCTCGGTCTCGCCAAACAGCGCCTCGCCCGCTTCATCGCCCTCTTTGCTAGCCTCTTTGTAGGCGGCCGCAGCCTCCGCCACCCCCATGTGGTCCCGCCAGCGCTCGAGGCGGCCCTTGCGGGCGGAGCGGTACGAGTCAAGCAGCACCTCCTGCTCCGTCCGCTCCGCGGTGATCTGCTCCTCCGCCTGCAGGTGCTCCTGGAGGAGATGGTGGTTGTAGGCGGCGTCGGCCTGTGCCTCCCAGAACTTCTCCTGATGCATCTGCCTCACACTGTCGATATATTGGGCACGGGCCTCGCCGATGGTCATGGTGCAATGCACCGCGCGAGGATGGCGCCGGGGAGGGGGTTGGCGCCGGATTGTCGACTACCATGTTCTCCATTGGTACGTCGTCGTCCTCCGGCTGCCTGCCGGCTAGCCGGTCGGCAGCAATGGATGCCATATCCTTGTGGTCCGTCGTCCACCCGTCCCGAAGAGCGCTGGAGCGCGAGGAAGCCATGGTGGGCAGTAGTTGTGTGGACAGGAGAAAGGGAACGGATGCGGATGACTGCGGCTATGGCCGGCGCAGTAGTTATATAGCAATGGTGGGCGGGCGGAGGGACGGACATGTGGCGCCGGAGTAGCCGCCTCGGCAACCGCATATCATTAATGTGGACGGCAGATGGACAGACGGATGACACTTGTGTCGTTTGAAGGCAGAGCAATCGCCTGCACCAGGAAGTGGGGCGGGCGGCGCTTACTGTTTCGGGCGGAAAGTGCGTGCGGGCAAGGAGATGACTTTACTTGGAGAGGATGACAATGGGGACCCACCAGGTCCATAGCCTCACGTACGCAAGTGCCTCCTCATTATATATATATGTATAAAACTATACTCCCTCCATCTAGGTGAATAAATCGTATTAGAAGGTGCATCACGACCTAGGTGCAAGCAGATTGGTGGAAAGGAAGAATATTTCTCTCTTCTAAACACAACATTTAATCACAGCAGTTAAGAGGATGCCTTATTAGCTACCCATGCAGGCCATCGTAATTCATAGCATGCAAAGCGCTTTTATTTCTTGCCTAATAACCGCATGGACGTGCTGCATGCATTGGTCCTTGCCCGAGCAAAAAAATGGAGGAAAGGGGTTTCCACGGGAGACAACGAGGCAGATGTGGAAGCGCTCGCTAGAGTGATTTATTTTGCTTCCCCCTGGTTTCCTAACATCACGGTCCCACACCATTGTCAACCTATGTAGTACTAGTCAATAAACGAGAGAATTGCACAAGAAGCGGCCGACAGCTAGGACCAAGCAGCTCGAGCAGTATTTGTGTTTTTGAGGTGTGAGCAATGTAGAGTTTTTCGATTTTTAGCCCAGATATTAATTTTTCTCCTCTGAATAACAAAGAAAACATCGCTACAGGTATCAACTAGGCGGGCTGTGGCCCGCCTAGCCCAGGCCAGATATCCAGCCCAGATATTAATTTTTTTCAAGCTGAAAATGGCTAGCCCAGCTATACTTTTTTAGGAATACCCAGGCAAGGTCAAGTTGTTATTCTCCGCCCCACTGGGCTGCAAATCTTTCCTAGTAGGGATGCATTAGGCTTAACAAGAAAATAGGCTTTAAGAAATAATAAATGGGATGTAATTATAAAAACTGGGCAGTAACTATAAAAAATGCACCAAACACGTGATTACTTTATAAAATATTATTTTTGGATATTGAAAATTTTAATTTCATTAATTGTTGCGAGCGCAATGTTTCGTTGGATTTTCACATAATATAAATTTATATTGAAATTGTATTTAATCTAACTAGAAATTTCGTGATAAAAATATTTTAGATTCCATCAAAATGTGGGAAATTTTATTGAATTCTGTTTTCAACGGTTGGTTGAAATGGGTTGTACTTTTAACAAACTGTAATGGGCTGTAGTAAATTCCATTAGAATTCAAAAATGGGCTACACATTCTTACAAATCTCAAATGGGCTATAAGTTCTCTGCCACACACTTCTGGCCTTACTAAGTTGATGTGTCCCCTAAAAAACAGAGTTGATGCGTATGCAAGGCTTTGTCAACTTATAGTCAACACACGGTCCTAGCAGCAGTGGCCGTTAGATGTCCATCCAACGGTGCCGTGCTTCTTCTTCAATCTCGGATATTCTAGCTTCACCCGCCCAAAAAATGATTCCTCCCCCTGACATCTGGGGCGCACCGTTTCGGAAGTTGACCTGTGGGCCTACTAAGTTAACGTACCAAGGGCTTTGTTAACTTAGTCAATATAAACGATTCTAGCTGCAGTGACCGTACGATGTCCATCCAACGGCCATAGTGCTTCTTCAACCTCTGGTCTTCTTGCTCTAGCCGCCCAAAGCTGCGACGGTCGTGCCGCCTTCTCCTGCATCCCGTGGCCGGCTGTGCTGCCGTGGAGGCCTCACCTCCCCTACTATTCCCACCGCTGGCCAGGCCTTGTGGCGACGGCAGCCTCACACCGCAGCCGAACGAGTGAACCCTCATACTCCTCTCTACGTGGGCATCCACTGTCGCATCTTCATCGGCTCCGCGTCGTCCCCTTCCTAGGCCTCGCCGTCGTCCACCGCCCTGGTGCTCTCAGCACAACGTGGTCAACATGGAAGGAATGACTTCCATTGGACGTGGACTGTACGTGGAGAGGCTGACAGCTGGGTCCACGACGGTAGCAAGGAAGTGCCTCCTTATTACGCGGAAAATAATGATTCCTCCACCTGAAAGCAGGGACCCATCGGACGGGCGACTAGTATTTTGCGAAAAAATTCGTTTCCCCTGACTGCTGGGACCCACCGGATGGGCCACCGTATTTCACGAAAAAATGTTCCCCCCGCTGTCAGCTCGGACACAACGGAAGTGCCTCCTTATTACGCACAAAAAATGAATACTCCCCCAGCTAGCTGGGACCCAGCTTGCTGGGAGGCTGACTTGTGGGCCTACTAAGTTGACGAGGACGAAGGGCTTTGTCAACTTAGTCAATATGAACGATTCTAGCTCTAGTGACCGTACGATGTCCATCCAATGGCCATAGTTCTTCTTCAACCTCTGGTCTTCTTGCTCCAGCCGCCCAAAGCAGCGCCGGTCGTGCCGCATGCTCCTGCCTCCCGTGGCCGGCTGTGCTGCCGAAGAGGCCTCACCGCCCCCTAGTATTCCCACCGCTGGCCAGGCCCTGCGGCGACGGCAGCCTCACACCGTAGCCGAAGAAGTGAACCCTCGTAGCCCTCTCCACGCGGGCTTCCACTGCCGCGTCGTCCCCTTCCTAGGCCTCACCGTCGTCCACCGCCGTGGTGCTCTCCGCACGGCGTGGTCAACGTGGTCAAGGAACGACTTCCATCGGAAGAGTACTGTACGTGGAGAGGCTGACAGCTGGGTCCACGGCCACAACCCAGTTTTTTTGTGATTTGCCAAGTAAGTCGCTTTGTCAGGCCTGTTGGGCTGCAAATCTTTCAAGACGAGGAGAGATTTCATTCGGCTGGCCGAGAAAATGGCCCATCAGTAATGAGAAATGGGTTGTACATTTTTAAAACACATCAAACCAACAATTAGTTTCAAATATCTTTTTTTTCATTTCAAGAGTTTAAATTACATTAATTTTTATGCGTGGAGAATTTGTTGGATTTTATATTGATATACATTTATTTTTAAAATCAGTTTGAATGTGAGTCGAAATTTCGGGATTAAAAACAGTTCGGACTGCACCGAAATATGCAAAATTTCATATAATTTTTTAACCGTTGCCACAATATGGGCTGTAATGCTAACAAAAAGAATATGGGCTCCAAAAAAACCTTAATTATTAGCAAATGGTCTGTAATTTATTAGAAATAATGGCAGATGGGTTGTATGCTGTTTTCCACAAATTTGAGGCTTTCTTAAAAAAAGGTTGACCCACAAGCACTGACTGTTGGATGTCCATCCAACGGCCGTCTTGCTTCTTCAATCTCTGCTCTTCCTGTTCTAGCCGCTCAAACAAACGCTGGCGAGACTGCCTGCTCCCTCCTCCTCGCGGCCGGCTGTGCTGCCGTGTAGGCCTCACCGCCCGACCGTACTCCCATCACTGGCCTAGCCATCCTTCTACTCACCCACACCTGCTGTTATTCTCGGGTGACGGCAGACGAACCAGTAAACTCTCTTACAGTCGTACTCCCCTCCCTATGGGAAACAACTGCCGAGTCTTCCCTGCCTCCATGTCGTCCCCTTACTAGACCTCACCGTCGTCCACTGCCCTGGTGCTCTCGGCGCGGCATGGTCAACGTGGTCAAGGAACGACTTCCATCGGACATGGACTGTACGTGGAGAGGCTGACAGCTGGGTCCACGGCCGCAGCAAGGAAGTGCCTCCTTATTACGCGGAAAATAATGATTCCTCCACCGGACAGTTGGGACCCACCGGACGGGCCACAGTATTTCGGGAAAAAACGTTTCCCCCTGACTGCTGGTACCCACCAGCTACATCTTCACATGCAAGGAAGTGCATCCGGGCAAAAAAAACGATTCGCCCCCTGACTGCTGGGACCCACCAGCTTCATCTTCGCAGGCAAGGAAGTGCCTGACAGTCGGGACCCACCTGCTCAAAGCGTATTGCATTGTCATTCTGGTCACGAACGTGTACGTACATACTGGTCGATGTAGAGGCGCGCACGTGTCGTCGTAGAGGCGCGCACGTGTTGTAGTAGAGGCGCGCACGTAGCATGTACACGTACGTACAGTAGCCAGGGTGCAAGAAAGAAAATACGGCCACATATGTGTACATATGGGCGGGGTCTCGAACGCCTACTCACGCATATGTATGGCCAGGGCTCGTGTACATGGCTGGGTCAGAACGGAGAAACAACATCGTTGTCGTGTTCATGGGGAGGCAACGGAATGCATCGTGTTCATGGGGAGGCAATGGAATGCGTCGTATTCATGGGGAGGCAACGGAACACGTGGGAGCCAACCGGCTGGGTCGGAACGGAATGCGTGCCCGTGTTCATCGGGAGGGCTTGGATGGAACAGGCGATGGAAACAAGGCCTGGCGTACCGCACAACGGAGGAAACGGACCTCCTACGTTTGGAACGGGGTCCTGTTGATCGGGAGGGGTCTGGCGTACCGCAAAACGGAGGAAACGGACCTCCTACGGTCGAAACGGGGGTCCTGTTCATCGGGAGGGGTGTGGCGTACCGCAAAACGGGCGAAACGGACTTGTGTTGGAGCGCTACGGTCGAAACGGGGGTCTTGTTCATCAGGAGGGGTGTGGCGTACTGCAAAACGGGACTCCACGGGATACTGTTCATCTCCACCGTCGACCCCCTCCAGCCTCCACGAGCTACTGTTCATCCACCGTCGACCTCCTCCAGCCTCCACCTGCGATTGTTCACCCATGGGCTCCTGTTCATCCAGCCTCCACCGCGCGCTACTCCATCGGCTACTGTTCAACCAGCCCTCTCCACGGGCTCCTGTTCAACCACCCCTCCATGGGCTACTGTTCATCCTGCCCTCCACCATCTACTATTCATCCTGCCCTCCATGGGGTGGTCCTGTTCATCCAGCCCTCCATGGGGTCCTGTTCATCCAGCCCCAACCGGCTCGATCGATCGGGGTCCTGTTCATCCAGAGGCAACACCACGGGGTCCTGTTCATCCACCCCCACCGGGAACTGTTCATCCAACCCCCCCTGCAACGCTCACTGTTCATCCAGAGGCAGCATCGATCGGCTTCAGTTAGCAGCAGTAGCGAAGGAATCACTCGATCGGATTCAGTTAACAGCCATCGATCGATCGCTCGGGTTCAGTAACGCGTAGCCCGCAGTGCAATCGCTCGGGTTCAGTTAGAGCCCAACGCCTTGCTCGGGTTCATTTAGAGCCAACGCCTCACACACACGTGCGTACATGTACGAGAGAAACGCGCATCGCTCGGCCCGCGACCTCCCACCGTAACCGGGAACTCCCCGAAATTTTCCTCGCCCTCGCTTCTACCATGGTTTTTTCCGTCATGGACGGCCCAAAGAATGTCATGCAGCTGCGTCTCTGGCCCGCCCAGGACGAAAAGCCCATTTTCTATCATGTTTTTTTGTCATAGAAGTAGGAGCCCACCACATCTATGATGATACCGGGTTTTGTCACAATTAACGTCATAGAAGTGTCATATGTATGACAGAAAAAAAATTCGTTCGGCCCAAAATGTCATAGATGTGTCTTTTTTTTGTAGTGCTATAGAATGGTAATTGATTACAGAAAATTAAATAAAGCAACTAGAAAAGATCATTACCCCTTGCCTTTTATTGATCAAATGTTTGAAAGATTATCTAAGCACACACTTTTGCTTCCTAGATGGATACAATGGCTTTTCACAAATACCTGTTTCTCAGCCTGATCAAGAAAATACTACTTTTACTTGTCCCTTTGGAACTTATACTTATAGACGTATGCCTTTTCGTTTATGTAATACACCTTCTACCTTTCAAAGATGTATGACTGCTATATTCTCTGACTTTTGTGAAAATATTGTTGAGGTTTTCATGGATGACTTTTTTGTTTATGGGAAGTCTTTTGATGATTGTTTTGTAGAGATGTGAACAAACAAATCTTGTCTTGAATTGGGAGAAGTGCCACATTACAGTTAATGAAGGCATTGTCTTGGGTCATAAAATTTCTGAAAGAGGTATTGAAGTGAACCAAGCTAAGGTTGATGCAATTGAGAAAATGCCATGTCCGAAGGACATCAAAGGTATTCGTCGTTTCCTATGCCATGCTGATTTCTATAGGAGATTTATCAAAGAATTCTCTAAAATTTCTAGGCCTCTTACTAATCTTTTGCAAAAGGATATTCCTTTTGTTTTTGACGATGATTGTTTAGAAGCCTTTCAAACACTCAAGAAAGCCTTAATATCTGCACCTATTGTTCAACCACCTGATTGGAACTTGCCTTTTGAAATTATGTGTGATGCTAGTGATTATGTTGTTCGTGCTGTTCTAGGACAAAGAGTTGATAGGAAACTAAATTTTATTCATTATGCTAGTAAAACTCTAGACAGTGCTCAAAGAAATTATGCTACTTCTGAAAAAGAATTCTTAGCAATAGTGTTTGCTTGTGATAAATTTAGATCTTACATTGTTGATTCCAAAGTAACTATTCACATAGACCAAGCTGCTATTAAATATCTTATGGAAAAGAAATATGATAAACCTATACTTATTCATTGGGTTCTCTTGTTACAAGAATTTGATTTACATATCATTGATAGAAAAGGAGTTGAGAACCCCATAGCTGATAATTTGTCTAGGCTTGAAAATGTGCTTGATGACCCACTACCTGTTGATGATAGTTTTCCTGATGAGCAGTTAACTGCAATAATTGTTGCTAGTAGTTCTCCTTGGTATGCTGACTATGCTAATTACTTTGTTGCTAAATATTTACCACCTAGCTTTACATACCAGCAAAAGACTGTCAATAGGTCCAAGAATAATTGGTCTAAGAAATTAGATGATGCACTCTGGGCTTATAGAACAACTTATAAAAATCCTTTGGGTATGTCTCCTTATAAAATGATTTATGGAATAACGTGTCATTTTCCTCTTGAGTTGGAGCATAAAGCATATTGGGCAGTTAAAGAACTCAACTATGATTTCAAACTTGCTGGTGAAAAGAGGTTATTTGATATAAGCTCCTTAGATGAATGGAGAACCTAAGCTTATGAGAATGCAAAGGTATTCAAAGAAAAAGTTAAAAGATGGCATGACAAAAGAATTCAAAAGCATGAGTTTAAAGTTGGAGAATATGTTCTTTTGTACAACTCTTGTTTTAGATTTGTTTTTTGCAGGAAAGCCCCTCTCGAAATGGGAAGGCCCATACATCATCGAGGAGGTTTATTGGTCTAGAGCCATCAAAATAAATAACTCTGAAAGTACTAACCCGAGGGTTGTCAATGGGCGACGAATAAAGCATTATATCTCAGGTACGCCTATCAATGTTGAAAGTAATATTATCCAAACTTTGACACTGGAAGAACACCTAAAAGTGTCCTTCCGGAACATTCCAGAATCGTGAAAATAAGGAGGTACGTGATACGGTAAGTAAACAGACTCTGAAAAAATCCGCAAAAATTTCTTTTATCTGTTTTGGAATATTTTAAAATTTTGGAAATAGAGAAACTTCCAAGAAGCGTCTCCTGGTGGGTACAAGATACCAGGGTGCACCAGGCTTGCCTGGCACGCCCAGGTGCGTTGTGCCCACCTGGGACACCTTCCGTACTCCGTTTTTCTACCATATACTTGTCCTCCAAGATAAAAAAAATATATACTCCCCGAACCTGTTGATCACCGTATCACGGAGAAATCCTCTATTCTCTTTTCTTGATGTTTTCTGTTTAGATCCGACAATATGTCTTGCCAAAACTCCGAGGGTGAGAGCTATGTTGCTGATCTCATCGCAAACCCCAAGTCCTATGGGGATGAGGAGCACTCTAGCTGGACCTCCGAAGAAGAAAAAAATGAATCGGTTCCTTCCCGGTTCAAGGATGATAGCATGGAGGCGTTATGCAAGAGGATTATAAAACTCGAGATAGATAATTGTGAGTTGATATGGAAAATTTTATTCTCCGTCAGAAGCTGGAGAAAGCAAAAGGGAAACTCCACAGTTTCTCACCACCACCACTGCCATGGAAATCCGAGGACAATATCTCTCCTTCATCACCACCATCATCTTCTTCACCACCAAAAGATAATTGAGTATCAGGTATGGGCACTCCCCTTGGCTTCCTCCCAGCTTGGGGGAGGTGCCACAACATTGTATCACCCCGCTATCTTTTTGCTTTTACTTATTTTAGTTCGATCATTTGCTTTTAGATGAAATAAAGTTTAGTTCGATCCTTTCTTGTTTGAGAGTTTTCTTAGTGATCTATCATTGTAATCTTGTGCAAGTTATACAATAAAGTTAGTTTGAGTTTTTGCTTTCCTTACTTTCATGTTGCAAATAAAGAAAAGTAATAAAGAAATAAAAAGAGGAAGGAATTAAATGAAGAAAGTAAATAAATCAATAAGATTATATAGTAATCCTATGGTAGTAGATGGCACCATAGAAGGAAAAGTATAAGTAGAAAATTTTCTTAGAGATAGACAAACATAGAATTAGTCAATGATGCAACTCATGAAAGAATTAATAAGGGAAGAGAAGATTCACATATAGATATACTATCCTAGAAATCTTATGTGATTGTGAGCCCTCATCAAAATATTATATGCCAAAATTGTTGACGTTGGACAAGGAAGACAACTTAATGATTTATGTTTGTCTATATTCACATAGAAGTCATATTGTCATAGATCCTTTAACATGTGGTGCTTGCCCCCTATCTTTTCTAGCCAAAAATTCTTTACTGAGTAGAGATACTACTTGTGCATCCAAAAACCCAGAAACCCAAATCTTTTTCAAGTGTCCACCATACCTACCTAGGTATTGAGCAAGACCCCTCAAGTAAGTTGTCATCGGTGCAAAAAGGCAATAAAAATTGCTTCTAAAAGTGTGAGATCATTTAGTGTAAGAGAAAATTAATCTTGTACGAACTTGGATGACAAAGAATAAAAGCAACAGACTGCATAATAAAGGTTGTCATCTTAAGGGGCAATACAACATGACGTTCTCTTGCGCTAACAGATTAAGCATACAAACAAATAAGCGCATGAACCTCTGCTTCCCTCCACGAAGGGCCTATCTTTTACTTTTATGCAAAGAGTCAAAGTTTTTCTCTCTATGACCTAGAAAAAATAAAGGGAGGACTTTCGGGACGAAGCACCGCCACCTTGAGGCGGAACTTGGGTAGGAGCACTTTTGCCCTCCGGTGGAGCGATTCCGCCGGGGAAACTTCCCTCCCAGAGGGGGAAATCATCGTCATCATCATCACCAACAACTCTCCCATCTTGGAGAGGGCAATATCCATCAACATCTTTAACAACACCATCTCCTCTCAAACCCGAGTTCATCTCTTGTGTTCAATCTTGTTACCGGAACTACAAATTGGTGCTTGTGGGTGACAAGTAGTGTTGATTACATCTTGTAGTTGATTACTATATGGTTTATTTGGTGGAAGATTATATGTTCAGATCCATTATGCTATTTAATAGTCCTCTCATCATGAAAATGTTTATCATTTGTGAGTAGTTACTTTTGTTCTTGAGGTCATGGGAGAAATCATGTTGCAAGTAATCATGTGAACTTGATATGTGTTTGATATTTTGGTAGTATGTATGTTGTTATTCCCTTAGTGGTGTCATCTAAACATCGACTACATGAAACTTCACCATATTTGGGCCTAAGGGAATGCATTGTGGAGTAGCAATTAGATGGTGGGTTGCGAGAGTGACAGAAGCTTAAACCCCAGTTTATGCGCTATTTCGTAAGGGATCGATTGGATCCAAAAGTTTAACGCTATGGTTATAATTTATTCTTAATACTTTTCTCATAGTTGCGGATGCTTGTGGGAGGGTTAATCATAAGTAGGAGGTTTTTTCAACTAAGAACAACACCTAAGCACCGGTCCACCCACATATCAAATTATCAAAGTAGCGAACACAAATGAAACAAACATGATGAAAGTGACTATAAAATTCCCGTGCACCCTCAAGAACGCTTTGCTTATCGTAAGAGACCATTTTGTCCTGTCCTTTGCCTCAAAAGTATTGGGTTACCTTTCCGCACTTTTATTACTATTATCGTTACTTGCTCGTTACAAATTATCTTGCCATCGAACTACTCGCTACTTACAATTTCAGCAGTTGCAGACAATACCTTACCGGAAACTACTTGTCATTTCCTTCTGCTCCTCATTAGATTCGACACTCTTACTTATCAAAAAGATCTACAATTGATCCCCTATACTTGTGGGTCATCATCGCGTTAGCAGCATCCTGCAGTAGTGACACTTGAATAAGAATTTTTCAATGAAAGACCACGGTGAAGCTGTTTATATATTGGGCATCAAGATCTATAGAGATAGATCAAGACTCTTGATAGTACTTTCACAAAGCACATACCTTGATAAAGTTCTGAGGAAGTTCAAAATGGATCAGTCAAAGAAAGGGTTCTTGCATGTGTTACAAGGTGTGAACTTCAGTAAGACTCAAAACCCGACCACGTCAAAATATATATATAGAGAGAGAGAATGAAAGTCATTCCCTATGCCTCAGTCATAGGTTCTATAAAGTATGCCATGTTGTGTACTAGACCTGTTGTGTGCCTTGCCATGAGTCTGGCAAGGGGGTACAATAGTGATCAGGAGTAGATCACTGGACATCGGTCAAAATTATCCTTAGTTACCTAAGAGTACTAAGGAAATGTTTCTCGGTTATGGAGGTGATAAAGAGTTTGCCGTAAAAGGATTATATCGATGCAAGCTTTGACACTAATCTAGATGACTCTAAGTCTCTATTTGGATACATATTAAAAGTGGGAGCAATTAAGCTAGAGTAGATCCATGCAGAGCATTGTAGACATAGAAATTTGCAAAATACATACAAATCTGAATGTGGCAGGCCCGTTGACTAAACCTCTCTCACAAGCAAAACATGATCACACCTTATTACTCTTCGGGTGTTAATCACAGAGCGATGTGAACTAGATTATTGACTTTAGTAAACTCTTTGGGTGTCGGTCACATGGCGATGTGAACTATGGGTGTTAATCACATGGCGATGTGAACTAGATTATTGACTCTAGCGCAAGTGCGAGACTAAAGGAAATATGCCCTAGAGGTAATAATAAAGTTGTTATTTTTCTATTTCCTTATTCATGATAAAGTTTTATTATTCATGCTAGAATTTTATTGATCGGAAACTTAAATACATGTGTGAATACGTAAACAAATACTGTGTCCCTAGTAAGCCTCTACTAGACTAGGTCGTTGATCAAAGATTGTTATGGTTTCCTAACCATAGACATGTGTTGTCATTTGATAACGGGATCACTTCATTAGGAGAATGATGTGACGGACAAGACCCATCTATTAGCTGAGCATATTGATCGTTCAGTTTATTGCTATTGCTTTCTAAATGCCAAATACATATTCCTTCGACTATGAGATTATGCAACTCCCGGATACCGGAGGAATACCTTGTGTGCTATCGAACGTCACAACGTAACTGGGTGATCATAAAGTTTCTCTATAGGTATCTCTAAAGGTGTTTGTTGAGTTGGCATAGATCAAGATTAGGATTTGTCACTCCGAGTATCGGAGAGGTATCTCTGGGCCCTCTCGGTAATACACATCATAAGAAGCCTTGCAAGCAAAGTGACTAATGAGTTAGTTACAGGATGATGTATTACAGAACGAGTAAAGAGACTTGCCGGTAACAAGATTGAACCAGGTATGAAGATACCAACGATCGACTCTCGGGCAAGTAACATACCGATGGACAAAGGGAATTACGTATGTTGTCATAAGGTTCGACCAATAAAGATCTTCGTAGAATATGTAGGAGCCAATATGGGCATCCATGTTCCGCGGTTGGTTATTGACCAGAGAGGTGTCTCGGTCATGTCTACATAGTTCTCGAACCCGTAGGGTTCGCATTCTTAATGTTCATTCACGATATAGTATTATATGAGTTATGTATGTTGGTGACTGAATGTTGTTTGGAGGCCTGGATGAGATCACGGACATGACGAGGAGCTCCGGAGGTAAAGATTGATATATAGGATGATATGGTTAGGCCAAGGGGTAAAGCCCACAGGACTTTAGGGGTAAAGCCCCGGGCCAGATGCCGAGGTCCATGGCGTATGGACCAGATGCCAAGGACTATGGCATCTGGTCCTGGAAGTCTGAGAAGGACTCTTCCTAGCGGGCAAAACTAACTTTGAGGAGGCTTTTACTCCAAGTTTTGACCCCAGGACTCAACATATAAATAGAGGGGCAGGGCTAGCACCCAAGACACATCAAGATACACCAATCCCTGTGCCGGCAACAACGTCCCTCTAGTTTATCCTCTGTCATATTTTCTGTTGTGCTTACCGAAGACCTGCGGAGATTGTTATTCACCAACACCGTCACCACGCCATCGTGCTGCCGGAACTCATCTACTACTTCGCCCCTCTTGCTGGATGAAGAAGGCGAGGACGTCATCGAGCTGAATGTGTGCTGAACACAGAGGTGCCCTACGCTCGGTACTTGACCGGGACAGATCTTGAAGGTGTACGACTACATCAACCGTGTTAATAAACACTTCCACTTAGAGATCTTCACTGGTATGAAGATGCTCTCCCCCTCTCATAGCTATGCATCTCCATGGATAGATCTTGTGTGTGCGTAGAAATGTTTTGTTTTCCATGCAACGTTTCCCAACATGCGCATGCTCCTAGGGGGATAGATAGGTAGGAAAAGACCATCGCTCGTCCCCGACCGCCACTCATAAGGAAGAAAATCAATAAATACCTCATGCTCCAACTTCGTTACATAACGGTTCACCATATGTGCATGCTACAGGAATCACAAACTTTAACAAAAGTATTTCTCCAATCCACAATTACTCACTATCATGACTCTAATATCTCCATTTTCATATCTCAAAACAATCATAACACTACAAAAAAAAATACACTTCCATGATGATACGTGTTTGTCACAATAGGTCACATTTTCTATCATGCATGTACATCCATGACGATTTTATGATAGAATCACGATAGTCATACCTGAGTTGTCGGAGAAGTGTTCCATGACATTATCAAAATTATCATCACGGAAGTGTCCACATCCATGACGATAAATGTCGCATCATGGAAGTGCTTTTGTCAAGGGTGACCGACATGTGGCATCCACCGTAACGGGTCGCCCTTAAGCTATCAGGTCCGATTTTGGATTCGATAACCCACTCACAGCCACGACCAATGCCGATTTTCCACGTGTAAAATTCCCATTGGCCGGCGGAACCACGTGTCAGCTCCGTGTTGGCACAGGTGTCACTCATCCAATGGGCGAGATGCGCCTATGATATGTTGACACGTGGACCAGCCCAAAAGTGGCCCATAAAGATTAAATGGGCCGACCCAACTAAAGGCCCATAAGAGTTTATGGACCATAATGGGCCGGCCCACCTAAATGCCCACAAGATTTTGCAGACCATAATGGGGCGACAAGCTAAAGGCCCACAAGATTTTGAGGACACTAGTGGGTCGGCCCATTAACAGGCTGCCATGTTTTGGGCCAAATGTCGGCCCATATTTGATCCAGTCCATTAACATCCTGCGATGTTTTGGGCCAAATGTCAGCCCATATTTGATCAAGTCCATTAACATCCTGCCATGTTTTGGGCGTAATAAAGTTCCATATGAGATCTGGCCCGTTAATATCCTACCATGTTATGGTCCATATTACGGCCCAGATCAGATCCGGCCCTTTATGAGCCTTTGGGCTAAATTATGGCCCATATCAGATTCGGCCCATCAACTAGGCCCGAACAGGATTTCTGTTTGCTAAAGGCCCATTTAGTAATACGGCCTGATATTAGTTCTGGCATGTTAAAGGCCCGTTTAAAATTTTGGCCCTATATTTATTTCAGCCTGTTAAAAGCATGTCATATAGTTGGGCCTAACTATGGCCTGCTTTGCATCTGGCCTGCTCACAGTCGATAATCTGATTGGGCCAAACAAGGACCGAAACAATTTTGGCCTATTAACGACCCATGATGTGATTGGCACAATCATGGGCCGGGGTCTATTTCGGCATGCTATCAGACCGTGAGCTGTTCGGCACGTTTCAGGCCCAACCTACTTTCCAGCCTACTAAAAGCCCATTGAATTTTCTTGCGAAAATAGGGTCGGCGGTTTACTCGGCCTATTAAAGACCCAAAACTAATAACGTGCCAGTTTACATTTAGGCATGTTAACAGACCAAGATGACTGGGCCCATGATGCGAATCATACATAGTGATTTGCATGACGGCCCGATTATGACCGTAATTTTACGGTTTGGCCGGTTTAGTGCGAAAACAGGATATATATATATATACAGTAAAATAACTGCAACATCGTGAATAAGAAAAAACCTAGACTATACAATAAATAAATTATGACATATTACATCCATTGGGCATCAAAGTTCGCCACTATGATAATAAAGCACAAGCAGATAGCAGATTACATACCTTGGGCATCAAAGATCGCCAACAGTGTGTAGCGACCAGACCTCAAATGGTCCAATCTCTATGCTCAGGTGTCATCCCTAGATCAGTAATACTGACACCACACAGTACTTGAAGAATTTATAATAGAGTAGCAATCACACACTTATTACATCGAGTGTCTCAATAGAGAACTTATTACAATAAATATGGCTTAAGGCCATCTAATAACGATAACAGCGGAAGGCTTGGAAGATAAGTGAGTCCATCAACTCCAACGACATCACTGAGTATAGAACCACGACCTAAAAACTCCTTAATCGTCGTCTAAAAAGTCTGCAACATTAATGTTGCAGCCCGAAATGGGTCAGCACATGGGATATGCTGGCAAGGTAACACATAGAGAGTAATGGAATGAAACAGCTATACTATATGCATATTTGGCTGGTGGAAAGCTCTATGGTTACTCTTTTGCGTAAAGCTAATTTTTCCCTACTGCAAAGGAATAAATTTTATTTAACTATCATGGTAGTTGTTAAACATTGAGAATGGTTGACAGCTTTCTCAATCCCAATTAAGCATCATCATTAAACAAAACCCAACAAAATTAAATTAGAGAGTAACATGTTGAGATTCACATGATAATCCAAGTACTAGATACTCAAGATTTGTCCATAACCGGGGACACGGCTAACCATGATTAGTTTATACACTCTGCAGAGGTTTGCGCACTTTTCCCCACAAGACTCGATCGCCTCCGTTTGGTTTCTTGCACTACATGGTGTTTGAGAAGACGGATGACCGAGACACAGTCTTTCAGAAGCGCTAGCACCTTACAATGGATATACCGTTACACCTACTTTCCCCTACATCTGCTAGTCTACCCTGTAAGAGTTTGCATGACTTATCAACTATGCTAGAGCCCATAATAGCTTGTGGTTACACACGGAAGTTTCTAGTATGAAAAATCTCATGATCCCTTTGGGCCTGGGTGGCGGTCCATAAAGAAAAACAGGCAATCCTGGAATACCCAGGTACCTCAATCCACCCAGATATGTGTTTAAGTTGCCACCTTAGATAAACCATTAATTAACAATACTCACATCTGTCATGGATATCACTCACCCAATCCACGTCTACTAGCATAGCATGGCATAATAAGCAAACGTAGAAGTAACTCCCAAAGGTTTCATAATAAACAGGTAATAGGTACTACCTCATCTACTTCCCATCCCACAATTTAATTAGATCCTAATCATGCAATGTGAGAGGATTGATCTAATGCAATAAAACATCGGTTGTAGAAAAGGTATGATCAAAGTGTTACTTGCCTTGCTGATGATCCGCGAGTCCTAGGGTTTCGAAGTAACAAGCGGCGCAATCCGGGTAATCTATCGTAGACAACCAACAAGCACACAATAAGTACTCATCTAATGCATAGGTAAAACTCGAACAAGAGAACGAACCAGCAAGTTCAACTTAAGAACTCCGGTTGCAAAGAAATAACGAACCGAACAAAGAAACGGAAAACAAACGGCGGAAGAAAACAACTCGGTTCTAGCAAGTTGAAACTAGGTCAAATTTTACCGGGGCAAAAACTTGTTTAAGTTGATTAGACGGAATGGCGGTTTCGAAACGAAACTCCAGGCGCTTGAATCACCTGATTCCGATAAAACAAGTGAGAAGATAAACTAGAACGAAGATCGGATCTGAGATCACGATCGCGGAATAAATCCGACGAAAAAAAAGAGGAACGGTTAAATGAACGGGCATCGTTAACCTAGAAGAATCCGGTGATCACGTTCGTTAGGACAAATGGTCCGGCGAACGGTCCAAAGGCAACTAAATCGGAAAAGAAAATGAATCCAATCTAGGGTTTCGGAGAAGAAAACCGAGACGAAAAACCGATCTAGAAAACGAATCAGAAGAGAAAAAAAGAATCGGAAACATAGGTACTACCTCACCCAAAGGTTTGATAATGGCAAACATAGAAGTAACTCCCAAAGGTTTGATAATATAACAGGTAATGGGTACTACCTCAACTACTTCCCATCCCACAATTTAATTAGATCCTAATCATGCAATGTTTGAGGATTGACCTAATGCAATAAAACTGGGTAGTAGGAGGTATCATCAAAGTGTTACTTGCCTTGCTGATGATCCGCGAAACCTAGAGATTCGAAGTAACAGGCGGCGCACTCCGGGTATTCTATCGCAAAAAACAAACAAGCATACAATAAGTATTCATCTAATGCACAGGTAAAACTCAAATAAGATATCTAACCAGAAAGTTCAACTTAAGAACTCCGTTTTGCAAAAAGAATCAAATCAAACGAAGCAACGAAAGTCAAACGGCAAAAGAAACAGGCTTCGTTTATTATTCTGGATCTAGGGAAATTTTTATAGTGGCAAAAACTGGTTTAAGTTGGTTAATCGGATAGAGGGTTTTGGGACGAAACTCCAGACGCTTGAATCACCTGATTCCGATAAACGAGCGAAAATTTATACTAAAACGAAAATCGGATCAGGAATCGCGATCAAAAAAATCGCGGATTTAATCCGAGAAAAAGAAAAACGACGAACGTTTGCTAGAACGAACGAACGGACGAACGCTCGCTATTTAAATAAATCAGGAAAAATGATCTATTTAAAAAAACCGAAACTAAAAAAACGAACAAAACCGAATGGTTTTTCGGAAAAAAAACGGCGTCTACAAAAAACTACCCGACAACTCCGGCGAGAAATCCGGCGGCGGCGGCAGGGCTCCGGCGACAGCGGCGGTCGGCGGCGGGGCGGCGGCGGTCGGCGGGACGGGCGGCGGCGGGGCGGCGCAGGGCGGCGGCGGTGGCGGGGCTGGGGCTAGGGTTTTGGGGAGACCCCCAGGCTGGGCTCCCGGCTTATAAAGCCCGATCGGGCCTAGAGTCCAGGTCGGACACGGCCCGTAGGTTGGTTGCGTTTTTTCTTAAATTATTCCGTGTAGAAAAAATAAAAGAAATACTAAACTGACTCCAAAAATCCCGAAATAAATTTTCCCGGGCTTCTAAAATCAAGCCGCATAAGGTGAACATTTATTTGGGGCCTAAATGCAATTTTGAAAAACGCACATTTTTCCTAAATTCAAATAAAATACCGAAAACTCCGAAATAAAATCTTATTTGATTTTATTATTAAATCCTCAATATTTCTTTATTTTGGGAAAGTCATTTTATTCCCTCTCTCATATTTTTGTAATAGAAATAATTGATGATAAAATAATTAAAATCAAATGATCCTATTCTCAAAATTTGAGAAAACTCAAATATGAAAATAACGAAATCCCCAACTCTCTCCGTGGGTCCTTGAGTTGCGTAGAATTTCTAGGATCAAAGCCAAAAGCAAATAAATTATGATATGCAATGATGATCTAGTGTATAACATTCCAAATTGAAAATTTGGGATGTTACAAACCTACCCCCCTTAAGATGAATCTCGCCCTCGAGATTCCGGTTGGCTAGAAAATAGGTGAGGTTGGTCCTTGAGAAAATCTTCCTCTCGCTCCCAGGTGGCTTCATCCTCCGTGTGGTGGCTCCACTGAACCTTACAAAACTTGATAACCTTACTGCGGGTGACTCGGCTGGCAAACTCGAGAATCTTAACTGGTTTCTCCTCATAGGTCAAATCACTGTCCAACTGAATTGCTTCCAGTGGTACCGTATCTCTCAGCGGTATGTCAGCCATCTCCGCGTGGCACTTCTTCAACTAAGAAACGTGGAACACATCATGAACTCCTGACAATCCTTCAGGCAATTCCAATTTGTAGGGCACTTCTCCCATACGTTCCAATACTCGGTAGGGTCCTACAAATCGTGGGGCTAACTTTCCCTTAACACCAATGCGCTTTATTCCCCGAAGTGGGGATACTCGAAGATAAACTCTGTCTCCAACTTCGTAAACTGTCTCCTTGCGTTTAGAATCTACATAACTCTTTTGCCCAGATTGAGCTACCTTGAGCCTATCGCGAATCAATTTCACCTTCTGTTCAGACTCCTTAATCAAGTCAGGTCCAAACAACTGGCGGTCTCCAACTTCATCCCACGACAACGGTGTCCTGCACCTCCTTCCGTACAAGGCTTCGAAAGGGGCCATCTTTAAACTGGATTGATAGCTATTGTTGTAAGAGAATTCTGCATATGGCAAATTGTCGTCCCAACTAGATCCATAATCTAGCGCACAAGCTCTCAGCATGTCCTCCAAAATCTGATTGACTCTCTCGGTCTGTCCATTGGTCTGTGGATGAAAAGCTGTGCTAAACTCTAGCCTGGTACCCAAAGTTTCGTGCAACTGATTCCAGAACTTTGAAGTAAACTGGGTTCCTCTATCTGATACTATACTCCTCGGAACTCCATGTAAGCATACAATCCTGGTCATGTATATCTTTGCCAACTTAGCACTGGTGTAAGTGGTCTTTACCGGGATGAAATGAGCTACTTTCGTCAACAGATCAACTACAACCCAAATCGAGTCATAGCCTGAACGAGTCCTGGGTAATCCCGTGATAAAATCCATGCCTAACTTATCCCACTTCCATTTGGGTATCGGCAATGGCTGTAGCAATCCTGCTGGCTTCTGATGCTCTGCCTTTACTCTCTGACATACATCACAAACTGCTACATACTCCGCAATATCTTTCTTCATTCCGGTCCACCAGAAAATATCCTTCAAATCCAAATACATCTTGGTATTTCCTGGGATTCGAATATGGTGAATCGTGTGCCTCTTGAAGAATCAACTTCCTGATCTCCGGGCCATTGGGCACATAAACACAGTCTTCAAACCATAGGGTGTCGTGCTCATCCTCACGAAATGCTTTAGCCTTTCCTTCGCTCATTTTCTCCTTTATAGAGGCAATCTCCTTGTCAGTCTTCTGAGCTTCTCTGATTCTATCCATCAAAGTTGACTGAATCTCCAATGCTGCTACATAACCTCTCGGGACTATTTCCAAACATAGCTCACGAAGATCCTCGGCTAACTCCCTTGTTATTTCTCCCGTCATTAGTGTATTGACATGGCTCTTACGGCTCAATGCGTCAGCTACTATGTTAGCCTTTCCGGGATGGTAATGCAATCTCATATCATAATCCTTGATGAGCTCCAACCATCTCCTTTGTCTGAGGTTTAACTCCTTCTGCGTGAAAATGTATTTCAAATTCTTGTGATCCGTATACACCTCGCAATGGTTTCCAATGAGGAAATGTCTCCAAGTCTTCAGTGCATGCACTACGGCTGCTAACTCCAAATCATGCGTAGCATAATTCAACTCATGAGGCTTAAGCTGTCTTGAGGCATATGAAACAACTCTCCCTTCCTGCATAAGCACTGCTCCAAGTCCTCAACGTGAAGCGTCGCAATACACCTCATAATCCTTAGTCTTGTCTGGAAAAATCAACACTGGTGAAGTAACCAAGCATTTCTTCAACTCCTGGAAACTGGCCTCACACTCCTCGTTCCATATGAACTTGGTATCCTTCTTTAACAACTCCGTCATAGGTTTTGCGATCTTGGAGAAATTCTCAATAAATCTCCGGTAGTATCCTGCGAGTCCAAGGAAACTCCGGATCTCTCCAACCGTGGTTGGTGCTTCCCACTTGGTCACGGTATCAACTTCAGTGGGATCTACTGATATTCCTTCTCCGGATATAACGTGTCCGAGGAATCCTACTTCCTTCAACCAAAACTCACATTTGCTGAACTTGGCATAAGACTGAGGTTCTCTGAGCTTCTCAAGTACCAATCGCAAATGTTCCTTATGCTCCTCTTCATTCTTCGGGTAAACCAAGATATCATCAATGAACACCATGATGAACTTATCCAAGAACTCCATAAACACTTTGTTCATCATGTTCATAAAATAGGTAGGTGCGTTAGTCATACCAAATGACATAACGGTATACTCATACAGCCCATACCTGGTGGTAAAAACCGTCTTAGGTATATCCTGTTCTCGAATCTTCAACTGGTGGTATCCTGATCGCAGATCGATCTTGGAAAATACCTTAGCTCTTTGCAATCGATCAAACAGGTCATTGATCATTGGTAGTGGGTACTTGTTGTTGATCGTTACATCATTCAACCCACGATAGTCAACAACCATCCTTAACGATCCATCCTTTTTTTCGACTAGAAGTACTGGTGAACCCCAAGGCGACGAACTTGGGCGAATGTAACCTTTATCCAGTAACTCCTTAATCTCCTTCTTAATCTCCACCAAATCCTTTGCAGGCATCCTGTATGGTCTCTTCGATATTGGCCCTGTGCCTGGCAATAGCTCAATCAAAAACTCAATATATCTATCCGGTGGCATGCCTGGCAACTCTTCTGGAAATACTTCAGGGAAATCCCTTACCACTAGTACTTCCTCCTGCACAACTCCTGTTAAACAATTTACTTGAGTCCCTTTCGGCACATGTCGGGATACATACTTGATCCTTCTCCCTTCTGGGGTGGTAAGCAAAATTGTCTTACTGGCGCAATCAATGTTTCCTCCATACATCGACAACCAATCCATACCCAGAACTACATCCAATCCTTGTGATTCCAAAATGATTAAATCCGAGGGAAACACATGCCTACCTATACTCAATGGCACTTGAAAACATCCTTGACTGGCCATATATTCCGCTCCTGGTGAGCTTACTAGCATAGGTGTTCTAAGAACCTTAGTGGGCAGGTTATACTTATCCACAAATCCCCTTGATATGTATGAATGTGATGCACCAGTATCAAAAAGAACGAGTGCAGTAAATGACTTAACCAAAAACTTACCGATTACTGCATCCGGCTTCTCTTCAACCTCCTCCACGTTAATGTGGTTCACCTGTCCCCTGTTGAAAAGGTTCGGCTTCTTCCCAGAGCTTCCATTGCCATTCTTTCCTTCAGGACATTCATTGGCATAATGTCCGGTCTTCTGACACTTAAAGCAAGTGAGTTGGCTTAGGTCCTTCTTGGCTGGGGTTCATGGGTTGGTACGGTTCTGGCCATTGCTTCCTCCATTGCCATTACCATTTTTGGTGCCGTTGTGATTGTGCGAGCTACCTCCTCCATGGGTATGCTGAAAATGTCCTCCCGATCTAGGGGTAAATCGTGGCTTCTGCTGAGCTCCTGAATTGTACTTCTCTTGTCCATACTTCCTCTTGCGGTTCTCAATTTGCTGCTGCTTGCCTTCAATCATAAGAGCACGGTCTACCAACTCCTGGTAGGTGTTGAAGGTTGCTATCATCAACTGCATCCTCAACTCATCATTCAGTCCTTCTAGAAACTTCTCCTGCTTTGCTGCATCTGTAGCAACGTCATCTTGGGCATAACGTGCTAATTTACTAAAGTCCTCCACATACTGGCCAACTGTTCGTCCTCCTTGGCACAAGTTGCGAAACTCTTGCTTCTTCATGGCCATAGCTCCTGCTGAAACATGGGCAGTTCGAAAAGCCTGCTGAAACTGGTCCCATGTGACAGTGTCGACAGGGAAAGTGTCTGTGAAATTCTCCCACCATGATGCTGCGGGTCCTTCAAGCTGATGTGCGGCAAACTTCACCTTCTCCGCATCTGTGCATCCTGATGTGGTCAACTCTCTAGCTGTCTTGTGGAGCCAATCATCTGCTAGTATCGGCTCAGTGCTACTGGAAAACACCGGCGGATTCAGCCTAAGAAAACGGGCTAAGTGATCAACAGGTGGTGGTGGTGGTGGGTTGTTGTTGTTCCCCTGATTCTGATTCTGGACTAGCAACTGCATCAATGTGTTCTGCTGCTGGATCAACTGGTGAGCTTCGGTGGAAATGTAAATCCGGGGTCACGTCTCGGCAGCATCTGAGGGTTTAGAAAAGATGAGATTTAAGAATAGAGGGGGTCTAAAGAGAAAACACTACCCATATGCACATGAGGCAAAAGCAAACAATTCACTTCATTCAATCAAACAAGGGCATACAATCGATCTAACTATCGCAAAAGTGCTCGGACTACTATATTTACATGGTGGACTACTACTACTGATGAGGTGGTCTACTAGAAATATTCTTCGGTTGCAGACTCCATGATATCTGCTCCGGCTTCATCAACATAGTCATCATCGCTATCATCTGGGTCCGAGTCGGTGTCGTCGATGATGATGTAGTCTTCCGGGCGAATCTCCTTGGGTTCTTCGTCTTCATCTACTGGTGTAGGGCCTCCCATAAATATTCCGATCTTCTTGATCACATCGTCATTCTTCTCCACCAATACTTTGATTTCTTCTTCATAATCTTCACGTGTAGCCTTGAGTTCTTCATCCAGTTCTTTGATTCTAGTCTTAGCCTTCTTCAGGTCTATCATGTCGGTGCACATCTAGTTCTCCTATTGTCGAATGTGCTGGTTTAATTCCTAGATAAAAGTTGCAATTGATCTATCCTTTCTGGTGCTGATCATCTCCCAGTGCTCATCTCGGCGCCCACAAATCTGGTAGATAGTATCCTTGAGATCATTGTGGTAGACTTCTCCAATGCGTCCCATGGCGATGTGAGCTGCCATGCTCTTTCCTAGACTCCAAGTTGGTGCATCAAAAGAAAACTCTATGGGCTCAGTGACTGGCATGAACATCCTTCTTAGAACTTGAACTTGAATCATCCAGCGCTCTTCTTCAGGTAAAGTGGCGTTGTAGGTTCCGGTGAAGCTTGGTACTCCTATGTTCAGGTATCTAGTGACTTCCTTCAAGTGACGTCCAAAGGGTGTATCTTCATCCGGTTGCGTAAACTTGTTCCTTGCATCCGCCATCCTAAAGAGTAGAAAAGATGAGAGGTCAGAAGAGAAGAGAGTGAATAGTGATCTAGGTCTTTAGCTTAGTGGTCGTGTCCTACAGTTAGCGTGTGCTCTGATAACATCTCTCTAGCGACCAGACCTCAAACGGTCCAATCTCCGTGCTTAGGTGTCATCCCTGGATCAGTAATGCTGACACCACACAGTACTTGAAGGATTTATAACAGAGTAGCAATCACACACTTATTACATCGATTGTCTCAATAGAGAACTTATTACAATAAATATGGCTTAAGGCCATCTAATAACGATAACAGCGGAAGGCTTGGAAGATAAGTGAGTCCATCAACTCCAACGACATCACTGAGTATAGAACCACGACCTAAAAACTCCTTAATCGTCATCTAAAAAGTCTGCAACATTAATGTTGCAGCCCGAAACGGGTCAGCACATGGGATATGCTGGCAAGGTAACACATAGAGAGTAATGGAATGAAACAGCTATAGTATATGCATATTTGGCTGGTGGAAAGCTCTATGGTTACTGTTTTGCGTAAAGCTAATTTTTCCCTACTGCAAAGGAATAAATTTTATTTAACTATCATGGTAGTTGTTAAACATGGAGAATGGTTGACATCATTCTCAATCCCAATTAAGCATCATCATTAAACAGAACCCAACAAAATTAAATTAGAGAGTAACATGTTGAGATTCACATGATAATCCAAGTACTAGATACTCAAGATTTGTCCATAACCGGGGACACGGCTATCCATGATTAGTTTATACACTCTGTAGAGGTTTGCGCACTTTTCCCCACAAGACTCGATCGCCTCCGTTTGGTTTCTCGCACTACATGGTGTTTGAGAAGATGGATGACCGAGACACAGTCTTTCAGAAGCGCTAGCACCTTACGATGGATAGACCGTTACACCTACTTTCCCCTACATCTTCTAGTCTACCCTGTAAGAGTTCGCACGACTTAATCAACTATGCTAGAGCCCATAATAGCTTGTGGCTGCACACGGAAGTTTCTAGTATGAAAAATCTCATGATCCCTTTGGGCCTGGGTGGCGGTCCATAAAGAAAAACAGGCAATCCTGGAATACCCAGGTACCTCAATCCACCTAGATGTGTGTTTAAGTTGCCACCTTAGATAAACCATTAATTAACAAACTCACATCTGTCATGGATATCACTCACCCAATCCATGTCTACTAGCATAGCATGGCATAATGGCAAACGTAGAAGTAACTCCCAAAGGTTTGATAATATAACAGGTAATAGGTACTGCCTCAACTACTTCCCATCCCACAATTTAATTAGATCCTAATCATGTAATGTTTGAGGATTGATCTAATGCAATAAAACTGGGTAGTAGGAGGTATGATCAAAGTGTTACTTGCCTTGCTGATGATCCACCATCGAAGTAACAGGCGGCGCACTCCGGGTATTCTATCGCAACTACCTGACAACTCCGGCGAGAAATCCGGCTGCGGCAGCGGGGCTCCGGTGGCAGCGGCGGTCGGCGGAGGGGTGGCGGCGGTCGGCGGCGCAGGCGGTGGCGGTCGGCGGCGGGGCGGCGGCGATCGGCGGCGCGGGGCAGCGCAGGGCGGCGGCAGCGGGGCTGGGGCTAGGGTTTTGGGGAGACCCCCGGGCTGGGCTCCCGGCTTATAAAGCCCGATCGGGCCTAGAGTCCAGGTCGGACACGGCCCGTAGGTCGGTTGCGTTTTTTTTAAATTATTCCAGGCAGAAAAACAAATAAAAGAAATACTAAACGGATTCTAAAAATCCCAAAATAAATTTTCCCGGGCATCTAAAATCAAGCCGCACAAGGTGAACATTTATTTGGGGCATAAATGCAATTTCGAAAAACACATATTTTTCCTAAATTCAAATAAAATACCGAAAACTCCGAAATGAAATCTTATTTGATTTTATTCTTAAATCCTCAATATTTATTTATTCTGGGAAAGTCATTTTATTCCCTCTCTCATATTTTTGTAATAGAAATAATTGATGATAAAATAATTAAAATCAAATGATCCTATTCTCAAAATTTGAGAAAACTCAAATATAAAAATAACGAAATCCACAACTCTCTCCGTGGGTCCTTGAGTTGCGTAGAATTTCTAGGATCAAAGCCAAAAGCAAATAAATTATGATATGCAATGATGATCTAGTGTATAACATTCCAAATTGAAAATTTGGGATGTTACACAGTGCAAATAAACACGCCGACAAAATAATATACAAAACAGACAACACTTCAATAGAGTTCAAGAAAGGTTAGCCCAGCTCGGGAGCTGCAGCACAAGCAGCTGAGCAAGATGATGAGACTGCGCTTGTTTGATGCTTATATCCCCCTCACTCTGGAAGAGAAACAAGCAGACAGATGACAGGTTTTGCACATATAAGTATCAGTGCTGACAATTCATCACATTTCGTATTGACGAATAAAATGACACACTTTAAAATAGCATTAACACAATATGGTATTGTTCAGGTTAGGACATGGAAGGGAATGACATTGTGAAGGAGTTGGCAGCTTCACGACACCACTGTATTATAGATCAAGAACTCATAAGTATCAATGGTTAGTGTGATGTCAATTGATCCCATTTCAGATTGGCAAAAATAAAGAGACTGTTTAGATAATAGTAGAATGATATGACATTGTTTATAGTTAAGACATTGCAGAATATGACATTGTGCTGTAGTGGGTAGGTTCACCACACCACTAGATTACGGATCAAGAACAGAAGCATACATGCAGTGCAAAAGAAGATCACTTACTCTGTATAATTTAATTTACATGGTATGATGAAGGAACTTGGTTGTACAACTGAAAATTTAATTGAGAAGGACAAACTTTTGTTTATGAACTACATAATAAAATTTAAACATGAAATTTGATGCAAACACAAAAAATAAATAGTTGTTGCAGTCATGCCTAACCAAATATACACAACAAAGTTTGAAGGCTTGAGAAGGACAAACTTACATTATTGGTGAAGACATGCTCTATAAAGCCCTTGTCCATGCTGATGGGGGGGGGGGCAATTCAAGAAGTTTACCACAATATCTTCTTCATAAGCATTGCCTTTATTCTCCACTTTGTTAAGAGTAAATATATATGTGATAATATAAGAAAAAATGGAGAATATTTAAGATAAGATGAAGAGTGATGCTACATGACCAAGTAGCTACAAATGTAAGTACAACGATACAGGCAAAAGGTACAGCCAAGAGCAATGCAGAGCTAAACTTCTTCAGGACCATCGGTGTTATCCAACCTTATGGTAAGAGTAAATATAGATCTGATGCGTAGAAAATGGAGGACAAAGGAAAATAAGATGTAGAGTGATGGTGCATGAACAACTACCTGTCAATATAAGTACACTGATAAAGGACGCCAGGTACTTATAAGAACAATCCAGAGCTAAAAAAATTCATTGGCATTGGATATATTCTACACTAATGTAACCATTCATACAGATCAAATAATTTGGAGCGAACAATTGATAAGCAAGCTATCATGCATACTGCTATCACATAATGAACCAGGTATGAATGCAAGTACAGTGAGACAGGACAACATGTACTAACAAGAGCAAAGTAGTGGGCAACATATTTGCGATATCCTGGCGTTCTTTTCAAACCGGAATTCTTCTTCAAGCTGATTTCCTAAAAAAAGATCCGTAAGGCACATGAGAAAATGTAGAAGTTCAAATTGTCATGTGATATCATAGACAATACCTCAATCCCGGGAACGAGACCAGTGCATAACAAGGTTTTCCCATTCAATGTCTTCTAAATTTAGCACAGGAGGCTTCACCGGAAAATCGATTATAGACTTGCCTTCAAAGTGTGATTTCCTTAGGTAACACTAATACTGCTGCAATGCTTCCTTGAAAAGCGCAAGCAAGCTTTGCTCGTCATGTATCCAGATTGAGCCTCGCCTACTTACAACAATGTAATGTAAATCATTGATGTGTTCAATCAGTAGAAAACAAGAAAATAATCACCATGAATAATAGCACTTACACGTAAGTGGGACAGGAAGATGTGAAAATGGTGTTTGTCTTCACTATAATCTTCCCATGATGGGAATATATGCACGTAGTCCCTAACAACATCGAAAGCATTGTCTTTTAAGCTGAGAATAATTGGAATGGGGTTCCAATCTGTAGGAATTGGCCATCTCTGTAGTTGGGATAGGTCTTCGGCCGGTGGACTTGCTGTACTTTTTGCTGGAGTGGGATTTTTCTGTGGTACGACTGGTGTTATGGCAACTGAAATCGACATACCTTTTGTTGGAGTGCAGGTCCTATGTGGTGGGGCTAGTGGTGTGGCCAGTGAAGTATGGGTACAGTCTGCTGGAGTCGGTCCTATGTTTTGTGTCACTGGTTGTAGAGCCAATATAAGTGGGGTGATGTCTGGTTTCTCCCGCACCACCACATTTTTCAAGGACTTTGCTGGTGCTCCTTCAGGTTCGGCAATCACCCTCTTCCTTTTTGATCTCTGATGCACAAGAACAACATTTGAGTGGAAAAACATGGTATCATGACAGATGGAATATGTATTTATAATGGATGGGCATGGCATCTTGACATATATGATGAGTAAACTAAGCAGATGGCGGTGCAACAAAGTAGAAGAAATGCAAGACACCTTATGCAAGATACGCGCAATCAATAAAACCTTGCCAAATTAGAACAGGCACCTTGATGGGTGAACATGACATGCCATCTACCTTTGACTCCTCGAGGTCATAATAGTCAGTAGGATCATATTCTGAACAAGAATTTACAGGTGGGGAGCGTATGAGTTTCATTGCATCCAGAATGGCACTCGATGCCTCGGTGCCAATTTTGTATGTCGTTGCATTGTTCCACAATATTCTTATGATGCGCAGATCCTGATATTCAATGTGATTATGTATAATATCTGGGAAGCATGAAAACATAGATAGTAGTGAGATTATCTTTGTAATGCAGAGGATATTCTAATATAGGGGCGCCCTGTAAACCCTTGGGTGCTATCACTGGATTCTGATGAGAGAGACCATGTGTGCTGTAATATGGTGCGTGCATTAATATAATCTGGCACAAGTACACAAAAAATAGGCTCCAGAAGTAAGGATAGTTGGCAGATGATAGGTTAGTAATATACTATATAGGGAGTTTACTGCCAAACCATGATAACAAGAGCACACAACAACTAGGCAGATCGTAGTGTACATAAAAGGGGTACACCATAACCAGGATATATAAATCAGGAAAGTGGAACTGGCTGGAAAATACGGTGTTGTATTGCCACTACTAATTGAAAGCCTATCAATCACGTACATGAAAGCTCTATCAGCTATTGACTGCACATGTCCCTGCTACCCTTCCTGACAAGGAACATACTGTACGTACTAAATACAGAATAACAAAAGAGGAACATGTTAAAGAATAGAAGAGGAAGCATATTCTTGAGGTTCCGCTTCTTTGCATACAATGTTGGTTTCCCACTAATGATGAATCACAGCGCCAAAAAGAATTGCAATTCCATGTTGTCTCTCTATATGTGGCCACATGCATTTGGAAATTCATGTCGGAGCATTACCTGACCAATTAAATGTGTGTCTGTTAACTAATATTAGTATCATACCACAATTCGTATTTGAAGAAGTAATCTTTGGATTTCTGATTGGTGTGTTGTTTAGCTTCAAGAGTGGAATGTTGGTAGTGCGACACAAAGCAGCTACACAGAACATAGTGCAGATATAACGGGAAAACCGTAAGCATCACAAGTAAAATTAGCAAAGTGGAACTTGCTAGAAAATATAGGCTACTATTTTTGGTACGGCTAGAAAGGCTTCGGATACTAGCTCTCTTCAACTGAAGGTGCGGTACTGTTAATATCATTGCAACTCTCAAAGGCGACACAATTCCCCACATTTCCTTGCTAATCTTATAGGATTCAAGTGGGTAAGCCACTACAATTCCTATTCCTATGTTTACAAAATCCTACAAATCAAAGAGGCCCGAAGAGTTGAAAGTGTCCATCACAACCGATGGAATAGACCTCTACACTACAAATTTCCCTGCTCCTCTTCACTACAAGGAACATATTGTACTACTATGATACTCCCTCCGTTCCAAAATATAAGTCTTTGTAGAGATTTCCACTATGGATCACATACAGATGTATGCAAATACATTTTAGAGTGTAGATTCACTCATTTTGCTCCATATCTAGTCCATGGTGGAATCTATACAAAGACTTGTATTTAGGAACGGAGAGAGTACTTATTAAAGAAGAACGGAAGAGGGACAAGCTAAAGGAGAGCAAGCAAATTTTGGATAATAAAATGTTCGTTGCGCAGTGCCCACACAAGATGAACTAGAGCACATAAAGAATGCAACTCCCTGCTGTGTCTCTATATGTGGTGCATGTGCTTTTCGAAAGTAAAGTAGGAACATTAGCTGACCAATTAAACGTTATCTGTTTAGTAATATCAGTATCATATCAGATTCGTATTTGAGAAACAAGTTTGGAGTTATGAGTGCCACGTTGTTTAGCTTGGTGGATCAGGAGCAGTGCTAAGCAGCTATGATGATGGTACTGAATATAAACACTACAAAAAAATACACTTCCGTGATGATAAGTGTTTGTCACAGTAGGTCACATTTTCTGTCATGCATGTACATCCATGATGATTTTATGATAGAATCAAGATAGTCATACATGTGTTGTCGTAGAAGTGTTCCATGACATTACCAAAATTATCATCATGGAAGGGTCCACTTCCATGACGATAAATCACGCGTCACAGAAGTACTTTCATCAAGGGTGACCGACACGTGGCATCCACCATAACGGGTCGCGTTATGCTATCGGGTTCTGGTTTGTATCCGATGACCCGTTAACAGCCCAGACCAATGGGGATTTTCCACGTGTAAAATTTTCAATGGCTAGAGTAACCACGTGTCTGCTCACCGTTGGGACAGATGTCGTCCACTCACCAAAGGCGCCTATGATTCATCGACATGTGGCATGGCCCAACAAAGGCCCATTCTAGTGAAAAGGCCGACATGTTTGGCTTGGTCAAAAGGTAGCGGGCTAGCCCATTTACAGCCTGCTAACTCACGGCCTAGCGGAATTTGGCCCAATAGCATCATCTGGGCCGTCCAATATGATACCAGCCCGTTGTAACTTCCGGCCCATGACGTCTTTTGGCCCATAGGAGGCCCTTTGTAACTCTGGGCCCATTAAAGGCCCAAGATGAAACTGGCCCATAATGAAAAGTGTAGCCATTAATGGCCCATTATTCCATCGGCCGTTTCCAGCCCGTGTTAACTTTCGGCCTTCTAAGGGCCCATTTATTCATGGGCTCATTTCTAGAATTCAATTAGTTATGGTCCATTACTGGCCTGTTCCGTTTGTGGGCCAAATTCAGCCCGTGGTTACATTCGACCCGTTTGTGGCCCGTTAACCATTTGGGCTATTTTCATAGCGTTATCAAATACAGCCTATTAATAGCTCATTATGGTCCACGAATAGTATGGCCCATGTTTCGCGAAATGATTATACGCCCCATAGAAGGCCCATGGATCCTACGGCCCGTAGAAAGCCAATGGATCTATGGCCCGTAGAAGGCCCATGGATCATACGGCCCGTAGAAAGCCCATGAATCCTACGACCTGTAGAAGGCCCATGGATCCTACGGCCCATAGAAGGCCCATGGATCCTATGGCCCATAGAAGGCCCATGGATCCTATGGCACGCACGATGCCCATGGTTACAATAGTTCGTGTGTTATCATGGTTATTGTGGCCAAGTTACCAAAAATAGGTTATTGTGGCCACTAGAAAAACACGAAACAAGAACTGCAGTGACTACAAGCAAACAACTAAACAAGACAATAAGGAAATAAATAAGAAGGCAAATAACGCTAGGCTATTACGGCTATTGCACATATTACATCCACTGGGCATCAAAGTTTGCCACCAGTGCAAATACAGGGAACAAATCAACATATTACGTACACTGGCCATCTAAATTCGCCACTAGTGCAAATAAATGCGACATCAAAACAAGTCCATAACTGAAACAACTTCAGAAGAGCTCAAGAAACGTTATCCTGAGTATCCACCATACTGGCGATAAGCTTAGCAAGCATATTAGCTTTGTCATGTTTGGCGCTAAAATCCTCCAACGCTTGATATTGCACTAGAAAGTATGCATATGACTGCTCCAGGGACTTCCACAGTCCTTCCGCTTCTTGTCGCAACACAACTAGTCGATGTCTTTCAGCTTGTAGTTGAGACTCAAGAAACCAAACTGATTCAGACAATGAGTTTGAATAGCTTGTGCCAGCGGTAGTGGCCAGTAACTCGTACACTAAACCAAGAAAGGACTTTGGGGTTGTCTCATTGACTTCAAGATAGTTTTCCTTAGCTGTTTTATCAGCTTTGTTGGAGACCAACAAGGATGTCTCACTATCCTGAACCTTATCTGCATTACTTCGTTTACCATTGCTTAATAAGTCACTCTTCCCCAATATTCCGTGAGCATGCTAAAAGAAGAAACAAGTAGACACATAACAGGTTTAGCATGTACTAGTATACGAAACTCATTTCGGTGAACCAGTTCATTAGTAAGGTGGACAAGACTAAACTACCAAGTCTTCTATTGCCACGTAGTACATTATAAAAGCACCATACAAACATATATCTATGTCCTATGGCCACTTCATTGTCTTGCCAAATCAAAATAGAGACACGGTTAAAATCATATTAGTTCAAGAGAAAGCAATACTAAAAGAATACAAAGTGTGGGAAACTACACGACACAACAAGATTTCAGATGGGTACCACGGGTACATGTACAACAACACTATTGGCTCTATTGTGATGCTAGTAATGTGCATGATATGAGAAGTCAATTGTATACACCATTGAAATTGAAATCAACAGAGCTATTTATAAGAGCAAACATGTTAAAGAAACATGCGTAAACATACCTGTTGTGCCATTGGAGTTTCGATTGGATCCTTCAATTTAAAAATAAGTTTGTATGAGTAAATACAGTGATACAAGAGCAAAGCAATATGCACAATAGCAATGGAATCTTAAATGAGAACATTTGTTCTTTAGGTTTAAGCACTTGTTCTACATGAACAGAGTACAGTAAGACGCAAGCATATAGTACTTAAAAATGAGCTCATAGACCTTCCCAAATTCTTGGTTCGGGACCAGTACAGAACAATGCATTCCTAGTCATTGTCCAGTAAATGTGTCTCACGAGAATGTAAGGGAATTTGACGAGTTTTTTTGCCAGTGAAGTATGTTTTCTTCAGGTAATTCTGATACTACCACCAAGCATTCTTGAAGATAGCAGAGGTATTAGCATAGGTTACCTCATCCTGAGTTTCCAAATCGGTCCTTCTCTATAGAGAAAAATGGGAAAATTTGTTGTATTATAACCATCATGGAGGTAGAATGTATGGGACAAAGCAAAGTAATTGCCATGAATAACATTACTTACACATAACTCCTGGACAAACACCTGCAACTGGCATTTTCCTTCATCTTCAGTATAATATTTCCATGATGGGAAGATACACACATAGGATTTAACAACATCAAATGGGATAGATGGTAAACTACAAATGGTTGGTTGTGCTTCCTCCACATGAATAGGGGTACTAACTGGTGGAGTTGGGGTTCGCCGTGGTAGTACTGGTACTTTGGGCACTGGAGCTGCCTTACTAACTGCTCTTGTTTGGGAGCTCTATAGTGGAGATGGTCTTGTGTGAACATGAACTAGTTTACTATATGCTGGGATTGGGGTTAGATTGGGCGAAGCTGGTTCTCTGTCCATCGCAGTAGGGGTACAATCTGCGAGAGTCTAGGTTATGTCTGGTAGGGACGGTTCTCGTGCATGTACAGCCGGGGTGCTATCTCCACCAAGAGGTAGCACTGTTTTATTTGAAGACCGTGTTTTTACTCCGCTATATACTGCCATCACCTACTCCAATTCAAATGGCTGATAAACAGGAAACATAGTTGAATGTACATACATTGTATGTGAAACATAGTGTGGAAAAAAGGGCATGAAATAGTTGACATGTATATTTTTTAACTAAAACGGATAGCATGACATAATTTCACATATATGATGTCTATATAAACTGGATAGCATAGCATAACATAATTCAAAGATATGATGAGTAACTAAACATGATCGCATGACATGATTCACATACATGTTATCTAAGTAATGAGGATCACAGAATTTAATTCACATATGTGATTTATATGCTAAGTAGAGGGCATTCACATATATGATGTCTAAACTAAGAACATGGTGTTGAATATTGTGTATATGATGTCTGAACTATGCAATGCAAGACACCATATGCATGATATGAATAGTATAACCATGCCAAGTTAGAGCATACACCTCGGTGGGGGAATAGGACTGGTCATCTATCTCTGAATCCATCTCTGAGGAGCAATCAGGACCCAGCAAGAGATTTGCTTCGATAGGTAGCACTGTCTGCTCTGAAGGCCTTGTTTTCACTCCAGATTTTTGCATCACCCACTCAAATGGCTGATTCACAGGAAGAGTAGTTTAATGAGCAAACATTGTCAACAAATGGAAATGTAATGAAGAAAAGTATGGACAAGATTTTTTCAAATATATGATGCATGGTTAAACATGATGGCATTGCACATTTAACATATATTATGGCTGGCTAAAAGACATGAGACTGCATAATTCCCATATATGATATAAAAACTAAACAGGTGGCATTATAGAACATGTCTAAACTAAGCAGATGACATATATGATGTCGAAAGTAGGCACTGCAAGGCAACATATGCATGATATGACTAACACTATCATGCCAAGTTAGAGCAAACACCTTGGGGGGGGTAAATAGGAGTGGTCAGTTGCGTATGAATCTGCCTCGGAACAGATATCTTCCTATGGATTACAATCTAGAGAGGGGGGAGGGAGGGTTTGCCATTGAACCCACCATGGAGTGATGTCTGCATGACATTGTATTGTCGCACAAAACTCTTCTCTTTTTCTCTACATGCTCAGCATGACCCTATACAATATTTGACATGCATACGAAAAAAATAGTGAGATTATGTAAGGAGAGCATGCAAAAATCTAGAGTGATGGTAAAAACCAGTGGATGGATCCAAAAATAATGATAGCAGGCTGATGATTGCTTTAATTTAATAAAAAGACAGATGATGATTGCTTTACTATTTGTTTCCCACCCAAGATGAACAACATAGACATACCCTAGGTGAACCAGATATTAGACAGAGATAGTATTCATTGCTGCCTCGATATGTGCCCCACAACTAATTTAGAACTCAAGTTTGAACATTAATTTGGACCTGACTTGGAGTCTAAGAGGTGAACAAGACGATAAAGTAGCAGGTAATATTAAGCAATGCCTAACATAAGCAGAAAGAAAAGAGTGCGACCTCTCTTGTGGACCCGTGTACTCCTCAGGTTCATCTGTTGAGTCGATGATGGCGATGTCATTGCGGTGTGTTCCGGCGGCAGGGAAGGAGATCTGAGGCGGCGAAAGACGGCCAAGAGTCGTGATGTCTGGTTTGGTGGATGCTTCTGTCAATGGAGCAGCTTAGGTGAGGTGGACGACATCGCGGCAGGAGCAGGACAAACCACGCAAAGTTTTCTTTGACACCTACCTGTAACTGAAGTAATTATGTAAGGGCTCCTTTGGCTTGCATGATTCTAAAAACGCAGGGATAGGAAAAACACCAGAATAGGATAGGAATGCACATGGGAAATAGAGCATTTGTAAACACAGGATTTTGGTCAACTTGGGTGTTTGGTTCACAGGAATTGGAAGAGCAGAGGAATGGAAAGAAACATGGCCAAATTAAAGTGAAAACATATGAAAGCGTTTACTGTTAGAATGTTATTCTGCCACTAATGCACTTGGTCCTCTCTTCATGCATAGGATTTTGTAAAGTAGGTGCAGGTGGATGTTTTGCTCCATTCCTTTCAACAAAATGCATGAATGATTGAATAGTAGAGTGCCATAGGAAAATTTCCTATTGCTATGTTTTTCCTTTGAACCAAATAGCCCTAATGGATCGATGTGAATGTAGAGTAATAGGTGATGCGACAAGTGTACAACCTCTTTGCTTTAGCCGTGTCGACCTCAGCATCATTGGGTTCGTCGCTGAAAAAGTTGAGGCAGAGGTGGTTGTCGGAGGTGTGGACGAAGATCGGAGGAATCTGTAGACGGCGTCCAGGGCACTGCTTTGTTGTGATGGATGGTTCCGTCGTTGGAGCAGCTCGGGCGAGCCATAAGACATCGAGGCTGAAGCAGTACTAGACATACATCGTTAATCTCAAGTGGGATTCTAATAGCATCTCCAATAGATGATGTAAAATACATTACAAAAAAGTGATAGATGTAAAATTTACATCAACAAAAAACACCTGACTACAACAGATGAGGTAAAAACCGTTGACTCTGAACTTAACTGTCGAAACTGAAATTTACTATCGAATCTGAATGTTACTGTCGAAACTGAACGCAATGGTAGTAGAGAGGCACTTCACATGTAGTTTAGGGAGGGCCTACAGTTCATCTTCAACCTGCACCCCCTGAGCTGCCAGCCACCACCGGCCGAACCGCCGCCCCCCGCCGCCCCGAAACCACTCCCCAACGCCGGTCCGCCACCGCCCCAGCTAGCCTTCTAGGCCCCCTCGTGCTAAGCTTTTTCTCCGGCGATCCCCACGCCATCGCCCCACCATTTTGTCCCCCACCGCCAGCGACCATAGCCCCCACCCTGAACCCTAATATAGATAGTGGGGTACCTCTCCGACGAGCCCCCCTCCCCGCTGCGGGTGGTTCTTCCTTAACTCCGGCGAGCTCCCCCACCCCCTGAAAATCGACTGACCCAAAAGTCGATTCAGTTGACTGAAGTGTAGCTAAATCGGAGCAAAGCCGCAACACGAGCGAGGGGGAGAGCAACAGCAGTAGTGCGAGCGAGCGAGAGCTCGAGCAGCAGCATCAGATCTGGCTGGTATGGCCGCCGCCGCCAAAGGGGCCTCGTACTGGGGGAGAGCCATTGTGGAGATATTGCCCACGGCACCAGCTTCGAGGTAGCCGCGCCATGGGGGTGCGGGTTGATGCACCATCGGCTCTGGGAGGTTGAGTTAAGTAGAAGGTGCGATGCGATTAGTGTACAACCTCTTTGGTGGCGCCGAGTGGGCCTCGGCTTCATTCGAGGAGTCGGTGGGGATGCTGCGGTTCCGGTGGAGCTGGTTAAGGTGGCGCTGTGGGGATGGTGTAGCCGTGATAGATGAGGCGATCGTCGAAGCATCTCCTTGGAGGTGGAGGACGGGGTGGCTGAACCGGCGGGATGACAAGATGGGAGACGTATCCTCATCCGGGGACGTGGATGAGGGACGTCGAGCTATTGCGGTGGACGACGTCGTTAGGGAAGAGGCTTCGGCTGGGCAACGGTGAGGTGGCGGACGGAGGAGGGTGGGGTTTCGCTGCTGGAGCAGAGAGGTTATGGCGGCTTG
The DNA here is from genome assembly GCF_003073215.2 of Triticum urartu. Taxonomy (NCBI): domain Eukaryota; kingdom Viridiplantae; phylum Streptophyta; class Magnoliopsida; order Poales; family Poaceae; genus Triticum; species Triticum urartu. The sequence continues at coordinate 280,064,007 of NC_053023.1, forward strand.
GGATTTCGAATGGCGGAAAGGAGGCGATGGGAGGGGGAACCATGACTTAGGGACTCACTTGTCCAAAATGTAGGGTGTGTTACAAAAGTACTCCCACCGATTTGAACTAGTGGCCCTTCTGGCTCAGGGTTAGAAGGGGGATTTCGTGTCGGGATTTGGCAGCTGGAGGGAGCTTTCGTGCACATTGTAATTTTGGGATAGCAACACGCGGGTTGTGAAGGCGCGAGTTTCGGGAGCACAATATCTGAATTTTCGGGATATAACAAGGCGCGGGTAAAATTTTAGGGACAAGCCTAACTTGTAATATTGTAGTTGTACGTACCAAATAAATTCACACTTCCCTCAACAACAAAAAAACTATTCACACCATACAAAATAGAGTCTTGTCCCATTTTACTATACAAATGTTATTCAAAGCTATGAATCCATGTTATGTCCAATTAAATTTCTTTGCTGGCTATATAATGCATGTAACCTACTCATACCAACTTTTTAGTGCATTCCAAATGTCTATACTACCGCTGCAATTCAAACTAAATTTGAATTCATTTCTCTATTTGAATAAGAATCTACAATCATGATTGTTGCCAACTTCAACCATCATTCGTTTATTACCTTAACAACACACCACATGATTACTATAGAGATAGATATGAACTATGTGTACTATATGAACTCGAATTCAATTTTTTGAATACACTTGATGTTGATTCCAAATAATAGAACATTTGATGTATGTTCCATATGTACACCATGTTTATCACACAAAGTATAGTGCCCCGCCCCCTACATTATGACAAGTATTTAGTCCTGAGCTGCAAAAGCCACACATTATCCCAAATTATAATCAATGTTTTATATATTATATGTAGTACTAGCAAGATTCCCATCCGTTGCATGGAACATCAAGATGATCGAGGGGAGGCCTTATTTGCAAATGTGGAGAGGGGTGTGGGTATCTTTTTTCAAAATTGCCATAGTTTCATTCCTATCCGTCAGATATAAATCGGACGGCCTATATTGCAGGATGGCAGGCCCACCATCATCAACAACTTTGTTTTTATAATAGTAAAGATAAAATATATTATATATAGTATAACATGTTCATAAGAACACCATGTGTATCACCGTTATATATATTCACGCATGTGTCGGTTTAAAACATTGTGATAAATTCTTCAAATATCCGAATTCACTTTTTATAATGAATTATGATCTTTATTCAATTTTTACACCCACACAATCCTCTTATCTTTGTAGTTAGCGCTAACTTTCTCTCGTGCATGCACACGCCCGCATCCCTCTCACCCTCCCTCGGCATTCTCTAGCTCCATCGCGCAAATTTGTCTTTTCACTTTAGGTCGTTCACCCATGGTGTGTGTAGGCCCCCAGCTCCTTAACGGCACACATCGATCGATATGCCTCTCTAGCCAGGTGTGCCTACCAGAAACCCAAGCTTTCCCTTTGTTCTTCTCGTCGTCCACGCCTCACTCCCGCCCCTCTTTTCATCAATCTCGTACTCGCACACTCCTTCCCCCTCGATATAGTATGCCTCTTTCACCACCTCCTAGTTGCATCCCTCTCTCTCTGTCCTTCTCTCCGGGCCATATTTGCTTCTAACACATACATGCATGTATACCGATCGATCTCCCTACATATAACTAGGTCGATTTTAACTATTTCCCCACCTGTCGATCGACGTACCTCACAAGTTATGTCTCTCCTTTCTCCGACAAAGGACGATTGATCTTCCTATGTAGTTACGTCTGCTTACCGCAGCCATATCGTCCCCCCTCATCATTCGTGCATGCCTCCTGACCTGTCTCTCACACGCACGTGCACAGGCAGGCAGGCATCCCCTCTCTTATTGATATTGCAGGCGTGCCTCCGTTTATCTAGCAAGCCTCTCCCACCATTTGTTAGAAGCAACTCTACCACCAACCCCTCCGACACTCTAGCCTTGCCTCTCTCCCAACCTTAATCCTCTCCTACACATATGCATGGATGCCGATCGATCTCCCTCGATACATAAGGTAGGTATCTCCCCTCCTCCACACATATACCAGCCATTTTACCTCTATAGTTAATTAGGTCTCTCCCCCACCCCCACACACCAATAGTCGAGCGTTGTAGGTAGGTATCCATGCCATAGAGACAAACTGCACCTGTCCCCTCTCATGTTCCAGTAGGCCACCCACCCTATATCTTTGATGTGGGAACACACAAATTCGATGGCACACTTCATCGATTGCGCGCGCACACACACACATCATCCCTCTCTTTGATTCTATGGATACCTCACGCCGATGATACCTCCACTCTCTTCTCGTGGATCGCCCCCTCTATATTCTCATCGATTGCATATGTTACATTTTTTTATTGAAATATCATCGAAACATATTCCCTGTCTATCTCTCATGCCCCCCAAAAAAGTACTCACGAACCCACACACTATATCTCTCTATGTTTGTATCTCTCTCACACAACCCCACATAGGTGGTGTACGTACACGAAGAGAATAAGTGCACTCACTACCGCAGGATGCTGCTAACGTGGAACGACAATCATAGACCCTTTGACGAAACTCTGTGCGATGCCATAATCGCAAATGGTGGTGTAAAAAACTGTCAAAAGGGTGAAAAAATGCTTGCGATGGAGGATGCATCAAACATGGTTCAGATTTTAGTTGCGTGTGCGATGAAGGGCATACGGTTCAGTTTAATTAACTACTTGCGATGAGGAGGAACAAAAGAAATGGGTAGCCAGATGAAGGCGTGTGCGATACACAACAAACAGTTCACTTGAATGAACTGTTTGTGATTAGGCAACACAAAACAAACAGGCAGCCAGATGAAGGTGTGTGCGATATACAGCATACGGTTCACTCGGATGAACTGTTTGCATTGAGACATGAGCATAGAAATGGTTCAAATGAACAAGATGTGTGTGATACGAGGCAAACAGGTCTGTAATCGGAAACATGTGCGAAGACCGATAACAACACAGACGATTACTGCTAATAAGCCGTGTGTGTTGTGAGCAAACGATTGCTGGTATACAATTGGGAGTGATTGATGAAAACATCACCGATGAGTTCCATTGTTTAGTCTGTGTGCGATGTGATTTTCTTTGTCTGCACAACATCTACGCTATGTCTACAGAGCATCAACATATATACTTAACATGACAGCATTGCATAACCAAATTAAGCATACAATTACACAAGTGACTACACACATAACATTTCCACACACCAAAGAAAGAAATTACATGCATACTAAAGTAGGAGAAACAAGGATCTAATCATCTACTTATTGTTGCAACGACGCTTGCCATTACTCTGCTTCCGGCTAGATCCCTGACCGTTTTGGGGAAGGAGACACTTTCTCATGTCAACGATCTACCTGTACATGCCGTAGCTCGTGTACGCCTCCTTGGCCGTGTACACGACGTGAGCTTTGTTGAGTTTCTCCGTCCAGGCCGAGTGCCAGGCACGCTAGGCCTTGTTGCACGAATCCTTCATGTCTCTGTAGTAGGGGTCGATGATGTCCTCGACGAGGTGAACCAGTGAGTCCGTCTCATGCTCCTTGCTGCCCCAGATCTTGTATTGGCCCTGGATGTCGACAAGATTCTGGCAGGAGATGCCCGAATTCTCGAGCGCCTTTACATCATTGGCGATGTCCACCGTAGCTAACATGTAGTGGGGGCCGTTGACAAACCTGGCGAAATGTTCGCAAGGCCTTCTGTCCAGGCAGTAGTGGTAGACGAGGATGTGGTGGCGCACGCACATCTCGGTGATAGCGACCTTGGGACGAGACCCGGCACGAGCGCGGGTGTACTCGAGGTCGAACCCGACCACCTTGTACTTCTCCGCGGCAAGTAACAGCTCTATGATGTGGAAGGAGTGCTCCACCCAAATAAGGTCGTTGGTGTACACCACCAAGAAGTCCATGAACCTTCTATGGGTGTCCACCATGGCACACATGGTGAACTGCTTCTCGTCGTCGGCAGCCGCTCGGAGCGCCATTGGAGCCGCGCAGTATACCCTCTAAGAATTTCTTGTGGTGGGTGTGCTTCTTGCAATGGTGGGGCGCGATCGAAAGGTTGAAGAGACACAAGGGTAGGTTAAATGGCCGCTGTAATAAATGGGGGCCGGCCGGCTTGTAATCGTCACGTCTTGTCACGACGTTCATAGCAGAGGATTCCAGTGCATGCTTGACAACACTGCACCGCACACGTGGCCTCAAAGAGGCGCGAAATGTATCATCGGTGAGCCTGTTCCCGCGCTACTGAGTTGTTTACCACGCAAGCTTCCCACCTGGCAAGTTTGGCCACGCGTCGGCTAGAAGAGGGACAAATCTTGGGCTTTTATTGGCAAAAAGCTTTGTAAAAACGAAGTATGTGGGATGACTTCGGTCATAAGTTTACCCTTGGGTGATGAGGTCAATGTTACACAAAAGGGTGATGACGGACACTTGAGTGCGATAATTATTTCTGCGCTCTACATTGCACATGGTGGAAGAAACCAACTGTGTGCAATAATGTTGAAGAACGCAGTCGAGTTAGCTATACAGATCATGTGCTGTGAGATCACAAGGTAAACTGGTTCGAAAATGGTTAATAAAATCTATGATCATTGCATATTATGGTCAAAATAGTGCTAGCAATATACGAGTCTCATACGATGCCATTTCAACGATTGTACCACAAAATCTCGAAATGTTACAAGGTTCAAATTCCAGAGTTATATGGCTCAAATTCGAATATTATAAGGCTCAAACTGATATTAGAAATTAAATTCAGCTCATCAGCTGCAAACGCTCGCGCTGATCCGCTTAACATGGATATCAGAGAGGTTCAAACTAATATCACCGCTTCTCTGTCTGGCTTCGAAACCTCACAATTTTTGCAAAGGGGTCAGCCACTGAGAAGTCATTTATGGTGTTGACACGATGACTTCCGATTACACTATCATCTGAAGTTCCAAAACGAAATTCAACATTTTTGGAGCCTACTCCATTCGGTCGCAGGCATCGGCGCTGATCAACAAACCATTTATTTTTGCGAAATAAATGTATGGCAAACCTCATTTCCTTCAGCACCCTTGCTCTAAGAACAAAGAACCTGGCGAATATAATCTCCGGTAAGGTCCCTGGGTAGGAGTTCAAAGTAATTTTTTAGAGATGCAGATCTAGGCATTCGATGTGATTGTTATATTGTATCACATTATCTACCACTAGGCCTAATCTTATCTGCAAAAGAAGAAAACATGTTAGTGCCTACATGCAGTTTTGAACATTACTACACGCCTAGCTATTTGGTTTGCAGGATTTGTAAAATGCACTAACATGCCATCTTCGATCTGACATGATTAACATGGCCATTTGATTACATTGTAGAAAAATGTAGCCTTCTTCACAAGAGGTTGGAGTGGACGAAAAGTTCCCTAAGAAAACTAGTACAGATGAATCCAAAGGAGAAATGCTTATTGATTGTAACCATATGGATCAAGCAACCAATATGGGGCGGACATGTATGTACTGAAATCATCCAAAAGAACCTTCAGAAATCGTCTACATTGTCATTGTCAACTTGGAAAAAGGTGTCACAAATTGAACTCCCTTATGGTTAACATTTAATAGGAAAGGAACATCACCTCGATATAGGCATGGAAAGCATCTCAGGAAACTGACAACTTCCTCTAGGTCGGGCCCGATAGATTCTAGTGCCAAGACCTTCACTCTGCGCAGTTTTGGAGTCAAGCTTGTCGGAATCATTTTCTGAATGACAGACGGACAAACATCTTCAAAATTAGAAATAATGTTAATTTGTATAAGTAGAGTTAGAAGGCGGTTGTTGTACCTGAACGGGTGTGGATCCAATAACAAGTTCGGAGCATTTGTCAGACGACTAGCCCACCACTATCAATTTCGGCGCAAAAATGACATTGATTCTTGTTGGACCTTCTTGATCAACTACAGGTAATCTCTCAAGTGCAGGTGTGTCCTGGATGACCATACCGTGGTACACATCTTGTGATGTCTTCTTGCCGCACCAGCAACACACATAAATAGTCCGGAGAGTCATGGAGTTGATGTGGAAGGTACTCAACCCATTGATCGCCTGAAGATGAAGGTACTCGAGTGCAGTACAGCCACGGAGCAGGCGCTCCATGTCGCCCTTTGAGAGGCAGACGAAGACGAGCTCGAGGTGCTTTAGTCGTGGTAGAATAAGAGTGGACGCGTCATTAAGGGGCGGGAAATGGCAGTTCCTGAACTTGGTGATGCGCAGCGTGGGCGCGAGGCGGAGTGCGGACGTTGGCAGCGACCGAATATGCCCATCATCGAAAGTGAAATCCTCGAGCTGATCTAGGGTGGGGGATCAGAACCAGTCATCAAGCTAGGCTCGGTCCTTGCCATTGGAATGAAACTTGCCCATTCTAAGGCCTTTGGTTGGGCCAATGTGACTACCGAGGATCTTGTAGAACGCATCCAAGCATTTGCAATAGCCATGGCAGAGCTCGTAAGTGTCCATGAGGTCGAGAGGGCTGGAGTTCCATAGGGGGCGCCACCGTCGGGAAAGGAGGGTTGTACGCGCCCCATATTTGATTGGGATGAGGGAAATAATTACTCTCAACATATCATCGGGGAGGCTGCTGATTAAGTCTAGGCCTGCTAGAGTCGCTAGCGATTCTAGCTCGCCCCACCTCCGCTTGTTGGCTGCCCCATTCTCCACCTCCAGTGTCTCCTTGTCAGCGGCGCTTTCTTATAGAAATGGGAGTATAGGGAATATTTACTTAAACAGGGCAATAGAAAAGTGTATTGGTAACTAGAAGTTATTAGGTAGGAATATAGTAAGAAAAGGGAATAACAATTGGTTGCTTAAATAGTACACAATTCATTTGACATTGCGGGGTAAGTCAACATAGATAGTTGAAAAGAAAACTTACTTCGAACAAAGTCTGAACGGATGATTTTGTCGGGTAAGTTAGCATATATCTCATGACCAGGCCCTTTTATGTGCAGTGCAATCTTAGTGCCAGCTTTCAGTACATAAAACTTTGCAATTTCATTCCAAAAGACAGTGCCAAAATAGGAGTCACCACATTCATCAAGTCTTACAGTAGCAACGATTGTAAATCCATGGTTTGTGTGCAGTATGACATCCGTGGAGCCTTGATGTATGTAAAGGGAAAAATTGTGCACTACATAATCTGTTGCATAGTGAGGGATGTTTTGCAGAAAATGGTAGGATTGTTAAATAAAATATGGTAACATGCAAATATGGGCCCAAATTGAAAGAACTGTACAACAGTTGAAATCGAAGGACAAAAATCTATAATTAAATAGATAGGGTAAACATGATGTCATGGAAAAATGAGAGTAATCGAAAGAACAAAACCTCATTAATTTGCCTAATATAGAAAGAAGAGGGAAAAATCCCCTTTGACGTATTTGGTGCATGTGGCACCTTTTATCGAAATGCAGCAATATTTAGAATATGTTTAGGAAAGTAGGCCATGCCAACCGATTTAGGGTGAGATTGAACATACCGCGCGCGTGCTCAAGTTATCTGGTACGGAGAGATGGAATCTCTGGTAGCGGTTGCAAAGTCCTGAAGTGTCGGTGCACTGTACATTCTATGAATGAAAGAAAACCCTCAAATCAGCTCGAATAAAAATTAATTTATGGCGATTTCCGCCCGGTGATTAAAGGAGGTAGATGAACTGGGATAAGGGATGAGATAATATCTCGTTAAACTAGTTACCTTGTCGTCCATGAGAAAGAACCCTTAGTATGTTAGATTCCCCAACCGAGCGAAGCTGGGTCGACCGCGAGCAGCATCGAGAAAGTCGATGGCGATAGGCGGCGTCAAGTGGAAGTGGCGAAATGCGGTGGGCTTTGCCGGTAGCCTGGCGGCGGCAGGTAGGCGTCGAGCTAAGTGTTTAACGCTGCGATAGGCGGTCCCATGGCATAGACGCGGAGGAGATTGTGCAGGTGTGAATGGGGAACGTATCGGAGGGGCCGAGGGGGTGGCCGGCGGGGTGAGGGTTTTTGTGACGTGGGGATTGTGACGGTTTTCTTTTTTCTTTTTTGAATTGGGTGGTGAGGGTTTTCTTTCCCACAAAGAATTTTGTGGGCGGCAGTTTTCTAGAGCGAACCATATGTGATTGACGCAGCAGGAAAAATGAAAGTCATTGCACACGGTTCCAATTTTGGGAACCATGTGTGATTGACGTAGTACCTCCGTCCTAGTTTATTGGTCCGCCGTTGTAATTTTTACCAAAATTTGGGGAAATATTTAACATACTCAGACATAGATAATAAGCGTACATGTAGGTAAGCATAGTTCAACCATAAGTAGTACATAGTTCAACAGTGTTAAGCATACTGAAGCGTACATATATAGTTCCATCCACCCCACATCTCATCTCACAGGCCGGTATGATCCTGAAGCTTCTCCAGGTACTCGCCGTACGCGCCGTGCACCACCCTGTGAGAATACTTCTGCTTGAAGGAGCCAACGGCCCGTCCTCTTGCATGTGCCAGAACACTTAGATACGCGTCATGAAGCTTCTGGTTGCAAAATGGGCATCCATAGCCGCCGTTCTAGGTCCTAATACACCCGTTATGCATTCACACATAAAGCTCCCTCAGGATTTGCCTGTTGTACCTCCCGTGGACATCTTCATCCTCACTGTCCACATCGCCAGACATCAACTATACAAATAGTAAAACAAATCTGGCATCAAATAAATGATTACATGCCGTGAAGTAGGATTAGGAATTTATGTCTATTTATTTATACATATCCAGAGACTATGGTTCGGTTTTTAAGCGCAGTCATCTATGTACAGACCAATACTGAAGAAAATAATGGCACAGACATATGTAGGTCATCGAAAATCAATTGTCAAGCCCTGGCTAGGAATTATTAGCACGAACACTAACCCTAGTCGGATTACTAGCAAAAATCATTTGCACAGATGAAACAACTAATCACTTATCACCTGTACCATTCAAACAATCAATACACTACACAGATCTAACGAAACTTACTCAGATTTCATGGATTGGGAAAACATAGGATTTCTATTCCAAAAAGGGGGAGGCAGGAGTAACCAGAGAAACCCTATGATCTATTTGACACATAACCGGGTATAGATGATTAACCAGCTGTCCATCATCGTCGAAGTCATCGTCGGAGTGGTCGTCGGAGTTGGCGTGGAACTCTGCCTCCGGCTGTGGAAGCTCGACGCCGTCGACGACGTCAGGGTGCAGCAATAACTCACCGGCGGTGACGACAACCTCTGTCTCCATCTCCATGCCGTGCTCCGGTACTTTAGCAGCCCCAATGTCCCCTCTCCCTCTGATGAGGAACTCCTGCGGCATCCTCATACTCTGACGGGTTTGAGGACTGAGAGCAGAGTCGAGGATGCAAGCGGATAGAGAGGATTGTGTCTACGTAGCGACGATGGGGGGTGCGGCCGCTCGGGCGCACCATTAATATGGAGTAGTAGGAGTTGTGGGAGAGAGGTGGGCGACGCTCAAACTGATGGCTTGCCTCCCGATGAGCCTGCGCACTGGACTACTGGCATGCCTACCAAAGTTTCACACAGCTACTCGCACGCCTCCCAACGACACTGCACAGCGAGCACGCCTTTGTCAATTCACACACCTGCACACACGCCTCCCCGTCTGCCTGCACGGCGGACATGTCCCGTCAACTCACGCCTGCTCGCACGCCACACGGGTCGCACGGCGGCACGTATATTGTTTTTCTATTTGGATGATTAATGCTGCCTCTTTATTGCTTAACCGAAGCATGGCACGTATCCATTGTTGGTCTAACGCTCACGGTTCGAATAAATAATCCGTTTGGGATATTGTTTCCCAATTATTTATAATCTCTCGTCTATAATTAGATAAAGATTACATCAAAACTGGTCTCAAATTTGACAAAAAAAGTACAATGCCAGTTTGTATTCGTGTCCATATGACAACACGATAAGTTTCATGACCTTCAAATAAGTTTTGGATGTACTAGAATTTAAAACTCAAGATTCTCAATGTTTGAAATTTGTTGCACAGGGAGTAAACATGCACCCAGTGAGACACATGTGTTTTTGCAATCCATTTAGGTGCACTGTCACGTGTGCATGTAGCTCAAATTTTATTTTTGCACATTATATTCATAGAAAATCAATCAATCAATGTACTAAAACGTCTTAATGGTCTTTGTGATTTTTTTGAAATTAAAACATCCCTCATTTGGTAACATGTATGTTCACTATGGGATAATTAATTTAACATGCATCATAGTTGCGGTAGATTTGCGGTGTGTGTGTGGGTGTGTGCGTCTGGGGGTGGCGGGTGGCTCGCAGTACACTACGAGTTGTGAGCCACCGTGTGGGTTGGCCGTTTTGTTTGGCAGGCCAGTGCCACATCAGAGTCATGAACTCGTTATTTAAAACGTTACACAACCCTATCATACATAAATGTTTTAGCCACATGCAGTCGATGGTTGTCCTACACGACACTCGATACTCGCGTGTGACGCTTTCTTTGGGCCTGCGAGGTCGTCGTCCATCACTTTGACGAACAGCCGGCAGTGAGGTTAATTTTACCAGCAAGGTAGAATCTTTTTTGTTTGTGTTATGGTGGTATATAGTACGCGTTGAAGAGGTGGGAGGGGACTAGCATATATACTATACGTACATGTCTGTGAACAAGTACACCTCACTTAGTGTCGGGACTTTTTGGTTTACGAGGCATGTGCCACATCAAAATTCTGAAATTGGTTATTCAAACATCACACAACACCTTTTTGGGCCACATGCATATCCTAGCTAGGACACTCACGTGTGATGCTTCCATCTATGGGCCCACGAGGCCATCGTCGATGCATGCATGCATCACTTTGACCTACATCGAGAGAGGTTAATTAATTTCACCATCGATGAGGATTCTTTTGGGTTACATATATTACGGCAGGAGCATATAGTATGCTGTGAAGAGGGGGGAAGGGGACAATCATATGTAGTATGCTTGATATGAACCTCGCTCTGTGTGGGTGCATGTTTTACGGTTTTTGAGGCATGAGGCACATCAAAGTTGTACATTTTGGGTATTCAACATATATATGTTTGGCCCACGTGCAAAGCGGTGGTGGTTGTCCTCTCGCACCCACTTAAGCGGTTATCAGCGATATCGATGCTTTCCATTTGTGGGCCCGCTTGATCCATCACTACTTTTTGCATGACAATAAGAGAGGTTAATTTGACTTAGGAGGGGATTATTATTTTTGCTCTGGGATGACATTCATGATACATCTTGAGCACACACACATTCATGTGTACGCATGAATCCCTCCCATCGAGTCGAAGAGGGTAGTACAACACACATCATGAACTGATCTCGCTCTGTGTGGGGAGCTAGTGCACGATTTTTGACACACGTGCCACATCAATGTTGTGTATTCAAACATGCATACACGCATCACCTCCATCATATGCATGTAGTGGTTGCCTTCGAATGGTACACTCCCTCGCGTGGTTATCAACAACAAGCCTATATATTCGTGGGCCCGCGTGGGCATCCATGATCATATGACCAACCAAAAGATAGGTTACCATGGCGGATTATTCATTTGGTTCGTGTAATCATAGTATAGGTCATGGTGAGATTCAGAACAAATTAAGTTTGAGCACATATACTAGGCACACATGCATGCATGAATCCCCGTCGTTGGCTTGAAGTGTGGTGTAACATACATATGCATCATCAACCTAACCCTCACTCAGTCTGGGATTTCAAGTTCGAAATCACGGTGCCACATCAAAGTTGTTCCATTGTTACTCAAAACACACCTCTCCTTTCATATGTTTGGGCCACACGCATGCAGTGGTTGTCTTTGGGGACTAGCTACTTGCGTAATTATTGGCGAGCTAGCCCATCTCCGGGGTCGCATGGACGGCCATCACTTTGACCAACAACAAGAGAGAGGTTGTACGACCAAGGTGGATTATTCTTGGTCCATTTTATGATCCATCTTGGTGAGTGGCATGCATTCATAGCTTTGGATTCCCTTCATGGCGACACGAGGGGGGTGGGGGCTGCTAGCTACTTCGCACTTTGCTAGGGTGAACCTCGGTTGGGGGGGCATGCATTCATTGCTTAGGATTCCCTTCGTGCCAATGCGAGAGAGGGGGCTGCTAGCTACTTCACACTTTGCTAGGTGAACCTCGGTTGGGGGAGCATGCATTCATAGCTTAGGAATCCCTTCGTGCCGACACGAGGCGGGCTGCTAGCTACTTCGCACTTTGCTAGGTGAACCTCGGTTAGGGGGCATGCATTCATAGCTTAGGATTCCCTTCATGCCGACACGAGGGAGGGGGGCTGTTAGCTACTTCGCACTTTGCTAGGGTGAACCTCGGTTGGGGCTGCATGCATTCATAGCTTAGGATTCCCTTCATGCTGACACGAGGGAGGGGGGCTGCTAGCTACTTCACACTTTGCTATTTGAATGAACCTCGGTTGGGGGATGCATTAATAGCTTAGGATTCCCTTCATGCCGACATGAGGGAGGAGGAGGGCTGCTAGCTACTCCGCACTTTGCTAGGGTGAACCTCGGTTGGGGGGGAGGAGGGGGCATGCATTCATAGCTTAGGATTCCCTTCGTGCTGACACGAGGGGGTGGGGGCATGCAATACAGTGCGCTTTGCGACACAAGTGCCACATTGAAGTTGCATTTGGTATTTGAAAATCAAACTGCCCTTTTGATACATAAATTTGGTCCACATGAAAGTGTGTTCATGTTCTGACCCTCTCCCGCGTCATTGTTTGCCAAATTTATGAACATTAGATAAGTCAGATGACGCAACAGACAGGGTTCACTCAAACTAACCGTGTGCCATGCCGATGCACCTATCACGCACACATCCGCATAGTACATTGGGCTCCACGAGGCTCCTCCTCTCAAAAATATCTGCCTGCCTCGAGGATTTTTCTGTTTCATAACACACGGTTGTTATCTACGGACCGTGTGCGATGTTTCTTGTTCCCAATCCCGCTTGCATCCCTAGAAAATATCTGCCCACCTCGAGGGTTTTTCTGTTTCATAACACACGGTTGTTATCTCCGGACCATGTGCGATGCACTATAATCAAAATTTTCAATAGCCCGGCATTTCAATCCCGCATTTGACTCCCGCGTAGTAAAATTTTCAGTACCCACGTCATTTCCTCAAACACCCCGTGCCCCCTCCACACACACACACACACACACCCTCCCTCGCAAGAAACCCTAGAAGGTCCCCGCTGCCGCTGATGCCGCCGGTGCCACAAGGCCTCCATTGTTAACATCTGCCGGTTTGCCCGTGCAGCTTACCCACCGATCTCCATACCCAGGCCGCCTAAGTTTCTTAGATGATGCCTGCCAAATGCCCCCTTTCCCACAGATCCCCATCCCGATCCCCACTCTAGAGCGTCGCAGGCTACGCCCGGTTATGCTTCCCATGGAGCTCGAGGAGCGACTGACCCAAAAGAGGTGTATAGCGGTCCCTTCGCCCGACGTCGCCGAGGAAGCTGACGATCATTACTAGCGTCAGGAACTCAAGCAGCGGGCTAGAGTATGCGGGCATGTCTCGTCCGCCGGCTACAACATCGAGGTCATCGACAGTGACCGCCTGAGGCCGACTACGTCACAGGTTAAGTGGCCCACACCCAACCCCTTGGGTTCAACTGCCGTCGATCTCATCCATGGCCCTGCCGCTGATCTCCTCTCGCTCACTGTCAACAATTTGCCATTCTGCATTGCCATCGAGCCCCTTTTTCATTTCTGAAGGACACATTCTACGATGCTGGCTTAGGATCCACAGCTTCCAAGTCAGACCTCATCGACGGCAACCACGAGGAGGGCACCCTCTCTGGCTCTTCCAAGGGGAAAAAGCCCATCTTCTCTTCCAAGGGGAAAGCACCCGTCTGCGACATCAGGGAGGGCACCCTACAGTCGTGCTCTTCCAAGGGGAAGGAGCCCATCTGCGACAATATGGAGCGCATCCAGGGTCCGTGCTCTTCCCACGGGAACGAGCCCATCTGTGACAAGTGAGGAAACCCATGATTTGTTTTGTCGTGCCTCTTCACAGGGGGAAACCCATGATTTGTTTTGTCGAGTCCCTTTTGTAGTGTAGTGAGAATATGTCCAGTTTTAATTGCTATATTTGGTTGTTTGTAGTATGCCTTGGTTATTTCAGTTGTTCACAATGTGATGCTCTATATGTGCAATTATTTACCGGGCAGTACATTTCATCAATCCAGTTTTAAACATACCGATAGGTATGCATATATTTGCTTATTGTTAAGCCTGTTATAGCTAGAATATGCCTCTTTTAAAGTTTTTTGATTGTTCAGTTGTTTGTAGTTAGCAGATGTCCTGTTTCAAATGCTATATTTGGTTGTTCATAGTATGCCTTGTTTATTCCAGTTATTCACAACGTGATGTTCTATATGTGCAAGTACGACCTGTTGTGCTTAACATGCTTCTTGATGTACCTACACAGGATAATTTTGGGATGACTGTTGTTTTCCATCGAGGTTAGTTTCATCCCATGGCTTATATCCGCTGACTATTAGGATATCGGTAGCTGGTACCATATAGGCCGGCAGCTGATAAGGGACTAATTGGTGAATCGGACTTTATCTGAATATATCTGCAACCCATTTATCGTTAGGTTAACTTGGGCCATATGTAATATATCTGAGGCTACAGATAAACATACACTATACTTAATGTCTAAATATGCAATCCTATGCTACATAGAAACAAGAAAGAGTGTTACATTAATGTTCTAATGATGTCTAGATATACGTAGAAGAGCAGCCGCAGCAACAACAACAACACAACCCTGTTTGGATATTCAACTTAGCTAGAGGTTACAGTTAGTTTCTAGCTCATCACTAACCCTGAACTAACTCCATACAAAGATTTGTTTGGATGGCAGGGTTAGATTGACAATAAATGCACTAGGAGAACTAGCCCCAATTAGCACCTCTTAGCTTGGATAATTTTTTGGGTGGGTTATAGATGCAACTAGCTCAAACTAGCCCTCATGTTTAGATATAATTTAGGGCTATTTGAGCCCGAACTAGCTCAAACTAACTGTAACCCCTGGATATAGCAACAGTTAATCAGCCGATAATTTGTAAGAAGGCACTAAACTCCTTCTGGCCCATAATATAAGATGGTAATTCATCTAATATGTGAGTATATTGGATGTTATAAGATACTCCCTCCATTCCTAAATATTTGTATTTTTAGAGATTTCAAATGGACTACCACATACAGATGTATATAGACATATTATAAAACAGTGTTGTGCTACATCATTGTGCAATTGCTGTTTAGTTTTTAATATTAACTTGGTGCTTTTAGGTACATATGTCATTGGTAAAGATCCGCGCTTCGACCCTTTCTGCGTATGGGGCAAAGAGATATCGATGAACCAACATCAAGTGAGGACGCTGATAAAGATTGTTAGTAAAATGGGTCCAAAGATGGCAATTAAACTATTTGTTTACACTTTATCCAAGACAATGGTGAACTGCAGGATGGTAAGTAAGAACTCTGCAGCCTTGTTTTTACTACCCATAATGAGTTGTGTTAGATGACAATGTCTGAATTTTTTTCCGTTGAAGTGGTTGCCAGAGCATTTTACTCAAGATTACATCTCAAACTACATGATTTGTGGGCATGCAAAGGTTAAAGTACTTCTACCAGAACACGATGATTATCTAGATGTTTTCATGAAGATCGTGAAGGATGAGCGGTCGACCATCACAAGGGGTTGGACTATAGTCGTGCGTGCCTTCTGCATGGAGGAGGGCACAATATGGGCATTCCGCACCACCTTGTTCAGCAACCAGAATATATTTCGCCTCTTTCTTTACCGTCTTTAATAGTACAAGTATATAACTGTGGTTCATCATTCTTTATCTATACCTACTTTTAAAGGGAGGTGATATTCTTGGTTTCGTCCTGTTTTTTTGGTCCCCCTTCAATTAATTTCATGTATGCTATTTTGGTTTTGCTATTTTCCACCCATTTAGGCCCAATAGAGGAAGCTTATCTGGCGGCACACTGTGGCCTAGGTCCGGAGAAAAATAAAATAATCAATGGGAGGGTCCGATCTCATAACCTGTCAACCGGACACGCTCGGTTTGTCCAACTGACCCATCTAGAGATATGAGTAGATTTTTCTTCTCCCGTTGCAACGCACGGGCCTTTTTGCTAGTTTGGTTCTTATGTAATTCTTGAACATATGTACCTATGAATCGAATAATGCATTGGTTGTTTGAACCTGATGGATATGAATAAAGCTGTAGCATACATTCAAATTCAAATCCAAATCCGGTACAATTTGGAAAAGCAGCAATTAAATTACGGTGAAATTACGCTCTCCAGGTTGTTATGGCACACACGGTTGGTAAAACACAAACGTCTACGATATGCACCATAATCTAAGACGGTTCACAGAGAGGAAACGTGTGCAAGCATGCACACAGTTGCTGTTTGCAAACCGTGTGCGATGTCAGATAATATTACAAACGGTGTGGGCAAACTAAACGTTTGTGTTAGTTGCCTTATCGTACACGATTTGCAACCATACACTATTTCTAATGAAGTATGCATCATAAACGTTGCACCATAGCATAGCGTGTGCGATAGTTGTTGTGTACGATGATATTACGATGGTCCGACGTCTCGTAATCCTGTCTCGTACTCGTATGACGATTAGCTAATCTTCTTAACGGTGAACCATTTGTGATGGGTCGTGCATCATACATGTTCTATAATAGTGAACCGTTTGTGATGGGCCGCGCATCATAACCGTAGCACCACAGAATACCGACTGCGATGGCAATGAGAGCAGAAATGACTAGGAGTACTGTAGGGGCCCTATCCCCGACGGTTTCTCGGTCGTGTGGGAAGGACCCCCCTATCGCCCACACTCACTTGGCGACTATTCCAAATGCCCTTGTAGAAAGGGGTTAAAAACTATTTGTTTAGGACGGACGTGCACCAGTGACGTACTCACGCTTTGTGCCCAGCCACACCCGCGTGGGGAGCTCATTTCTATATGAAATGGCAGCCCACGTGCTAATTTGAGCGTGTGTAGCGGTTGTTTACCTACGGAGGTCGTGTACCACACGTGCACGAAACAAAGTTCGACTTGATGCATTGGCACGTTATTTTTAAATAAATTTATATCACTCAATGGCACGTACACAGAATATAAAACGATTTTTATGGAGAAAAAGGTTGTTCGCTCCACTATATACAATGGAGCCTGCCTGCCGGGGTTCATCTCTCTTCAGAGTATCTCACACAAGGCGGCAATGGCCCCTCTCTCACTCACCATTAGTCACTGATCTGGCTGCATCCCGTCCGCCGGCGGAAAGGGAGGACGTGCATCGTTTCTCCGTTCGATGGCACCGAGGTAGCACGTCCCGATCTACGGTACCCTCTGTTCTCTCTGACCAAGCTCTGGCACGGTAGGGCCTACGCCACTTGCTCGCTGCTGTAGTATGGTCAGATCCCGCCCGCCGCCCCTCTCCTAGTTACATCCCGACGAACCTCAGGTATCCCCTCTGGCCTTGCTCCACTTCCCGTCTTCCCACATCGCTGCATGTGGAAAATCTTGCATGTGGATCTTCCATAGTTCTTTGCCAAAACGTAGCTCATCCGGCATACTTTCCATATTGCAATCTCGTCCTCACACCGTTTTAGACAAACACAACCGTGTTGTTATCTTCCCTTAGGATAAGGAATATGCTTCTTTTTTGTCGTCCTATGTGTCATCTACTGTTATTGGCCAGTAATTGTTTCCTTTCTACCTCTTTTTTGCAAACAGGCCTATCCATTTCACCTCATTGCTATCGTCACCTTTTGGTGAACTACACAAATCACTTTTTTCTTAAGAGTGTTTTGTGCAGTTGTACTAAAATTTCACAAATGCATCGTCTCTACATTTCAGTGCGACTGCACAAAGGGAGATTGGTTTTGCTCTGTCCTCCTCATCCAACTCCGAGCCTAATCTTCTCCAACTATTTTCCTAATATTCTCCAACTAGTTAGTCTTAAGAGATACTGCAAAGGTGACCGGCTTCTATTTGTGTGTTTATTGTTTCATCAACAATCATCTATTATGGTAATCAGACTTAATATCTTTGGAACAGGGACGCTTAGCTCTATTTTACTAGAACTGCACAAAATGATCGGAATGTTACATGCTCCAGACATCTAATTTTTTTCCCAACATGCCTTGTTGATTTAGACTAAGCTGGGGGGAAGTTGCTACCGATGAAAGCATGGATCAATTTTAATTTAACACCATCTGACAACTTTGTCTTTAGTTGTGATGTAAATATTAGCTCTGATCTGCTAATCATTGAGTTGCATTAGCAAGGAAGTTACTTTTTAATTTTTTCCGAAAGAGCATGGATGGCAAGACACACGAAACAAAAGCTGAAAGCTCAGAGCATTGTACAATTTCATGTCGCTGGAAAATTATTTGTATAGTACGTCAATTATGTAAACAAGTGCTGGAAGCTTGATAGCATTGCCATAAGCCTCTTCAGCATCCGGGTCCATGTGCCATTCACAAAATTATACTCCCTCCATTCCTAAATATTTATATTTTTAGAAATTTCAAATGGACATATTTTAGAGTGTAGATTCACTCATTTTGCTTCATATGTAGTCACTCATTGAAATCTCTAGAAAGACAAATACTCCATAGTATTTAAGAACGGAGGGAGTAGTGCACAACCGCATGGGAGACTCAGCTCGGTCGTTGCACCGCACTAATAGTGAGTAATGAGCAGTCAAATCATAAGCCCCACCTTTCCCACTGTAAGTTACTCGGAAGTAGCAACCATCAATACACTCTTCTTTGAATCCGCTCATACTACTCCCTCCGTCACTGTTTATAGAGCACACTTCAACAATCTCTGGGACCAAGGCGACTAGCGATCGACCTGAAAATAGCATTGGTAGTTATAGCACGACGTCTATTACTAGAGGAAATAATATGTACACACATGCATACAGTGCTTCCACCCCAGGTACACACATGCATGCACTTACTCCATTCTGCATACACACCTAGTACATCGAGAGGAAATTGTGAACTTGATTGTGGTTACCCCGCCCTAATTAATTGAGCATTAAATCAAACGCGGCTAAAGTCTCTCTCGTGGTGGAAATGCATGAGAATGAGGTGCGCCCTGTAAGCTGTGAGGGAGGGAGGAGTAGTATGAAGGTGCAAAACCAAGTACGCGTATGGCCAGTCGGTCAACGCACTTCCTCTTGGCATATCACTAACATGTGGGACCGGAGTGTGAGAAAACGATCTCAATTGATAGCAAAATGGCCAACCCGATGTTCCTTCGGAGAGATGAGGAGCGAGAACACACAGACGGGCTCGCACGGAGGCCAAGATATATTCGAGCATGGTTGATCGATATCATCATAACATGTTTGTTTTTTAATAATACTATTGGGCTGCTGTTTTCCACACTTCTCCTGAATAAATGTGTACTTTATCAAAGATTAAAATAAAATAAGAGTACAGACGCTCCATCATGCGGTTCAAGTAGTAGTACTACTTGTACTACTAAACCTTGCACTTGGCTCTTTGCCTCTTCATGAAGTCAAACAATGATGGTACTACAGTGTATTCCTCTAGAAATCTAACACCGAATGAACTGATGCATGTCCACCGCCTGGGCGAGGGTAGGTTGCATTAGTCAAAAGATTCTCCTCGTCCTGCGGGCCACTAGGCTTGAGGTAGACAGAGTGGGCGTAAGGGAGCTTCACCTTGTCCTGCAAGCTTGTCCTTGTTCTGCGAGTTGACGGGACACACCAAAAGTAGTGCTAGTCCATACTCCCTCCTTTCCGGTTAATATGGCTTAATCTTTTTTGCGGGTAAATGAGAGAGCTTTATTCATATATAAGCATTCTTAGGATGATCATCCAAGAGCCAGGTCACTAGGAAGCGAGGTACCCCGCAAAAAAAGAAGAAGGAAGCGAGGTGTTTCATCCAGCCAGCTCTCGGTCACATTCAAAGTGCAGCAAGCACGATTCACACAAAGATGCGCCGCAAGGTTTGCTGACTTGTTTACATGCTGAATAACAAAAAAAGAGAAAATATTACCGAGCGCTCCTATTTGTAACAAGATATGAGCCAGAATTAATCAAGAATTGTGGCAAGTGTTCCATGCAATCAACTTCCGTTATCACATGCGAGAACCCTCGAAGAGAAGCAAATGTGTTGAAGATTGCTTTATCACATTTTAAGATAAAATAGGAGTGTTGACGCTCCTCCCTCCGGTTCCTATTAGTAGTAGTACTAGTAAACTTTGCGCTTGGTTGTTCACCTCTTTGGGAAGTCAAACAATAATGGTACTAGTATAGTGTATGCTTCTGGCAATCTGACGCCGAATTAGCTGTTGCACGTCCACCTCCTGAGCGAGGGAGAGCTTGCATTAGTGAATAGTTTCTCCTTGTCCTGCGAGCCACTGTGCGCAAGCTTCTCCCGTCCTGCAAGCTTCTCCTTGTTCGGCAAGTTGACGGGACACATCAAAGTAATGCTAGTCCATACTGCCTCCTTTCCGGTTAATATGCCTTAATTTCAAATGAGATAAATACACTGTTTGTCACTATATATTTGTAAAAAATATGGTCAGTGGACTTCATAATATGCTCATTGCGCTCAATATATACATTTCCTGGTGTTTATACGGTCACTAGCTCACCCTGGTTGAGTATGTGTGTGCATGCACATGTAGGTTGAGCACTTGAGCGTGACCGTGTGTGTTCCGTTGTGTTCTCGGGCATGCATGCATTAGGGCGTCGCGCGTGTTTTTGCGCCCATGTGTACGTGTGACTGTTGCATGCATGCATGAGGTTGTAGTCCCTCACATTCACATGTTCATAACTCAATGCTTTGTCAAAACGTTGAATGCAAGGTTTAATCATTCGTTGTTCACGCATGCATTCCCTATATTAATACGTTGGTAAAGACAATTCCTTGAGGAAAACGAGCCCATGAATTGAGTACAAAGGGGACCAATAAGCCAGGACAGAGGGAGTACTACTAGTGAATCGGAAGGAGGGAGTAGGTACTAGTAGCACTACGTAACAACGTGCAGTAACGAAAGTCCACTATGTGCATCCTGTCTACATGTCATGCAAGAAAATAGAGATAAGTACAAGTGAGACTCTGGAACGGTAATACACATAGGGGGAGTACATGTAGGGGCCACTAAGGGGCAGTCAAATCACACAGTTAGTCAGAAGAAGCAACCATCATTTCACTCTTCAGTGAGACGTACACAATATAAAATGGTTGATATGGAGAGAAAAAGAAAACCACTATATATACACGAGCAGGAGCCTAAGCTATAAGCCTGCTTGCTTGGGTTGCTCTCTTCACAAGCATAGAACGATGGTGGCCACACCGCTTGTCACAGATTCGGCCTGATCCCGCTGTTGGGGGAAGGGGACGATGTTCTATGCAGACGCGGTCGACATCGGCGAGGGAGAAAACCCACTATCAGTGCGTCCCAAACGGGGCTCCCCGTGGTATGGGCTGATACCGCCTCCCAACTGCCCTTATAGCTACAGCCCGACGTCCCAGGTACAACTTCCTTTTCGAGCCGGCTTGCTCCACTGCCGCAGCTCCCCACGTAGCTCCATCTCTATGTGGATCTTTCTCTACTTCTACCTGCTTCTATTTGTGATGAGTTTATGTCTCATGAACTAGTGCCCGTACTATTATTCTAATCACACTTGTTCAATATCTTTGCCTATAGGGATGCTCAGCTCGATTTTAGTGGAACTGCACAAAAGCATCGTATGATCCGAGGGTGCCAGCCGTCTTTCCTTCGACAGGTTCTACCTAGCCAGGAAATTAAATCATGTTTAGGGTTTAGGGTTTAAGTCGTAGTGACCCCATTAGTAATTTTTCTTTTGCACACACTCTCACAACTTTTATCTTTAGTTGTGAAGTAAATATTGGCTATGATCTGTGAATCATTGTGATGCATCAGCATTGTGCTAGTTTTCCTTTCTATTTGATGGAATGTTGTAATAGGGCAACCTTGGAGTAGGACTGAAAATGGAGTGGAAAGTTTCCATTTTTCCAGATGCAAATGGAAACAAGGAGAAACCAATGTTTTGTTTTGTTGGATCGCTCCATCGAGAAAAAACCAGCGTTTAAATCACGTCTGCCGTGTTCCTGTCTCACCCTCCTCCACGGCTCCACACCACACGGTCACTCGGCATGCCACTCACTGCAAACCGAGTATACGATAACTTTCCCGCCTGCTTATCGATGGATTGCGCCATGGAGTACTAGCACTACTGGAAGAGATAGACGAGGAGGGGGAGGACTGCTAGCTGTAGCGCGAACTCCCAAGAACTTTTTACATGCATGTTCTGGCCGGCTATTGCGACCTTTGAACGTCGAGCAGTCGAGTGCACCGGGAAGCGGCGCGTGCGACGCTCTCTCGGCCGGCGCGTCGCTTCAATGTCGGCGCCAGTGAGAGGTCATGTCCGCTCTGGCCTGGCATGAATGCGCCACTGACCGTTTTGGGAAGGAATCACACGCGAGTGACGAAGTGGGTTTGGGTTGGTCACGAGCGGGCGTGGCAGTGGTCTAGAACCCCGCAAACAAGAGATGGTGTACGTTCATATTGCTGCGTATATAATTAATTATGTAAATAATGTGCCAGTTGGACAAATTTGATTGGAGATGGAGATGTAGATGGAATTTTACATAAACACGGATATGGATGTCTATGTCTATGTGTGCATGCGCGACGACTCTCGCGACCTGGAAGCAGGGGCGTGTTTTTGTTTGAGTTTTCTTTCTTGGTACATTAAAAAAATTGTCCACCAGTTTTCGTTTCTTTTTTCCGGGAACGCACGTATTCTATCTAAAACCACTGCTATGGAGAGATTTTTTACTCAATTGTATATATATAGCCTCTTGTTTGATAGGGTTTCTCGCATCTCGCTCTCTCACCCTCTCCATATCTAAACAAGATGACAGTGTCTACTCTATCCCTCTCCTCACCGATGGTCACAGATCCGGCCGAATCTCGTCCGCTGCGGGAGGTGAGGAGGTGCGGCGTTGACGTTGTCACTGTCGGTGATGGAGGAAGCCGATGCACACCGTCCTCTAGGAGCCGGCGCTGGCACGGACGAAGGTCCTCCACGCCCTTGTTCGCTGCCGTCATGTGGGAAGATCCCACTGAGGTAGTCCTGGACTAAGGGGTCCTCGGGCGTCCGACCTGTTACACATGGACCGGGCTGATGGGCTGTGAAGATACAAAGACCGAAGACTCTACCCGTGTCCAGATGGGACTCTCCTTGACATGGAAGGCAAGCTTGGCGTCCGAATATGAAGATTCCTTTCTCTATAACCGACCTTATGTAACCCTAGATCCCTTCGGTGTCTATATAAACCGGAGGGCTAGGTCCGTAGACATATATCCTCATAATCATAGTCAGACAGGCTAGACTTTTAGGGTTTAGCCATTGCGATCTTGTGGTAGATCAACTCTTGTAATAATCATATTCATCAAGATCAATCAAGCGGGAAGTAGGGCATTACCTCCATAGAGAGGGCCCGAACCTGGGTAAACATTGTGTCCCTTGTCTCCTATTATCATCGACCTTAGACGCACAGTTCGGGACCCCCTACCAGAGATCCGCCGGTTTTGACACTGACATTGGTGCTTTCATTGAGAGTTCCACTGTGCTGTCATCAAAAGGTTTGATGGCTCCTTCAATCATCTACAACGACGCTTTCCAAGGGGAAGTCTTCCTCCGCAGACAGATCTTCGTGTTCGGCGGCTTCACACTATGGGCCAACTCGCTTGGCCATCTGGAGCAGATCAAAAGCTACGCCCCTGGCCATCCATATGAACTTGTCAAATGATCGACTACAACCCATATCGAGTCATAGCCTGAACGTGTTCTGGGCAATCCTATAATAAAATCCATGCCTAACTTATCCCACTTCCATTCGGGTATCGGCAATGGTTGTAGCAATCCGGCTGGCTTCTGATGCTCTGCCTTTACTCTCTAACATACATCACAAACTGCTACATATTCCGTAATATCCTTCTTCATTCCGGTCCACCAGAAAATATCCTTCAATTCCAAATACATCTTTGTATTTCCTGGGTGAATCGAATACGGTGAATCATGGGCCTCTTGTAAAATTAACTTCCTGATCTCCGGATCATTTGGTACATAGACACGGTCTTCAAACCATAAGGTATCGTGCTCATCCTCACGAAATCCCTTAGCTTTTCCTTTTCTAATTTTCTCTTTAATAGAAGCAATCCTCTTGTCAGTCTTTTGGGCTTCTCTGATTTTATCCATCAACGTAGACTGAATCTCCAATGCTGCTACATAGCCTCTTGGAACTATTTCCACACATAGCTCTCGAAGATTTTCGGCTAACTCACTTGGTAAATCTCCCATCATTAGGGTGTTGACATGGCTCTTACGGCTCAATGCGTCAGCTACTACGTTAGCCTTTCCGGGGTGATAATGCAATTTCATATCATAATCTTTGATGAGCTCCAACCATCTCCTTTGTCTGAGGTTCAACTCCTTCTATGTGAAAATATACTTCAAAATCTTGTGGTCCATGTACACCTCGCAATGGTTTCAAATCAGAAAATGTCTCCAAGTCTTCAATGCATGCACTACGACTGCTAACTCCAAATCATGCGTAGCATAATTCACCTCATGAGGCTTAAGCTGTCGTGAGGCATACGAAACAACTCTCCCTTCCTGCATCAGCACTGCTCCAAGTCCTCGACGTGAAGCGTCACAATACACCTCATAATCCTTGGTCTGATCCGGTAAAATCAACACTGGTGAGGTAACCAAACGTTTCTTCAACTCCTAAAAACTAGCCTCACATTCCTCCATCCATATGAACTTGGTATCCTTCTTCAACAACTCCGTCATAGGCTTCGTAATCTTTGAGAAATTCTCAATAAACCTCCGGTAGTATCCTGCGAGTCCAAGAAAACTCCGGATCTCTCCCAGGGTGGTTGGTGCTTCCCACTTGGTCACAGTATCAACTTTAGTGGGATCTACTGCTATACCTTCTCCGGATAGAACGTGTCCGAGAAATCCAACTTCCTTCAACCAAAACTCACATTTGCTAAACTTGGCATATAATTGATGTTCTCTGAGCTTTCCAAGAGCCAAACGCAAATGTTCCTTATGATCCTCTTCATTCTTCGAGTAAACCAGGATATCATCAATGAACACTACGACGAACTTATCCAAGAACTCCATAAACACTTTGTTCATCATGTTCATAAAATATGCAGGTGCGTTAGTCAGACCAAATGACATAATGGTATACTCGTACAACCCATACTTGGTGGTGAAAGCCGTCTTGGGTATATCCTGTTCCCGAATCTTCAACTGGTGGTATCCTGACCGCAGATCGATCTTGGAAAATACCTTAGCTCCTTGCAATCGATCAAACAGATCATTGATCATCAGTAGTGGGTACTTGTTCTTGATGGTTACTTCATTCAATCCTCGATAATCGACAACCATCCTTAACGATCCATCCTTATTTTCTACTAGAAGTACTGGCGATCCCCAAGGTGAAGAACTTGGGCGAATATAACCTTTATCCAGTAACTCCTTAATTTGCTTCTTAATTTCCACCAAATCCTTTGTAGGCATCCTATATGGTCTCTTTGATATTGGCCCTGTGCCTGGCAAAAGCTCAATCAAAAACTCAATATCTCTATCCGGTGGCATGCCTGGCAACTCTTCTGGAAATACATCAGGGAAATCCTTCACTACTGGTACTTCCTCCTGCACAACTCCTGTTAAGCAATTTACTTGAGTCCTCTTTGGCACATGTTGGGATACATACTTGATCCTTCTCCCTTCTGGGGTGGTAAGCAAAATTGACATACTAGCACATTCAATACTCCCTTCATACTTGGACAACCAATCCATGCCTAATATCACATCCAATCCTTGGGATTCCAACACTATTAGGTCTGATGGAAAAACATAGTTACCAATTCTTAATGGTAACCGATCACACCATAGACTAGCCATATATTCTGCTCCAGGCGAGGTTACTAACATGGGTGACCTAAGGGCTTGGGTTGGCAGTTTATACTTATCCACAAATCCCCTTGATATGTATGAATGCGATGCACCAGTATCGAAAAGAACGAGTGCAGTAAATGACTTAACCAAAAACTTACCGATTACTGCATCCGGCTGCTCTTCAACCTCCTCCACGTTAACGTGGTTCACCTATCCCCTGTTGAAAGGGTTCGGCTTCTTCCCAGAGATTCCATTGCCATTTCCATTCTGGGATTAAGGACATTCATTGGCATAATGTCCTGTCTTCTGGCACTTAAAGCAAGTGACTTGGCTCAGGTCTTTCTTGGCTGGGGCTGATGGGTTGGTACGGTTCTGGCCGTTGCTTCCTCCATTCCCATTACCATTCCTGGGGCCATTGTGATTGTGCGAGCTACCTCCTCCTTGGGTATGCTGAAAATGTCCTCCCAGCCTAGGGGTAAATCGTGGCTTCTGCTGAGCTCCTGAATTGTACTTTCCTTGAGCATACTTCCTCTTGCGATTCTCAATTTGCTGCTGCTTCCCTTCAATCATGAGAGCATGATCTACCAACTCCTGGTAGTTGTTGAAGGTTGCTACCATCAACTGCGTGCTCAACTCAGCATTCAGTCCTTCTAGAAATTTCTCCTGCTTTGCTGCATCCGCAGCAACGTCATCTGGGGCATAACTTGCTAATTTACTAAAGTCTTCCACATACTGGCCAACTATCCGTCCTCCCTGGCGCAAGTTGCGAAACTCTCGCTTCTTCATGGCCATAGCTCCTGCTGAAACATGGGCAGTACGAAAAGCCTGCTAAAACTGCTCCCATGTGATAGTATCGACAGGGAAAGTGGCTGTGAAATTCTCCCACCATGATGCTACAGGTCCTTCAAGCTGATGTGTGGCAAACTTCACCTTCTCTGCATCCGTGCATCCTGCTGTGGTCAACTCTCTAGCTGTCTTGCGGAGCCAATCATCTGCTACTATCGGCTCGGTGCTACTAGAAAACACCGGCGGATTCAGCCTAAGAAAACGGGCTAAGTGATCAACAGGTGGTGGTGGTAGTGGGTTGTTGTTGTTGTTTTTCCCCTGGTTCTGATTCTGGACTAGCAACTGCATCAATGTGTTCTGCTGCTGGATCAACTGAGTGAGCTCCGGTGGAAAGGTAAATCTGGGGTCACGTCTCGGAGGCATCTAAGGGTTTAGAAAAGATGAGATTTAAGAATAGAGAGGCTCTAAAGAGAAAACACTACCCATATGCACATGAGGCAAAAGCAAACAATTCACTCAATCAAACAAGGGCATACAATCGATCTAACTATCGCAAAAGTGCTCGGTCTATAATATTTACATGGTGGACTACTACTACTGATGAGGTGGTCTACTAGAAATATTCTTCGGTTGCAGACTCCATGATATCTGCTCCTGCTTCATCAACATAGTCATCATCGCCATCGTCGGGATCCGAGTCGGTGACGTATATGATGATGTAGTCTTCTGGGCGAATCTCCTTGGGTTCTTCGTCTTCTTCTACCGGTGTAGGGCCTCCCATAAATATTCTGATCTTCATTGTTAGGTCGGCATTCTTATCCACTAATACTTCAATTTCTTCTTCATAATCTTCACGAGTAGCCTTGAGTTCTTCCTCCAGTTCCTTGATTCTTCTCTTTGCCTTCTTCAGGTCTATCATATCGGCGCACATCTGATTCTCCTGATGTCTAATGTGCTGGTTTAACTCCTGGATGAAAGATGCAATTGATTTATCCTTTGTGGTGCTGATCATCCCCCAGTTCTCATCTCGGCGCCCACAAATCTGGTAGATAGCATCCTTGAAATCATTGCGGTAAACTTCTCCAATGCGTCCCATGGTGATGTGAGCTGCTATGCTCTTTCCTAGATTCCACGTTGGTGCATCAAAAGAAAACTCTATGGGCTCAGTGACTGGCATGAACGTCCTTCCTGGAACTTGAACTTGAATCATCCAGCGCTCTTCTTCAGCTAAAGTGGCATTGTAGGTTCCGGTGAAGCTTGGTACTCCTATGTTTAGGTATCTAGTGACTTCCTTCAAGTGACGTCCAAAGGGTGTGTCTTCATCCGATTGAGTGAACTTGTTCCTTGCATCCGCCATCCTAAAAGAGTAGAAAAGATGAGGAATCAGAAAGGGAAGAGAGTGAGTAGTGATCTAGGTCTTAAGCTTAGTGGTCGTGTCCTACAGTCAACCTGGCTCTAATACCATCTTGTAGCGACCAGTCCTCAAATGATCCAATCTCTGTGCTCCGGTGTCATCCCTGGATCAGTAATGCTGACACCACACAGTATTTGAAGGATTTATAATAGAGTATCAATCACACACTTATTACATTGAGGGTCTCAAAAGAGAACTTATTACAATAAATATGGCTTAAGGCCATCTAATAACGATAACAGCGGAAGGCTTGGAAGATAAGTGAGTCCATCAACTCCAACGGCATCACTGAGTATAGAACCACGACCTAAAACTCCTTTATCGTCGTCTGAAAAGTCTGCAACATTAATGTTGCATCCCGAAAACGGGTCAGCACATGGAATATGCTGGCAATGTAATACATAGAGAATAATGGAATGAAACAGCTATTCTATATGCATATTTGGCTGGTGGAAAGCTCTATGGTTACAGTTTTGCGTAAAGCCAATTTTGCCCTACAGCAAAGGAATAAATTTATTTAACTACCATGGTGGTTGTTAAACATTAAGAATGGTTGACAGCATTCTCAATCCCAATTAAGCATCATCATTAAACAAAACCCAACAAAATTAATTTTTGAGTAACATGTTGAGATTCACATCATAATCCAGGTACTAGATACTCAAGATGTCCATAACCAGGGACTCGGCTAACCATGATTAGTTTATACACTCTACAGAGGTTTGCGCACTTTTCCCCACAAGACTCGATCGCCTCCGTTTGGTTTCTCGCACTAAACAGTGTTTGAGAAACGGATGATCGAGACATAGTCTTTCAGAAGCGCTAGCACCTTACGATGGGTAGACCGTACCACCTACATCCCCTACATGTGCTAGTCTACCACTGTAAAAGTTCGCACGTCTTAGTCAACTATGCTAGAGCCCATAATAGCTTGTGGCTGCACACGGAAGTTTCTAGCAAGAATAATCTCATGATCCCTTTGAGCCTGGGTGGCGGTCCATAAAGAAAAACAGGCAATCCTGGAATACCCAGGTACCTCAATCCTCCCAGATGTGTGTTTAAGTTGCCACCTTAAATAAACCATGAATTAACAATCTCACATCTGTCATGGATTCACTCACCCAATCCACGTCTACTAGCATAGCATGGCAATAAGCGACGTAGAAGTAACTCCCAAAGGTTTGATAATTAAACATGTAATAGGTACTACCTCAAATACTTCCCAAACCCACAATTTAATTAGATCCTAATCATGAAATGTGTAAGGATTGATCTAATGCAATAAAACTGGGTAGTAGGAGGTATGATCAAAGTGTTACTTGCCTTGCTGATGATCCGGGAAACCTAGCGATTCGAAGTAACAAGCGGCACACTTCGGGTACTCTATCGCAAACAAACAAGCACACAAATAAGTACTCATCTAATGCACATGTAAAACTCGAATAAGAGATCTAAACAGAAGGTTCAACTTAAGAACTCCAGTTGGCAAAAAGAATCAAAACGAACGAAGCAACGAAAGACAAACGGCAAAAGAAACATGCTTCGTTTACTATTATGGACCTAAGGCAATTTTTACAGTGGCAAAAACTTGTTTGAGTTGGTTAATCGGAAAGTGGGTTTCGAGACGAAACTCCAGGCGCTTGAATCGCCTGATTCCGATAAACGAGCGAAAAGTTATACTAAAACGAAAATCGGATCAGAAATCGCGATCAGAAAAATCGCGGATTTAATCCAAGAAAAAGGAAAAATGACGAACGTTCATTGAAATGAACGAATGGACGAACGCTCACTATTTAAATAAACCGGAGAACCGATCTATTTAAAAAACCGAAACTAAAAAAACAAGCAAAACCGTCAGAAAACCGAACAGTTTTTTTTTCGAGAAAAACCGGCGGCGGCGAGATCTACCTCCGGCGAGAAATCCGGCAGGCGGCGACGGGCGGCGGCGGCGCTCCGGCGGCGGCGGCGAGGCGGCCGTGGCGCGGCCGGGTGGCGGCACAGCACAGCGGCGACAGCGGCAGCGGCGACGGGGCTAGGCGGCGCGGGGCGGCGGCTAGGGTTTGGGGGGGCTTCCGGCTGAGCCTCCCCGGCTTTTAAAGCCGGACGGGCCTTAGTGTCCGGGTCGGACACGGCCCGTAGGTCGGTTGCGTTTTTTTAAATAGTTACGCTCAGAAAAAAAAGGACTACTAAACGGACTCCAAAAATCCCGAAATAAATTTTCGCCGGCTTCTAAAATCAAGCCGCACATGATGAACATTTATTTGGGGCCCAAATGCAATTTTGAAAAATGCGCATTTTTCCTAAATTCAAATAAAATAGCAAATAAAACCAAATAAAATCTTGTTTGATTTTTTTATTAAATCCTCAATATTTCTTTATTTTGGGAAAGTCATTTTATTCCCTCTCTCATAATTTTTCTAATAGAAATAATTTAAGATAAAATAAATAAAATCAAAAGATCCTATTTTCAAAATTTGAGACAACTCAAATATGAAACTGACGAAATTCCCAACTCTCTTCGAGGGTCCTTGAGTTGCGAAAAAATTCTAGGATCAACCAAAATGCAATAAATATGATGTGCAATGATGATCTAGTGTATAACATTCCAAATTAAAAATTTGGGATGTTACAGTATCCTGGTTTAGTTTCCATCAAGATAACCATGATGCTTCTGTTTGTTGGTGTACTTTTCATTAATTATTATTGACAATTGAGATGTCGTTGTAAATCTTGTACCACTGCCAAAACAAAGTAACAACACTATATCCCTTTTTTATATTTTTGCAAACAACGATGCGTATCTCCATACCCTGGCATGTCTTCCTCAATTTTAGTGGAACCACACAAAATTGGATGGCCATTGTTGTTCCGCCTCACTATCCTCTGCCACGTGGTTCTTCCTTCCTCGAGATTGATTACCGAGAAGAAACAGACCACAGTGAGGATTTGTCAAACTTCATTGGTGCCTCACCCAAACTTGATGCCAAATGGATGATGCATCACCACGATGACCTATCGATGCTCGTGGTTGTGCCTGATGGTTGCATCGGCTGGTGAAGCTGATCGATTTTCAACGAAAAACAAGTTTTCTTCCATCAGTGTTCTTTGCTTGTTACCCACAAAGATGATATTCTTCATCAATTCACCCTCGTTGCATTGGAGACGCAGTCGTCTTTCACGTTGGTGCAATTTTATCACACAATTGGCTATGAACCAAATGTTTCCTCGAAGAAGGATCGACGTTGGTACTAAGAGCATAGGTTTTATATTGATTTCTAAGCCTTCTCACAGCTTTGTCTTCAGCTCCCCTATAATTTTATTTGTCCAACTATTAACTAAATATGTGGTTAGACTTTGATTAAAAAATGGAGTGGACTAAAAACCAGGATGGACGTGGTAGCCCTGCATTTTTATTTACTCTACATATTAGATTTGACTGAAGTCAAACTTTGTAAAGTTTGACCAAGTTTAGGCCAAACACAACAAACCATAATTATTGAGAGAGGGCAAACTGTACATACTCTCAAACCTTGCTGATAATTGAAATTAAAATTCTTTATTTGCACACACTCTCACACATTTTCGATAATTTGGCGCATGTGTGGTTGTTGACTTAACGAAGGGTAGTGTACTGCATGTGAAGGACAAGAAGTGCGACCAGGACACGTGGATCGTTAGTTCATCGTAAGTAGCTTTCTTCATTGGTACGTTAAATAAAGAGTTTCATTTCGTACTTACACAATTTAAAACGATTGTTATGGAGAGAAAAAGAAAACCACTCCACTATATATTAGTAGTATACACGAGTACTATATAAGTACTATATAAGCTAGAGCGTCAACGCTTGTTCGCTAGGGTTTGCACTCTCCACACTCTCACTATATATATATATATATACACGCTGGAGGCTCAGCGCTCCTTTGCTAGGGTTTGCTATATTCACAGTCTGTCACCCTCTTCACCAGATGTAAACAAGACTATGTTGGCTTGTGTCTCTCTCTCCCCCCTCACAGCTGGTGAAGGAGTCGTCCGGATCCAATCGCACTGGGAAGGGGAGGAAGTGCAGCATTCACTCTATCGCCTTCGACGAGGGAGGAAATCCACTGCCGAATGCGCTATTCTCTTTCACCCAGCACCTGTGCGAGAGGGCCACCGTCCCCTTCTTCCTCGTTGCCGTACGTAGTGTGGGCAGATTCGGCCTCCCGCTGGACGCCTAGCCACATCCCGATGACCCTAAGGTATAACTTTCTTTGAATCCATCATTGCTTTAGCAGCATGTGGATCTTTTTCAATTATGTAATCGAATCTAGTTCTTGGTTCAAAGTGGAAAGAAGGGTGCGGTGGGGTAGAGCATAAATCTAGGGCATGGTTTAATAAGGAAATGAGTGAGGGAAAGTAGTATAGATTGGCTATCCATTCGCTTTGTTGGTCGAAAAGGGAAATGGGGGTAACCCAATACACACATCTGTAAGGAACCGATCTCTTTGTTGAAAAAGGAAAGAAAATTGGGGGTCGGGTAGTTTGTGTAGGACTAGATTTGCTGCCCTCACATTGGAAAAAGGTTCAAAGAGAACAAATATGGGACCAACGCAAATATGTTGCTTGGCAACATATTCTGCATCACCCATTTATACGTGTGGACGCACATGCCGCTGGCATGTCCCATGTCCCATACAACTATTTTGCTGTTGTTAATCTAAGAATGCCACTGGAAAATTGAAGCAATGCCACTGTAAAAAGTAAATTACATTTTTAACGAATGTTGTTTAAGAGAATGTCTCTATTAATATGAATTAATGCAACCATTTTAGAAATGCTACTGTCCTACATTGTTTTCCATCAAGATAAGTTAGATGCTTCTTTTTGTCGCCGTATGTTTCATCCTCCTTTATTGCCCAGTAATTGTTTCCTTTTTTCCTCTGTTAAAACAAGGATATCTATTCAACCTGTTGCTATAGCGAACTTAAATGTCACACTGACGACTTTGCTTGATTTCAGTGCAACTGCACAAAACGAGATTGGATTTCCTATTCATGTTGGCAGATTCGTACATGATCGTGTGTGTGTCATGAAAGGTTGGTACCTGCCTTCATCCACATGATCATGAAGTGTGCTTTGAGATGCTGTGCAACTTGTATTGGTACCGTTTTAAATAAATGTTGAATTGAAGCTATTGAATTGATGTCTTTTCCCATTAAGTAGTGAACAAAAATGGGACCAACCTAGACATGATGCTTGTTGCTTTGTTACAACAAACTTTGCATCACCCCCTTTATAAGTAGATGGAAGCACATCGTGTTGTTGCACCCACTCTCCCCTAGAATTGTTTATACTTTTTGTTAGTCTAATGCCGCTAGTAAAATTAAGCAATGCTACTCTCAGAATTAACTACAGAATCTTAGTTCAAAACTGCAACACTTGTTAGGGATCGGCGAGAGTACGATTTCTGTTAGGGATCGGCTGGAGTACATGTTTAAGAAATGTATTGTTGAGATAATGTCTCTGTTATTATTATCAGTTATAGTGTTTTACAAATGGTACTATCCTGCTTTGTAGTTATTTCTACATGTTTAACCAATGTATTGTTAAGATAATGTCACTGTTAATAAGAATCACTCGCATTGTTTTAGGAATGGTACTTTTCTGCTTTGTCGTTCTTTATACATGTTGAAACAAGGCATTGTTAAGCTAATGTCTCAGTTAACATGAATGAGTCACACTGATTGATAATTGCTACTCTTCTACTTTGTTTCACATTAAGATAAGGTAGATGAGTAGATGTTTTTTCTTCTATGAGTATAAGTCATCAACTGTTATTTCTCAGTAATTGTTTCCCTTATACCTATTGTCGCATAGGAAAAAGGTTCAAAGAGAACAAATATGGGACCAAAACAGATATGTTGCTTGGCAACATACTCTGCATCACCCATTTATATGTGTGGAGGCACATGTTGCTGGCATGTCACATCTTCCATACAACTATTTTGCTGTTGTAAATCTAAGAATGTCATTGGAAAATTGAAGCAATGCCACTATTGAAAGTAAATTACATTTTTAACGGATGTTATTTACAGAGAATTTCTCTATTAATATGAATCAATGTAACCATTTTAGAAATGATATTGTCCTATACTTTGTTTTCCATCAAGATAAGGTAGATGCTTCTTTTTGTGACTGCATGTTTCATCCTCCTTTATTGGCCAGTAATTGATTCCTTTTTGCCTCTGTTAAAACAGGGATATCTATTCAAGTTGTTGCTATTGCGACATTTTGCTTCGTTATGCAAAACACTTTTGTTTTAGGAGTGTTTTGTGTAGTTGAACTTGAATGTCACACCGGCGACTTTGCTTAATTTTGGTGGAACTGCACAAAAGGAGAACGGATTTCCATATATGTGTTGAGATTTCTTTGAAGACCTCCTCACGAGTTTTTTCAAATCTTTGTCAAGAAAGGTCAGTACCGACTTTCATCCACATGATGCTGCAGTGTGCTTTGAGATATTGTGCCACTTGTATTGGTACTGTTTTTGATAAATGTTGAATTGAAGCTATTGAACTACTGTATTTTACCATTAAGTGAGCAAAAAATGTTCCAACCCAGACATGATGCTTGTTTCTTTGTTACAACAAAACTCTATATCACCCCCTTTATAAGTAGATGGAAGTACATGGTGTTGTTGCGCCCACTCTCCCCTGGAACCGTTTATGCTTCTTGTTAATCTAATGCCGCTGGTAAAATTAAGCAATGCCACTCTCAGAATTAATTACTGAATCTTAGTTCAAAACTTCAACACTTGTTAGGGATCGGCAGGAGTACCATTTTTGTTAGGGATCGCCCTGAGTACATGTTTAAGAAATGTATTGTGGAGATACTGTCTCTGTTATTATATATCAGTTACAGTGTTTTACAAATGGTACTATCCTGCTTTGTAGTTACTTTTACATGTTTAACCAAGGTATTGTTAAGATAATGTCGCTGTTAATATGAATCCGTCGCATTGTTTTAGGAATGGTACTTTTCTTCTTTGTCATTCTTTATACATGTTGAAACAAGGCATTGTTACGATAATGTCTCAGTTAATATGAATGAATCACACTGATTGAGAATTGCTACTCTCCTGCTTTATTTGCCATTAAGATAAGGTAGATTAGTAGATGTTTTTCTTCTGGGAGTATAAGTCATCAACCGTTATTTCTCAGTAATTGTTTCCCTTATACCTATTGTTGCATACAGGGATATCAAAATTTCTGCTCGATTTTATTTCGACTTTGATTTTATTTGAACTTCACAAAAGGAGCCAATGTGTCTAAGGCAAACTGCTGCATTAGTGGTTCCAGCTATTCTTACCACTTTGCAGAAAGATGTAGTCAATGTCTGCGCTACATTACACAAATAATGATCGAGAAGATTTACAAAGTATTAGTACACGCTAGTGACATGACTAGACTATAGAGAGCATGGGCAACTCAACAACACGTGGAGTGCAAAATTCACTCCACAAGGAAAGGTATGACCAAGTCAGTTGTTGATGCATCTGTAATAAACGAGGTCAGTATCAGCCTTCATCCACATGATTGTCCTTTGTTATGTTGTGCTACTTATATTGTTTTATTGTTTTGAATAAATGTTTAATTCAAGCTATTGTATTGCTATCTTTTCCTGTTAAGATAATGAAGATGATTATAGTTGTAAGCATATGTTTAATCAACTAGTACCACTATTATATTCATCACACTCTTTCTGTATTTATGCAGATAGGGATGCTCAGCTTGATTTTAGTGGAACTGCACAAAACGTTCAGATGGTTCGTGTCCTCCATAATACTTCATCATGCACAATACATTGAATGGTTCTCTAATCATTCATCGTCACATTGAGCCACTGGACTATCTGTTTGAATGGAGCTGCCAACATGTTCAATGCCTTGCAACATATAAATACAAAATCCACCATGCTACTCAAGACATTGTTTGATTTCAGTGGAATCTACACAAAAAGATATGCTGGTTAATCCGACTCCATGTGCCATTTCAATGTGCAAACTGATGACAAACCATGCCCGTCTGAATGAAGCTACCAACATCTTCAAGGCAGAATACTACCTTTAAGAAGGGTAAGTAGAAAGACATAGAGAGATATGCTTTACTTGTGGTTCGGAGGAACACTAGGAAAACAAGTGCCCAAACAAGTACAAGAAGCCAGGACGAGACTCCAACTCTGTCAATGTCACTCTAAGCAACAATGATGGGGCATCTGGGTATGGTAATCTGTTTACCATACTTTTAGTTTGTCAGTCCACTGATTGGTGGGTTGACACTAGGGCCAATATTCATGTGTGTGCTGATGTGTCTTTGTTTTCTTGTAGAATATAAATACGAAATCCACCGGGATGCTCAACTTTTTAGTGGAACTACACAAAATGTTCAGATGGTTCGTGTCCTCGATAATACTTCATCATGCACAATACATTGAATGGTTCTCCAATCATTCGTCTTCACCTTGAGCCACCGGACTATCAGATGACAAACCCTGCCCGTTCCACAATCATAGGCATTACATATTTTGAACTGGAAAAGCTTGTCAAATTTTAATCATTGATGTTAGCAAGAAGACATTAGTTTAATATATTGGAATTGGAAAACCTTGTCAAATTTTGCTCATTGATGTTAGCCAGAAGACATGCATTTGATATTTTTGAGTGGGACGCCCTTCGCTGTGAGCAATGTCGATCGTTTTTTCCTATTCATGTCTTCAGTTCAGAAGTAAATATTTACTCTGCTGAGATGCATAGTCACATGAATGTTGACTTATGTAAGGTATTTTAAGAGTTTGTTCAAAATGTTGTCTATGTAATGCCAGGCCTTGTGAGTTTGATTGCAAAGTTGAGCTTGGAATGTTGTGGCATGCGGCATCATGAGCTGTTCACCGTGCCTCCTAAGAATAATGTTTCATATTGTTTTGCATGTTGATCTAATGCCTGTGATTTGCATGTTAAGAAGATCATCCTCTTCTGTTGTTTCTGTGCTTAAGAAGTTCATTGTCTTATGTTTCGTTCATAGCCTATACGACACCTCGGGTAGGTTAGAGGTGAAACCATATGATCTTTTGAGAAACTCATCATCTTAGCCGTTAATGGATCGTCGTTTTCCAACCAAAACCGCTTGTAAAACTAATGCTTGTAAATAAAAGCAGATGGTATTGGGTGAAACTCTTGGTTGGTCGATTTCGAATAGTAAAATATACACTAGTCTCTCAATTTACATGCGTAACTCGCCGGTTTTCGTTACAGACCTCGGGCCCTCGGTTCCATTACGCGTGTATTTTACGCGTTGTTTCTGATGACGAGTAAATTACACTTGTATCTTAATAAAGGTGTGAAACAATCCAGAGCTCCCAAGCACGGCCTTACTGTTTCATGCCGTCTCAGTCTCTCGAAGGTGCTCATAGGTGGCCTATGATGTTGGCTTCCTGAGTGAGCAGCGAGCGCTGTATCAGACCATCTATAGGGCCTGCGATGCCCTATCTATCGTCCTTCGAGTTGGTGTGCTCGACGTGGCGCCGAGCATTGTCAACATGGTCAACGAACATGAGGAATTAGGAGATGAATTTATTTGGATAGGATGACAGTAGGGACCCACTAGGGCCATAGCCATACGTACACAAGTTCCTCCTTATTATATACAACTATATTTTTTTTCTTCCTCCTGGTTTCCTGACATCACGGTCCCACACCATCGTCAACCTATATAGTCAATATATGAGATAATTGCACAAGGAGCGACCGACAGTTGGGACCCAGCAGCTCGAGCAGTATTTGTTTTTTAGGTGTAAGCGGAGTTTTTCTTGAGCGATGTTTTTGTTGTTGTTCAGAGGAGCAGGGTATCAACTGGGCGGGTTGTGGCCCGTCTAGCCCAAGCGATTATTTTATGTCGACCAAATATCCAGCCCAGATATTATTTTTCAAGGTGAAAATGGCTAGCCCAGCTATACTTTTTTTGTGAAATACCCATCCCAGGTCAACTTGTTATTCTCCACCCCGCTGGGCTGTAAATCTTCTATGAGGGATGCATTAGGCCTAACAAGAAAATAGGATTTAAGAAATAATAAATGGGATGTAATTATAAAAACTGGGCTGTAAATATAAAAAACGCACCAAACAGGTAATTAGTTTCAAAAATATTATTGTTTGAATTTGGAAATTTTAATTTCATTACTTATTGCACGCACAGTATTTCTTTAGATTTTTACCCAATACAATTTCATTTTGAAATCATATTTAATCTGACTCGAAATTTTGGGATAATTTTTTTTCGGAACCCATCAAAATGTGGGATTTTTGGTTGAATTCTGTTTTGAGAGGTTGGTTGAAATTATTAATCATTGTCCTGGCTAGAAAATGGGCTGTAATTCTAACAAACTATAAATGGGTTGTAGTAAATTCCATTAGAATTCAAAAATGGGTTGTACACTATTACAAATCGTGAATGGGCAATATGTTCTCTACCGCAGATGTGATGCTCACTTGTGGGCCTACTATTTTTTGAGAATTATAGTCAGTGACACGTACCGAAGGCTTGTGGGCCTACTAAGGCGTACGAAGGCTTTGTAAACATATAGTCAAGACACGATTCTAAAAGCAGTGGTCGTTGGATGTCCATCCAATGGCTGTAGTGCTTCTTCAATCTCGGATATTCTTGCTTCAGCCGCCCCAACCATTGCCGGCGGTACCGCCTCCCGTGGCCGGTTGTGCTGCCGCGCAGGCTTCACCGGCCCACTATACTCCCAAACGCCGTACAGGCCATTCCTCTACTCACCAACACCTCCTATTATTCACCGGTGATGGCAGCCTCACACCACAGCCGAACCAGTGAACCCTTGTACTCCCCTCCGCGTGGGCATCCACTACTGTGTCTTCACCGGCTCCGGGTCGTTCCCTTCGTAATAATCGCCATCATTTACTGCGTTGGTTCTCTCAGCGCGGCGTGGTCAACTTTGTCAACAAACGACAGCCATCGGATGAGGCATGTACGTGGATTGGCTGATAGTAGGGACCCACATGGCCCATGGCCGCATGCAGCAAGTGCCCTGTATTATGCGAAAACAAATAATGTCTCCCCTAACAGGTTTGACCCACTAGCTACATCTTCATACGCAAGGAAGTGTTTCCTTTATTATGCGGAAATACAAAGTTTCCTCTCCCTGACATCTGGGACCCACCAGCTTTATTATGATTCTTTTCGTGAAAATATAGATTGTCCCGAAGATGCAAAATTGTTTTCCTTTTATTCTAACTCAAAAAGGTAGAAATAAAAAACCCAGAAAAAATCTTCGCACGCACGTAAAAGTGCCACCTTATTACGCAAATTTTTTTGATTCCCCCTGCTCGCTGGAACCCACTAGATTTGGAGGCTGACTTATGGGCCTACTAAGTTAACGCGTATGTAGGGCTTTGTCAAGTTAGTCAATAAACGATTCTAGCTGCTCTGACCGTTCGATCTTAATCCAATGGCTAAGCTGTGTCTTCAACCTCTGGTCTTGTTTCTCTAGCCGCTCAAACCTGCGCCCACCGCACCGCCTGCTCCAGCTTTCCGTGGCCCGCTGTGCTACCACGTAGGCCTCATGGATCGACCATACTACTACTGGCCAAGCCTTCCTTCTACTCACCCACACCCCCTGTTATTCTCCGGAGATGGCAGCCTCAAACCGCAGCCAAAGCAGTCAACCCTCGTACCCCCTCCGCGTGGGCATCCACTGCTGCGTATTCCCCAGCTTCGGGTGATTCCCTTCCTAGGTTGCGCCGTCGCCCACCACCTTGGTGCTCTCGGGCGGTACGATGTTGTCAACGTGGTCAACGAATGACAGCAATCAGATGAGGACTGTAAGTGGAGAGGATGACAGCTGGGTCTATGGCCGCACGCAAAGAAGTGCCTCCTTATTACGCACAAAATAATGATTCCTCCACCTGACACCTCGGACCTACTTGAAGAGCCTCTGTATTTCACGAAAAAACATTCCCCTGACAGCTGGGACCCGCCGGCTTTATCGTCGCACAGAAGGAACTGCCTTCTTACCCCATGAGAGCTGGGACCTGCCAGGTTGAAGCGAAGGTAGCCTA
This sequence comes from Triticum urartu, assembly GCF_003073215.2. Taxonomy (NCBI): domain Eukaryota; kingdom Viridiplantae; phylum Streptophyta; class Magnoliopsida; order Poales; family Poaceae; genus Triticum; species Triticum urartu. The sequence goes on from NC_053023.1 coordinate 280,104,492, forward strand.
ATCTGTCCGGCCGCGAACGTGTACGTACATAGCGGTCGATTGGTGTCTCTTCAGCGACATATAGTGGCCGAGTAAGGAGTGGCACGTGTTGAAGTAGAGGCGCCGATGTAGCGTGTCACGCAGTCCCGTCTATATCATATACACGTACATACGGCCACGCTGCAAGATAGTAAATACGGCTACGTACGTACATACGGGCGGGGTCTCTAACGCGTACAGCGACTAATCCTGTTCATTGGAAGCCAACCGGATGGGTCAGAATGGAGAAGTTGCCTCGTATTCATGGGGAGGCAACGTAAAATGTCGTGTTCATCGCAAGCCAAAACAGGGTCTGGCATACCAAAGAATGGAGGAAACGGGCCATCTATTCGATCGCGTACGGTTGAAGCAGGGACATGTTCATCGGGAGGGGTATGGCATACTGCAAAACGGAGGAAACAGACTAGTGTTGGAGCGCCTACGGTCGAAACGAGGTCCTGTTGATCGGGAGGGGTGTGGCGTACTTCAAAAGGGGACTCCACGGGCTACTGTTCATCCACCGTCGACTTCCTACAACCTCCACCTGCTACTATTCATCCGCTGTCGACTTCCTCTAGCCTCCACCAGATACTGTTCATCCACGGGGTCCTGCTCATACAGCCTCACTGGCTACTATTCATCTAGCCCTCCATGGGGTCCTGTTCATCCAGCCTCCACCGGCTACTATTCAACCACCCTCCACAGTGTCCTGTTCAACCAGCCCCTCCATGGGGTCTTGGTCAACCAGCCCTCCACGTACGGGTCCCTCCACCGGCTACTGTTCATCCACCCCCACGCCTCCTCGATTGGGGTCCTGTTCATACAGCGGAAACAGCCTCTACTACCACGGGATCCTGTTCATCCAAACCCCACCGGGAACTGTCCATCCAACCCCCGCCGGGAACTGTTCATCAATAGGCAGCTTCAATCGGCTTCAGTTAGCAGCAATAGCTAAGGAATCACTCGGGTTTAGTTAACAGCAAGGGACCGATCGGGGTTCAGTAATGTAGCTAGTGCAATCGCTCGGGTTCAGTTAGAGCCCAACGCCTCGCTCGTGATCAGTCAGAGCGCAACGCCTCGAACACACGCGCGTACGTGTATGAGAGAAACGCGCAAACCTCCATGCATTGCTCAGCCCCGACCACCCACCGTAGCTGGGAACTCCCCGATATTTTCCTTGCCCTCGCTTCTACCATGATTTTTTCCGTCATGGACGGCCCAAAGAATGTCATGCATGTGTGTCTCCGGCCCGCCCAGGACGAAAAGCCCATTTTCTGTCATGATTTTTGTCATAGAATTAGGAGCCCACCACATCTATGATGATACCACATTTTGTCACAATTATCGTCATATAAGTGTCATAAGCATGACAGAAAAAAATTCATTCAGCCCAAAATGTCACAGATGTGTCTTTTTTGTAGTGAAAGGAATGTCTGCATGCAAGTCGCATCACTTTTGTCATTTGGGTAAATCAACCCTTTCAGGTGGTTGGATGAAGATCCTAGTCTCCTAACCCTTCTTCTTCCTCGTCTCTAATTCTTCCCATACAGAACACCGCACGGGCCACCGGGCAAACCACCGGCCCCGACCCCCCTGCCCTCCCCTGAACCGCTCCCATCACCTGTGTTCCTCCGCCACCCCCACCCCCTCCCCCACCCACGTCTAGTTTTCTTCATTTGGTGAGGCCCCACCACCACCAGGCCACTGATGACCCACAAGTATAGGGGATCTATCGTAGTCCTTTCAATAAGTAAGAGTGTCGAACCCAACGACGAGCAGAAGGAAATGATAAGCGGTTTCCAGCTAGGTCTTCTCTGTAAGTACTGAAATAAGTGGTAACAGATAGTTTTGTGATAGGATAATTTGTAACAAGCAACAAGTAACAAAAGTAAATAAAGTGCAGCAAGGTGGTCCAATCCTTTTTGTAGCAAAGGACAAGCCTGGACAAACTCTTATATAGAGAAAAGCGCTCCCGAGGACACATGGGAATATCGTCAAGCTAGTTTTTATCACGTTCATATGATTCACGTTCGGTACTTTGATAATTTGGTATGTGGGAGGACCGGTGCTTGGGTACTATCCTTACTTGGACAAGCATCCGCAACTACAACAAAAGTATTAAGGTAAACCTAACCATAGCATGAAACATATGGATCCAAGTCAGCCCCTTACGAAGCAAGGCATAAACTAGGGTTTAAGCTTCTGTCACTCTAGCAACCCATCACCTATTTATTACTTCCCAATGCCTTCCTCTAGGCCCAAATAATGGTGAAGTGTCATGTAGTCGACGTTCACATAACACCACTAGAGGAGAGACAACATACATCTCGTCAAAATATCGAACGAATACCAAATTCACATGACTACTAATAGCAAGACTTCTCCCATGTCCTCAGGAACAAACGTAACTACTCACAAAGCATATTCATGTTCATAATCAGATGGGTATTAATATGCATATAGGATCTGAACATATGATCTTCCACCAAATAAACCAACTAGCATCAACTACAAGGAGTAATTAACACTACTAGCAACCCACAGGTACCAATCCCAGACTTGGAGACAAGAATTGGATACAAGAGATGAAGTAGGGTTTTGAGAAGAGATGGTGCTGGTGAAGATGTTGATGGAGATTTCCCTCTCCTGATGAGAGGAGCGTTGGTGATGACGATGGCGATGATTTCCCCCTCCTAGAGGGAAGTTTCCCCGACAGAACAGCTCCGCCAGAGCCCTAGATTGGTTCTGCCAAGGTTCTGCCTCATGGTGGCGGTGTTTCGTCCGAGAAGATGGCTTATCATTTTTTCCTCATCGAAAGACTCCATATAGCAGAAGATGGCCATTGGAGGGCCACCAGGGGGCCCACGAGGTAGGGGGCGCGCCTAGGGGGGTAGGGCGCGCCCCCCACCCTCATGGGCAGGGTGTGGCCCCCCTGTTGAACTTCTTGCGCTCAGTATTTTTTATATATTCTGAAAACGTCTTCCGTGAAGTTTCGGGACTTTTGGAGCTGTGCAGAATAGGTCTCTAATATTTGCTCCTTTTCCATCCCAGAATCCTAGCTGCCGACATTCTCACTCTTTATGTAAACCTTGTAAAATAAGAGAGAATAGGCATAAGTATTGTGACATAATGTGTAATAACAGCCCATAATGCAATACATATCGATATAAAAGCATGATGCAAAATGTACGTATCAACTCCCCCAAGCTTAGACCTCGCTTGTCCTCAAGCGAAAGACGAAATCAAAAAATATGTCCACATGTTCAGAGATAGAGGTGTCGATAAAAGTAATATACGAACATGATGGCATCGTGATCATTCTTAGAACATCAACTTATATAATTCTTGTCATATGATCTCTTATGCTAGGGTAATAATTCAATCACAATTTCAAGTATGTATCATAAACTTCATTGAAAACTAACAAACTGTAATCTCGGTCATTGGAGTAATTGCAATTTATCATAGCATAGGAAAGAGTCAATATAAGAGCTTTTCAGCAAGTCCACATACTCAACTATCATATAGTATTTCACAATTGCTAACACTCACGCAATACTTACGGGTATGGAGTTTTAATCGGACACAGAGAAAGATAGGGGCTTATAGTTTTTCCTCCCAACGTTTTACCTCAAGGGTAATGTCAACAATAATAGTCCATGAAAACTCACATCCAATTAGCCATATATACGAGGAACTTTCCAACATACTGTGCTTGCCAAAGGATAAAATGTAAAAAGGAAGTGTGAAGGTCACCATGACTCTTATGCAAGGTAGGAGATAAAAGTAAAAGATAGGCCCTTCGTAGAGGGAAGGAGAGGTTGTCATGTGCTTTTATGGTTGGATGCACAAAATCTTAATGCGAAAGAATGTCACTTTATATTTCCACTTGTGATATGGACCTTTATTATGCAGTTTGTCGCTTTTATTTCTTCCATATCACACGATCGTATAAAGTTTACTTTCTCCCACACTAATAAGTCATACATATTTGGAGAGCAATTTTTATTGCTTGCACCGATGACAACTTACTTGGAGGATCTTACTCAATCCATAGGTAGGTATGGTGGACTCTCATGGCAAAACTGGTTTAAGGATATTTGGAAGCACAAGTAGTATCTCTACTTGGTGCGATGAATTTGGCTAGCATGAGGGGGAAAGTCAAGCTCAACCATGTTGGATGATCCATGAGAATATAATTTATTTCAGATGTAAGAAAACATAACCCATTACGTTGTCTTCCTTGTCCAACATCAACTTTTTATCATGTCATATTTTAATGAGTGCTCACAATCATAAAAGATGTCCAAGATAGTATATTTATATGTGAAGACCTCTCTTTCTTTAATACTTCCTATTAGTTGCAACGATGACCAAAACTATGTTTGTCAACTCTCAACAACTTCTATTCATCATACTTTTTCTATGTGAGCTCATTACTCTCCATAAGATCCATATGATCTCTTTGTTTCCTTTTTTATTTGTTTCCCTTTTCTTTTATTCACTTATGATCATGGCAAAATAATCAAGCCCTTGACTCAACACTAATCTTTATTATATATAGCTCACGGACTCAATTACATAGAGGGATCATAAAGCAAAACTCAAAACTAGATCATACTAAGAACTCTTATTCTACTAGATCAAGATATTACCAAAAAGGATCGAACTAAGAAAAACGGTAAAGATAAAAGTGATGGTGATACGATACCGGGGCACTCCCCCAAGCTTGGCAGCTGCCAAGGGAGTGCCCGTACCCATCTGATTATGTATCCTTTGTTGGTGAAGAAGGTGGAGTTGTTGATGATGGATAGTCACACATCGAGCGTAGGAGGTCTTCTAACTTGCGGATAATGCCTTTGAGTGCGATGATATGCTCCTTCAACAAAATATTTTCACGTGTGAGATACTTATTTTGTATACGAGCTAACTCAATCATCTTGAAAGCTTCGATCTCCATTGGGGTAAGAAGATTGTGATCAAGTTGAAGGGTGTCTTCTATTGCCGGAACTTGGTCCTCCATGGCCTTCGTGATCCCTTCATCCTTGTTGATCTCCATGGGTTCTTCTCTCTTCAGCTCTATCTTCATTAGCCAAGCATCGTTTCCCTCATGGTTGGAGGAGGAGGGAGACGACATAGTGCCTGGCCTTGACAACCCTGGCAGAAAACAGCTCGAAACAAAGACAGGAGATTTTTGCGTGATACGGGAGTCAAAACCTCCGGGAGATTATATAATGAATTTTTACCGACCAAAATATGTGTCGTGTAAGAAAACGGAGTCCGGAGAGCGCACGAGGTGCCCACGATGTAGGGGGCGCGCCTAGGTGGGTAGGGCGTGCCCTCCACCCTTGTGGAGCCCTCGTGTCCTTCCCGAACTGCTTCTTATTTTTCTATTTTTCTAAATATTCCAAAACGGAGAAATATTTCCTTAAAAATTGTTTTGGAGTTGGTTTACTTACCGTACCACATACCTATTCCTTTTCGGAGTCTGAAACGTTCCAGAAAGTGTCCCTTATGTATTCCTCTGGGGTTACGATTTCAGTAACATTGGTTTCAACATTTATGGGATTACCTGAGATATAATGTTTGATTCTTTGACCGTTCACCACCTTCGGATTTGTGCCTTCGAAGTTGTTCATTTTTATGGCACCAAAACGATAGACCTCCTCGATAACGTAAGGACCTTCCCATTTAGAGAGAAGTTTTCCTGCAAAAAATCTTAAACGGGAGTTTTATAGCAATACATAATCACCTATATTAAACTCACGCTTTTGTATCCTTTTATCATGCCATCTTTTAACCTTTTCTTTAAACAACTTGGCATTTTCGTAGGCTTGGGTTCTCCATTCATCGAGTGAGCTAATATCAGATAACCTCTTCTCACCGGCAAGTTTAAAATCATAATTCAGCTCTTTAATAGCCCAATATGCCTTGTGTTCTAGTTCGAGAGGTAAGTGACATGCTTTTCCATAAACCATTTTATACGGAGACATACCCATAGGATTTTTATATGCAGTTCTATAGGACCATAATGCATCATCAAGTTTCTTGGACCAATTCTTTCTAGATCTATTAACAGTCTTTTGCAAAATTAATTTGAGCTCTCTATTACTCAATTCTACTTGACCACTGGACTGAGGGTGATAAGGAGATGCAATTCTATGATTAACATCATACTTAGCAAGCATTTTACGGAAAGCACCATGAATAAAATGTGAACCACCATTAGTCATTAAATATCTAGGGACTCCAAATCTTGGAAAAATAACTTCTTTAAGCATTTTAATAGAAGTGTTATGATCAGCACTACTAGTTGGAATAGCTTCTACCCACTTAGTAATGTAATTAACAACAACTAAAATATGTGTATATCCATTAGAGGCGGGAAAATGTCCCATATAGTCAAAGCCCTAAACATCAAATGGTTCAATAATGAGTGAATAGTTCATAGGCATTTCTTGACGTCTACTAATATTACCAATTCTTTGACATTCATCACAAGATAAGACAAACTTACGGGCATCCTTGAAGAGAGTAGGCCAATAAAAACCAAATTGCAATACCCTATGTGCAGTTCTATCTCCAGCATGGTGTCCTCCATATGCTTTGGAGTGACACCTGCGTAGGATCTTTTCCTGTTCATGCTCAGGTACACAACATCTAATAACACCATCTACTCCTTTATAAAGATGTGGGTCATCCCAAAAGTAATGTCTCAAATCATAGAAGAAAATTTTCTTTTGCTGGTATGTGAAACTAGGTGGTATGAATTTGGCAACAATGTAACTAGCATAATCAGCATACCATGGAGCAGTATGAGAAGCATTTATGACATTTAATTGCTCATCAGGAAAGCTATCATCAATAGGTAGTGGGTCATCAAGCACATTTTCTAACTTAGACAAGTTGTCTGCAACGGGGTTCTCAGCTCCCTTTCTATCAACAATATGTATGTCAAATTCTTGTAGCAAGAGAACCCATATAATAAGTCTAGGTTTAGCATCTTTCTTTTCCATAAGATATTTAATAGCAGCATGATCAGTGTGAATAGTTACTTTAGAATCAACAATATAAGGTCTGAACTTATCACAAGCAAATACAACTGCTAAGAATTCTTTTTCAGTAGTAGCATAATTTCTTTGAGCATTGTCTAGGGTTTTACTAGCATATTGAATAACATTTAATTTCTTATCAACTCTTTGCCCTAGAACAACACCTATAGCATAATCACTAGCATCACACATAATTTCAAAGCGTAAATTCCAATCGGGTGGCTGAACAATAGGTGCAGAGATCAATGCTTTCTTAAGTATTTCAGATGCTTCAACTCAATCATCATCAAAGACAAATGGTATATCTTTTTGTAATAAATTAGTCAGAGGTCGAGTGATTTTTGAGAAGTCCTTAATGAACCTCCTATAAAATCCGGCGTGACCAAGGAAACTTCTGATACCTTTGATGTCCTTAGCGCATATCATCATTTCGATAGCATCAACCTTGGCTTTATCAACTTCAATACCTCTTTCAGACACTTTATGCCCCAAGACAATACCTTCATTAACCATAAAGTGGCACTTTTCCCAATTCAAGACAAGATTAGTTTCTTCACATCTCCGCAAAACTCGATCAATGTTGCTCAAGCAATCATCAAAAGAAGATCCATAGACGGAGAAATCGTCCATGAAAACTTCACAAATCTTTTCACAAAAGTCAGAGAATATAGCCATCATGCATCTTTGAAAGGTAGCAGGTGCATTACATAAACCAAAAGGCATACGTCTATAAGCAAAAGTACCAAAAGGGCAAGTAAAAGTAGTCTTTGATTGACCCTTGCCTGACACAGGTATTTGAGAGAAACCAGAATAACCATCTAGAAAGCAAAAATGTGTATATTTCGATAATCTTTCTAGCATTTGATCGGTAAAAGGTAAGGGGTAATGATCCTTTTTAGTGGCCTTATTTAATTGCGGAAATCAATTACCATCCTATAACTTGTAATAATTCTTTGAGGAATCAATTCATCTTTATCATTAGGAACGACAGTAATACATCCCTTCTTCGGGACACAATGGACATGACTTACCCACTGACTATCAGCAACGGGATAGATTATACCTGCCTCAAGGAGCTTTAGTATTTTATTTCTTACCACTTCTTTCATTTTAGGATTCAGCCGTCGTTGATGATCACGAACTGGTTTAGCATCCTCTTCCAAATTTATTTTATGTTGACATAGAGTGGGACTAATGCCCTTAAGATCATCAAGAGTATACCAAATAGCAGCATGGTGCTTCTTCAGAGTTTTCAATAATCTCTCTTCCTCATGCTCTGAAAGGTTAGCACTAATAATAACAGGATATATCTTTTTCTCATCAAGATAAGCATATTTAAGAGTATTAGGCAACGGTTTAAGCTCAAACATGGGATCACCCGTGGGTGGAGGAGGATCCCCTAGGATTTCAACAGGTAAATTGTGTTTCAGAATAGGTTCCTGTTTAAAGAATACTTCATCTATTTCCCTTATTTCATTCATAAACATATCATTTTCATGGTCTAGCAAATATTGTTCTAAAGGATCACTAGGAGGTACGACAATAGAAGCAAGACCAATATTCTTCTTCACGGTGTTGTCTACTAAATTTAGAGAAATTAAATTCATGAGACATATCATCTAAACCGATAGTAACAACATCCTTTTTGCAATCTATCTTAGCATTAACAGTGTTTAAGAAGGGTCTACCAAATATAATGGGACAAAAGCTATCTTGTGGGGAACCAAGAACAAAAAATCAGCAGGATATTTAGTTTTCCCACACAAGACTTCAACATCTCTAACAATTCCCATTGGTGAAATAATATCTCTATTGGCAAGCTTAATTGTGACATCAATATCTTCTATCTCAGAAGCTGCAATATCATGCATAATTTCTTTGTATAAGTCATAAGGTATTGCACTAGCACTAGCACCCATATCACATAAGCCAGGATAACAATGATCTCCTATTTTAACGGAAATAACAGGCATGCCTACCATAGGTCTGTTTTTATCTTTAGCATAAGGTTTTGTAATTCTAGCAGTCTCATCAAGGAAATGAATAACATGCCCATCAATATTATCAGACAAGAAATCTTTAACAATAGCAATATCAGGTTCAACTTTAATTTGCTCAGGAGGTGTATAAGTTTTAATATTGCTTTTCCGAACCACAGTTGAAGCTTTAGCATGATCCTTTATCCTAACAGGGAAAGGTGGTTTCTCAACATAAGAAGTAGGAACAATAGGATCATTATAAGTGATAATCTTTTCTTCAACTTTAATAGGTGCAGCTACTTTTACTTCTATGGGAGGATGATATTTAAACCACTTCTCCTTGGGGAGATCAACATAAGTAGCAAAAGATTCACAGAAAGAAGCTACTATCTCAGAGTCAAGTCCATATTTAGTGCTAAATTTACATAAAACATCGGTATCAATAAAAGATTTAACACAATCAAACTTAGATGTCATACCTGACTCCTTACCTTTGTCGAGGTCCCAATCTTCAGAGTTGCGTTTAATTCTTTCCAATAAATCCCATTTGAATTCAATAGTCTTCATCATAAAAGAGCCAGCACAAGAAGTATCGAGCATGGTGCAATTGTTATCAGAAAGCCGAGCATATAAATTTTGAATAATCATTTCTCTTGAGAGCTCATGATTGGGGAATGAATATAACATTGATTTAAGCCTCCCCCAAGCTTGAGCGATGCTTTCTCCTTCGCGAGGCCAAAAATTATATATATATATATATATATATATATGTATATATATATATAATTGCGATCACCATGAACAAGATGCATAGGATAAAACTTCTGATGAAATTCCAATTTCAATCGTTTGTAGTTCCATGACCCCGTATCATCACATAGCCTATACCATGTCAATGCATCTTCCTTCAAAGATAAAGGGAAGACCTTCTTCTTAACAACATCTCCGGGTACACCTCCATGCTTAAATAATCCACAAACTTCATCCACATATATTAGGTGCTCATTAGGATGAGTTGTTCCCTCTCCTGCAAAAGGATTAGCTAGCAGTTTTTCTATCATACCCGAAGGAATTTCAAAGAAGACATTTTCATTTTCAGTTGGTTCAGTAGGCTGAGGAGAAACTCTTTGCTCTACTGGTCGGGGTGAAGATACCCCGAACAAGCCCCTCAGAGGATTACTTTCCATAGTAACAAGTGACAGTAAATTTCAGCACACTATATAAATTTTTCCTTACCAAATTCCACCTACCAAAGGCCCTTCACTCCTCGGCAACGGTGCTAGAAAAGAGTCTTGATGACCCACAAGTATAGGGGATCTATCGTAGTCCTTTTGATAAGTAAGAGTGTCGAACCCAACGAGGAGCGGAAGGAAATGATAAGCGGTTTCCAGCAAGGTATTCTCTGTAAGTACTGAAATAAGTGGTAACAGATAGTTTTGTGATAGGATAATTTGTAACGAGCAACAAGTAACAAAAGTAAATAAAGTGAATCAAGGTGGTCCAATCCTTTCTGTAGCAAAGGACAAGCCTGGACAAACTCTTATATAGAGAAAAGCGCTCCTGAGGACACATGGGAATATCGCCAAGCTAGTTTTCATCACGTTCATATGATTCGCGTTTGGTACTTTGATAATTTGGTATGTGGGTGGACCAGTGCTTGGGTACTATCCTTACTTGGACAAGCATCCCACTTATGATTAACCTCTATTGCAAGCATCCGCAACTACAACAAAAGTATTAAGGTAAACCTAACCATAGCATGAAACATATGGATCCAAATCAGCCCCTTACGAAGCAACGCGTAAACTAGGGTTTAAGCTTCTGTCACTCTAGAAACCCATCGTCTACTTATTACTTCCCAATGCCTTCCTCTAGGCCCAAATAATGGTGAAGTTTCATGTAGTCGACGTTCACATAACACCACTAGAGGAGAGACAACATACATATCGTCAAAATATCGAACAAATACCAAATTCACATGACTACTAATAGCAAGACTTCTCCCATGTCCACAGGAACAAACGTAACTACTCACAAAGCATATTCATGTTCATAATCACATGGGTATTAATATGCATATAGGATCTGAACATATGATCTTCCACCAAATAAACCAACTAGCATCAACTACAAGGAGTAATTAACACTACTAGCAACCCACAGGTACCAATCCCAGACTTGGAGACAAGAATTGGATACAAGAGATGAATTAGGGTTTTGAGAAGAGATGCTGCTGGTGAAGATGTTGATGGAGATTGCCCTCTCCCAATGAGAGGAGCGTTGGTGATGGTGATGGTGATGATTTCCCCCTCCTAGAGGGAAGTTTCCCCGGCAGAACAGCTCCGCCAGAGCCCTAGATTGGTTCCGCCAAGGTTCCGCCTCGTGGCGGCGGAGTTTCGTCCGAGAAGATGGCTTATCATTTTTTCCTCATAGAAAGACTCCATATAGCAGAAGATGGCCATCAGAGGGCCACCGGGGGGCCCACGAGGTAGCGGGGCGCGCCCCCACCCTCGTGGGCAGGGTGTGGCCACCCTGGTGAACTTCTAGCGCTCAGTATTTTTTATATATTCTGAAAACGTCTTCCGTGAAGTTTCAGGTCTTTTGGAGCTGTGCAGAATAGGTCTCTAATATTTGCTCCTTTTCCAGCCCAGAATCCCAGCTGCCGGCATGCTCCCTCTTTATGTAAACCTTGCAAAATAAGAGAGAATAGGCATAAGTATTGTGACATAACGTGTAATAACAGCCCATAATGAAATAAATATCGATATAAAAGCATGATGCAAAATGGACGTATCAGCCACCGCCCCCCACAACCACCGTCCCCACCCGAGCCCCTTCCTTCGCACCAGCGAACTCCGGCAAGCTCTAAAAAATCGACTGAACCAATTTTGAAATTTAGTCTACTGTCATTTAACTAGTGTGGAATATAAAAAGGGAAAACCATAAGCATTGTGAGTATAGTGTTGAGCGTGCCTTTTGGATCTGAAGGTGCAAACCGGAGAAAGGCAACTTCGCAACCAATGTTTGCATTCAACTAACAAGTAAGTGATGGACAAGAAATCAGAGTAAAGCAGTAGCAATCTATTTTCTTACTGCGATAAATAAGTTGAGCAGATACAAAAGAGTACCGCCTCTGGTGCGGCGCCATGTATGCATCTGCTGAGAATTTGACGGTGTTGCAGTAGCGATGGTTGTCGGTGGTGTGGAAGCAGATCTAGGAGGGTAGATGGTGGCGGCGGGGGAAATATCCTGGCGCGGTGGACGCGACGGTCGTAGGAGCGGTACTGGCAAGGTGGACGACGACGGGGATGAAGCGAGATGACGGGACGCAAGGATCCCGGCCCGTAGCCGTTGATGAGAGAGGTCGATGTCTTTTAATGGACGACGATGTCAGGGTATCAGCTCCGGCATGGTGGGGGAGGACGGCAGTGGATGGGGTGGCGGACGGAAGAGGCTAGGGTGGAGAGGGTGTTTTGGCGCCCACGGAGTATGAATGGGGAAATGGAGGGAGAGAGGAAGGGGGGAACCATGTCTTCAGGGCGCACTTGTCTCAAATGTGAGGAAATTTACAAACTTAGCCCCGTTTAAAAATTTCCTACATCACAGCAATATTAGTCGGTTGGGGATAGGACGGTAATCTCGCATACACCAAATATTTGCCGACCGAGATTTCGGCCGACACGAGTTTGTTTTGGCGCCCATCATGTATGAATCCGGGTGAGAGGCGGTTATGTCACATTTGAGTGAAATTACAAACCTACCCCTATCGAAACCTATAGAAATCGAGCCAACTCAAGCGATTAATGCGACTTTCCCCGCTTCATTCAAATTTTTGCAGAGCAAGAGTGCACGTTTACTGCGCCAACTCAATTCGAATCCAGTTTGTATTCTATTTTTGTTCGAACAAGATCTATTTTTGATTGGAATAAAATTCTATATACATCATTTTTTATATATACTTTCAAAAGCACAACAAAGAATTTTTCTCCTTTATATATAATATTATTTACAAATATAATGATCTCAAAATCATAAGGTTGAATTCAAAAAACTTAAACCAAATTATGTTCTACTGAAATGTATGGATCAGTAATATCTACATATTAAATAACATAGATGCGCATGAATTCATATGAGTATGCATGTTTGATAGATCAATTTTGGTTCGAGTATGAATTACATGTATCACCATCTCGAATTCAAATATTTGAATCCCTTTTATTTTGACATTTTCTATACACACAACTAAATAGTTGAATCTCCTTTCACGCCCATCTCTCTCGCATGCTCCTTCACGTAGTTATCACTCTCTTTTCTCCAGCTCACCCGCACGCTCACTTCATGTTTCTCATATTTTCGCAAACATGGTCTCTCGACATCTCCCTTAAGAAGTGTCACACTCCCCCTATCATTATAGATTACACGGTTTTCATTATCTCTCACATCTCTACCGTTCTCTGGTATCAGTAGGTACCTAAGCTTTCTTTTTCACCGCCACACACACTCTCACTCGTATTTCACTTTGTCTTTCTCTCTATAGGGTTCTCTACACACCCTATATCTCTCTAGATATGACTCATACCACTAAAATTACTCTCTGCCGCAGACACAACGTTTGTTGCGGTCTCCTTTCCATCTCCATCCCAGTTATAAAACTGACATTATTCCCCTCTTTCTCTCACACACACAACTCCTGCTTCAACTCCCCTTCTCGACTACCGTCTCTCTCTCACACACACAAAACTCTCACTTTCGCACCCTCGACTCGTATTTCTCTCACAAACATTGACCGACTAGCCTCCAGATAGGTTTATACACATGCACACTCATGCTTCCACTATCTCGTACATGTCTCTCTCGTGCTCCTTGTATCTATGTAGATTTTTCGTCACTTCTTGAGACACGCACTCTCGATCGTGCACACACACACTATCACCTCATTTTAAGATGATACCTCTTGCACACACACTCTTTGTGTCTTTGTCACACACGCACTCCGTCCTCCTCCTCTCTCCCTCTCTCTCACACACACAACACACACACACACATGGGCTTTTTTCAACAACTAGCAAGATGCCCATGCGTTGCACGGAACATCAAGATGCATTTGTATGAGTAGTTTATCTTGTGGGAGAAAAGGATGAACAGGGGAAGGCCTTATTTGCAAATGTGGAGAGGGGTGTGGGTATCTTTTTGCAAAATTGCCATAGTTTCCTTCCAATCCGTCATATATAAATCGAATGGCCTATATTGCAGGATGGCAGGCACACCATCATCACCAACTCTGTTTTTCATACCTCTACTCTTATAAAAAACCAAGTTGGTGATGATGGTGTGCCTGCCATCTTGCAATATGGACCGCCCGATCTATATCTGACGGATAGAAAGCAAACTATGGCAATTTCGCAAAAAGATAACCGCACCTCTCTCCACATTTGTAGATAAGGCCTTCCTTCGTTCATCCTTATCTCCCACAACTTCATAAGCCTCTAGAAAAATCTGGCATGGTGGCCGCTACCGGTGCCGTCCATCCCCATGCCTCCGCTCAGTCCGACCACCAATCACCACCACACCTCACTCCTCCTCACCTTATCTCTCCTCTTTCTCGATATATCATTAGTTTTTATACATGGGATTATTCCCGCATGGGTTAATCACAACAGGTGTTTTGTAAAAAATGCAAATGGTGGAGTACATATACGAAGAGAAGAGGCGCACACACGCAGTCGGCCTCTCGCTGTCTCGTACACATGAGAGTTACATAAAGGCACTGCAAACAAATAAACCCTAAAACTGTATGTGCATGATTGCTGCATGCGCGGGTATCGGGTATGTGGTGGAGCACACCTTTGTAGGAATAGTCAGCTCGCGTAATAATTTGATCCATAGGACTTGAGGCGGTGGCTCGCCAGTCGCCACTGATCAAGTAGCCACATTTAAAATGTCATTTTTTATCGGGGTAAGAGTTCCAATTTTCAATGGCGCATTATAAGTAATAAGTAGGAGTAGTTTTTAGAACGATTGGTGTATGGAGCGAAAATGGAATTCATAACTACTACCTCCCTCCTGGTTTACTAGTCCCCATCGTATTTTGGTTCAAAGTTTGTCCATGAATTTTACATGTAAAATATGAATGGAAAATGAGATTTTGTTATACCCAATCAAAAAGGACTGGAGGGGGTGATTGCTGCAGGCCAGGCTAACACGCCTCCTCGCCGCATGAAACCGGCTTCAGGCTGCCCCGCCTGCCTCCATTGAATCCACGTGTGTGCCGATAACACGTCCTTCCGCGAGCCGGCCAGCATTTTAGAACACAATGTCGGCTGGCTCCTCTCATCCGCTCGCTATTTAAACGAGGCCAGACGCCTGGCAAGAACCGCACCACGCTGATGCTCCCCATATCCTCCTTGCACCATTTTCTCCACACTCTCCATAGCATCCGGTGAGCAGGAAGACGACTTCTCCGGCATAAAAGCTAACTGGGTGCCATGACAAGCCAGGCAACTCGCTGCCCCACCTCCCTCCCGCCCCAGGCCGTCAGTACCATGGGCGAGGCTCTAGGTGGGCAAGCGAAGGAGCAAGCCGCCGCTCCAAGCTAGCCCCTGGTGCATCAACTCGATGATCCAAGCCTGCCCGCAGAGGAGTGGCCAGTTGTTGCACGCCAACACACAAGGGACCACGGCATCCAGTGCATCATGGTTGACCGCACCATTCGACGCAAACTTTGGCGGATCCGCGGCATGCTGGCAAAGGTGGCCAACACGTTTGCGGACACCGCCAACACCGAGGAATAGTAGACCATGGGAGCCGCCGCCGCTCTGAACCCACGAACAATACGACCACCGCGTCGCCGACATAGACACCTAGTGTATTGCCTGGTTTGGCTCAAAACATCATGGACCCCAGCTGCGACCGGCATTAGAAATTATACCTGCTTCTAGAAGTTATTCACGATTAGTCAAGAAATGACCAAAATATAATTAATTACTCATGGTCTTGACTAGTTGTGCTTGTGCTGGTAGTAGGAACTAGAGGTTTTTCTTTATTTATAACTCTCCTCACATTTTTTTGGCTTTGAAGTGAATCATGGTTGTGGACATAATCTATGAACATGCAGATATCTGTGAACATGAGTTTGATGTGGAAGTTGAACTTGGAATGTTGGGCTTGCGCATGAACAATACCATGTCCAATGCTTCGTCTGTTATTGTTTGGAAAGTAATTGCTATTATTACATGACCTGAATTTTTTGGTGCCAAATTAGTAGATGCACGGACATCACAATAGACATGCTGACCGGATAAACATTTGAACCTAGCTATTATGAAGGAAAATTTGTATTAACAACAGTTTTAGATAGCAGGAGACGCCTAGCCTGCTCTGCCTCTGCTAGCTTCTTTCTGGCTTCTTCCATCTCTTCTTTGGCTTGGGTGAAGAGAGCATTTGATTGCTCTTTTCACTTCTTCAGGAACTCGGCTACATTCTCAACGGCTGCTGCATGCTTTCTTTCAGCCTTTACCAGAGCCACGAGGACACAAACAGTTGACGACTCCACCTGGCTTGTGTGTAATCCAGCATCATCTAGGAATTTGCACCTTGTGTCTAATCCAGCACCATTAGGGAATGGGCACCTTGTGTGTAATCCAGCCTCATTTGGGAGACATGATCTCGAGGTTGACCATACTTCCCTCCTCGCATGAACTGCATCCTGACATGAAGTTACTTCTTTTTTAGATCAATACTCACAGCAACCCAGATCCATTTAGTAGCAGCCACATAAACAGGACTCGGAGAAGTGAATTAAAAAGGAAAAACATAAAAACAAACTCCAAGGTGAGAACACCCACTTCCTACATCAAGCTAAAAATGAAAGCATTAGGGCGATTAAGACTCTTATTATTACACATCGAAGAACATGAGGCTAAGAGAAACAGAAACTACAACATATACACATCGAAGAACACGAGGCTAAACGGAAGTAATTGCAAGGGTGTTACTTACCAAAGCACGTTTTACAGGTTGGGTGTAGCTCCTCTTTAACATGCCACGCTCCTTGAAGATGTCCCCAATATCCCATGTTTGGTCTTCATTCCTCCTCTGCATGTTCGCACTCGTGGTTTTAAAATCTCAACATGGCAAGAAAAATATAGTAATACTCACGCATCTTATGGGCAACATTAAAGCACTCATCTCCCATGTTAGAGCATCTCCAACAGAAGCGCAACACGCGACGTGTTAAAAAGCGTTTACAGCACCGGAATAGCCAGTTTTTGCGGGCCCAGAGTGCTGGTTCCAGCGGCCGCTACAAAAAATTGCGAGCGCGCGCCGCTCCAGCAAACGCGCTATATTTTTTCTCCTTTATACTCTGACTCGATACACATTCGACTCCGAGTTGATACTGGCATAGATAGATACAAGCAAGATACCCATGCATTGAACGTAACATCAAGATGCATTTGTATGAGTAGTTTATCTTGTGAGAGAAAAGGATGAACGAGAGAAGGCCTTATTTGCAAATGTGGAGAGGGGTGTGGGTATATTTTTGTAAAATTGCTATAGTTTCCTTCCTATCCGTCAGATATAAATCGGACGGCCTATATCGCAGGATGGCAGGCACACCATCTCACCAACTCTGTTTTTTATAAGGGTAGAGATAGATAAGTAGAGATTGAGAGTAGAGAGTAGAGAGTAGAGACATAGATAGTTCTCAGTATAGATATAGCACAGATAGATAAAAATAGTAGTTCAACTACTCCACATTGTCCGACTCCTCCTCGGTGATGTCCTCCTCCGATGTCTCAATGTAGGCATCAAGATACCGATCGTCGTCGGAGTCCCAGGGCGCCGCTGCTCCTACCTTCATGTTGAATTGAGCAGTTGCTTTCTGCATACACTTGTCCTCATGATAGGCAGCTCGCTCAGCCCTCCTCTTCCCCCTCTCCGCCCACCTTTGTGCGTAGAATTCGTGCTCGTTGATGATCTCCTGCGGGAAGCGTTGGCGGCACAAAGCCATGGCTTCATCGTCCATCTCGGCGATGCCGAGACGGTGCTCCCGCCTCCAGTTGTCGCGACGCTCCTCGTTTGTGATAAGCCGCAGCGGAGGCGCGAGCTCCTGCGCCCTTGTAGGATCTAGAAGTAGATGTGTCTAGAGGGGGGTGATTAGACACTTAATGCTAAAGTTGCAATTTTTAAGCTTTTTCGGTTTAAGTGGAGTTTAGGCACAATTTGAACACACACAGTACATATCAAGCAAGCATGCAAAGAGTATATGAGCAGCGGAATGTAAAGCATGCATATTGCAAGAATGTAAAGGGAAGGGTTTGGAGAAATCAAACGCAATTGGAGACACGGATGTTTTTCCCGTGGTTCGGATAGGTGGTGCTATCCTACATCCACGTTGATGGAGACTTCAACCCACAAAGGGTAACGGTTGCGAGAGTCCACACAGGGCTCCACCCACAAAGGGTAATGGTTGCGCGAGTCCACACAGGGCTCCACCCACGAAGGGTCCACGAAGAAGCAACCACCCACAAAGGGTCCACGAAGAAGCAACCTTGTCTATCCCACCATGGCCATCGCCCACACAGGACTTGCCTCACTAGCGGTAGATCTTCACGAAGTAGGCGATCTCCTTGCCCTTACAAACTCCTTTGTTCAACTCCACAATCTTATTGGAGGCTTCCAAGTGACACCTAGCCAATCTAGGAGACACCACTCTCCAAGAAGTAACAAATGGTGTGTAGGTAATGAACTCCTTGCTCTTGTGCTTCAAATGATAGTCTCCCCAACAGTCAACTCTCTCTCAAAGGATTTGGATTTGGTGGAAAGAAGATTTGAGTGGAAAGCAACTTGGGAAGGCTAGAGATCAAGATTCATATGGTAGGAATGGAATATCTTGGTCTCAACACATGAGTAGGTGGTTCTCTCTCAGAACATATGATTTGGAATGGTGTATGCGTTCTGATGGCTCTCTCTTCGAATGAAGAGGAGGTGGAGGGGTATATATAGCCTCCACACAAAATCCAACCGTTACATACAGTTTTCCAATCTCAGTGGGACCGAATCAACAAACTCGGTCGGACCGAAGAGGTAAACCTAGTGACCGTTAGAGATTTTCGGTGGGACCGACATGCAACTCGGTAGGACCGATATGGTTAGGGTTTGGGCATAATGTAATCTCGGTGAGACCGATTACACAAACTCGGTGAGACCGAATTTGGTAATTAGCTAACCAGAGAGTTGGTCAGGCAAACTCGGTGGGACCGATTTGCTCTTTCGGTGAGACCGAAGAGTTACAAAAAGGAAACACTGAATTTACATTGCAATCTCGGTGGGACCGATTGCATATCTCGGTGGGACCAAAAATATTGCAATAGGTAACAGAGAGTTTGCAATCCCATCTCGGTGAGACCGACATCCCTATCGGTAGAACCGAATTGCTAGGGTTTGGCAGTGGCTTATGACAAGTGAAACTCGGTGGCGCCGGATAGAAAGAATCGGTAGGACCGAGTTTGGCTTAGGGTTTAGGTCATATGTGGATATGAGAAAGTGGCTGAGGGTTTTGGAGCATATCACTAAGCACATGAAGCAAGAGGCTCATTAAGCAACACCTCATCCCTCCTTGATAGTGTTGGCTTTTCCTATGGACTCAATGTGATCTTGGATCACTAAAATGTAAAATGAAGAGTCTTGAGCTTGAAGCTTTAGCCAATCCTTTGTCCTTAGCATCTTGAAGGAGTTCCCACAACCTTTAGTCCATGCCACTCCATTGTTGAACTTATCTGAAACATGCTAGATCGAAATGTTAGTCCAACAAGAGATATGTTGTCATCAATTATCAAAACCACCTAGGGAGCACTTGTGCTTTCAGCCCTCTCTTGCGTCGGCACGTTGGGGAAGTTCAATGTTCTATGAGGCCACCGGAGACACCACGCCACTGTGTCGTATGCGTGGGCGGCCTCGTTGGCGGTGTCGAAAGTGCCGAGGACGAGGCGCATCCCGCGGAACGGTATCTCGGCGTAGAAGCCGCCGGAGGGGCGCGCGCTGAATCGCAGTATCCCCAAGTTTCCCAGCTACGCGGCGGCATGGTGGCGCGCGGCGGCAAGGCGAGAATGAGCGGGGAGAGAGTGGTGGCAAGGCACAGAGAGGTGGGGGCGTTGGATTTTATAAAGCGCGCCGGACGCCGCGCGCCAAAACTAGCACACGCCCGACCGCTTTTTCCCACGCGCACGATCCATTCCCGACATCCCTACTATCTCTACTCTCTTCTTTACTCTGATATTTATTTTATATTTAGATTTATCTATACTCTTATAAAAAAGACAATTGGTGATGATGGTGTGCCTTCCATCCTGGAATATAGGCCGTCCGATTTATATCCGACGGATAGGAAGGAAACTATGGTAATTTTGCAAAAATATACCCACACCCCTCTCCACATTTGCAAATAAGGCCTTCTATCATTCATCGTTTTCTCCCACAAGATAAACTACTCATACAAATGCATATTGATGTTCCGTGCAACTCATGGGCATCTTGCTAGTTCTAAAAAAGTTTCCATCATTTGCCACACTACTGGTTGCAGATGAAAAACCTACCCAAGCACAGCACGATACAAGGGCGGCGCACAATTATAAGGTGATATTCTATTGGACAATGGAGGCTATAACCAATTACTTTGAGAGGAACAATAGCAACCAAGAAATTTGAAGGGTAGGTATGAACAAAATTGGAACTGCCACATGTACTGTGAAGAGATTCAATACACACATTACCAATCGAGGAGGAGTACGATGGTCGCGGCGGCCTTTGTGCATCATGGTTAGCAACAGGAGTCAGTTCATTGTTCATGAGGGTGGTGCTTCTGTGCTTGCGTCGGCTTCCGGGAAGCAGATCCGAGACCATGGAAAACAGTGCCAGGGAAGAGGCTCTGTGTACGGTGATGGCAGTTGACCGACTCTAGTGCGGCGTACGACCTCATCGATGAGGCAGAAGTGCTACGGTGGATGAGTGCGTCGATGTCGAAGGGGAGGAGCACGAAGGTTGCGGTGCCTTAGAGAAGTCTATTTTGCGGTGGGGATAGAAAATGGGGAGTATTCTGGTGTACTACTCTATGTGCCGGGGTGGGGTTGGCTGGGTAGGGTGAACCTAAAGTTACCAAAATAACCCCCTACGAAGCATCATCCGTAGGACTATTAGGAAGGGTATGATGGTAACTTCGCACTGCTCGAATCAGGGTCGCGGGAGAATTTCCCGCTGACCTCAAAATTTTGTGACACTCAACTCCACATGTGGCGTGTTGGGTGATTGGGCTAAGCGAGTAGTACTAGTAGTTAGTAGTACTATTAACTACTAGTACTCCCTCCGTTTTTATTAACTCTGTATATTAGGTTTGACCAAAGTCAAAGTTCCTAAAGTTTGACCAAGTTTATATAAAAATATAAACATTTACCATAACAAATATGTATGAGGTGAAAATACATTTAATAATGAATCTAATGGTATTTATTTGTTATTGTGTATGTTAATATTTTTTTGTTTTCTTAGTTTGTAGTGAATTGATCATTTGTTGTAATCGTGAAATAAATATATTAGGCTACTGACTTCGAATGTAATGGTCTATACAATTCAATAGCTAGAACATTGTTGAATTCCAAGATGTATACGGGGTCTATAGTACTTCACAATATGCTCAAACTCACATAATCCTAGTCAAATGAAAATCTAAATGCATTTCATAGTTATTACTTTCACTGGTGCACGTCGGTCCTAAACAAACTGTTTTTAACCCCTTTCCGCGACGACATATGGAACCGTTGCCAAGTGAGTGTGGGCGATAGGGGGGTCCTTCCCACATGACGCAGAAACCGTCGGGAATATGCCCTCCTGGCTCGCACGCTCGGCAAAATGAGATCATGTGCGACCGGCAAGCGCTCAAATACGGAAATACGTATAGTAGAGCTAAAAATACAACTATACGGCAAAATTGTTTCTGATCGCAAGTATATCCCACACAGTTAGTCCCCGCCAAACATTTCCATTTGTATGTACATCCCACATAGTCGCTCCAAGGAAAATGTTTCCATTCACAGGTACATCACACACAATTTTTCAAGTTAAATCGTTTGTGATAGCGTTGCCATGGCATGCAATATTAATAATTTTATCGTTTTCCTTATTGAATGCATCACACACGGTGTGTAGAAGAAACTATGTGGCAAAGGCTATCCATCACCCACACTTTTTATGTGGTAAACTTTTGCGCAAGGTGGCCTAACGCAAACAGTTTTCAAGAGAAAGTCATGTGTGCAGTGGAGATTGATCGCACACGTCGTGGATCCTAGAAACGTTTTTGATCTCCACGTATATCCCAGACGTTTCGCTTTCGCAAACCGTGTGTAGTGTAATCCCTAATTAATCCCTAATTTAAAAATCACATGTTTTGAATTTGAAAGTAGGAAATCACTTATTTCGTATCCAATCATGTTTATTACAAATATAGGTTCAACCATGAATCCATAATTCGATGCACAAGTACATATACTGAAGAACTACAGATGCACCAAGTAAAGAATGATGAACCACAGTTGTACTAAAGACTGTAAAGAGAGAGGCGAAAGACATTCTAGTTGCTGGAGAAGGTGAAGCGGAATGCCCATATTGTGCCCTCCTCCATGCGTAAGGCACACATGACTCTAGGCCAACCCATTGTGATGGTTGCCCATCCATCCTTCACTGTCTTCATTAGGACTTCTTGATACTCATTGTAGTCTGGATGAAATACTTTAACCTTCATTGCGTGTCCACCAATCATGTACTTTGTGAGATAATCTTGAGTGAACTGCTTTGGGAACCACTGGGAACAAAAAAGATTCAGGCATTGTTGTCTAACAACTCATTATGGGTAGTAAAAAGAGAGGGCTGCAGAGTTTGTAGTTACCATCCTACATCTCACTGTTGTGTTGGATAGAGCATAAATGAATAATTTGCTTGCCACCATTCCTATCTTTTTTCTAATAATCCTTATCAGTTTCCTCACTTGATGCTTGTTCATCAATATCTCATTGCCCCATACACAAAAAGGGTTGATGCGTGGATCCTTGCCAAGGGCATATGTACCTACAAGCAACAAGTCAATATTAGAAGCTAACTAGTGTCCAGGCCTGGATCTATATGCACTACATTATGGAACGACGGGGGGAGTACAAGCCGAGGGATGAAGCTAACCTCGGCGGAAAATGGTGGCCACTCCTATTGTTGTCCCGCATAAGTAGTGGAAAGGCATGATAAGTGCAACAATCTTAACATCAAACAAATATAGGAAAGGTAAATAACAACATCTCCAAATGATAGCTTGAATATGTTGGTTTCAGCATGTTGTTAAAGCAGATATAAAATGGAAGGCAATGTTACCGACAGCAGGCTTAACAACCATCAAATATTGCAATTCGAACTGGTATTGTTGAAAATGAATAGAACGTAGGTAATGCTTAAACATCAGACTAGATAAATGTGTAAAACTGAAATAAAGGGCATGTGTTAACTACACCAGGAATAACTGGAACCAAATATAGCCATTCAAACTGGTATTGATGTAGTCGAGCAGCATAGTTCCCACTTGCACATAATGAACAACACATTGTGAATGACTGAAATAAACAAGGCATAAA
Source organism: Triticum urartu (assembly GCF_003073215.2). Classification (NCBI taxonomy): domain Eukaryota; kingdom Viridiplantae; phylum Streptophyta; class Magnoliopsida; order Poales; family Poaceae; genus Triticum; species Triticum urartu. The sequence goes on from NC_053023.1 coordinate 280,128,210, forward strand.
TGACCAGTATAACAAACAAATATAGCCATTGAAAACTGGACAGAGTCTCAATGCAACCAACCTAACAAGCAAATACAGATAAACAAGGTATATGCTTGAAAATCGGATAAATGCTCACTGCAACCAACCTAACAAGTAGATAAAGGTAAGCTAGGAATCTGCTCGATAACTGGACAAATGCTAAAAAATCAACCTAACAACCAAATACAGATAAACAAGGCATTTGCTTGACAACTGGACAAATGCTAAAAAAAGCAACCTAACAACCAAATACAAATAAACAAGGCATCTGCTTGATAACTGGACAAATGCTAAAAAAAGCAACCTAACAACCAAATACAGATAAACAAGGCATCTGCTTGATAACTGGACAAATACTCACGGCAACCAAACTAAGAAGCAAATACAAATAAACAAGACATTTGCTCGATAATTGAAAAAATGCTCACTCCAACCAACCTAACAACCAAATACAGATAAACAAGGCATCTACTCACTATAAATAACCAAATATAGCCATTCGTGAAACTAAAGTGGACAATTCATACTTAAACATCACATAAACCTATTGAACAATACAATTTTGCATAACTAAAATAATTAAACACGTGACAGTTAAAGCACCGCACGGCAAATGCTACTTCAACAAAGGGTATGGGTTGGCAAGCTAGAAAAGGTAAGATTTGCTGATAGAATGTTGCCTCACATTTCATGGACGGGATCCTTCCAGTTGGAAGATCAGAGACCCATGGTGCACTCTCTGATGTCACAGATGGGTTGTTTCACCTTGGAAGAACCTTCGTGGGTGCCCTCCTCGATGTCATGGTCGTGGTCAATGAGATCTGACTTGGCAATTGAGGATCCCAAGCCTCCGCTATAGAACGTGTCCTTCAGAAGTAACAAAATGGGCTCGATGGTGTATAAAGCTCGCAAATCCTTGACTGCTTGGCTGAGGAGATCAGCGGCAGGGCCGTCGAAGAGATCGACCGCGGTTGAACCAGAGGGGTTGGGGATGGACCACTTTACCTGTGACATGGCCCGCATGACGCCATCGGTGTGGACGAGCTTGATGTCGTAGCCAGCTTTCCCGAGATACATTAATACTCTATCCCGCTGAGATGAAGCCTTCGGCATGGCAACATAGTCAACGTCTTCGTCGACTTCCACGGTGATGTGTTGCTTCGCGATCGACAGGTCGGGGCGAACGGCAGCCGGCTCGCCAACGTCCACTAGAGAGGCCATGATAAACCTCTTCTTGGCCGAACGCTTATCGGGCTTCCCAGGATACGAAGTCGAGCTTGGGCTGCGACATTTTGGAGCAGGGGATGTGGATCTGCCGGGGAGGGACACTGCAAGCCTCATCTAAAAACTCATGGGAGTGGGCCACGGTATGGGAATCACTGGGTAACCTGAACTTTATTATCTAAGCTAGGAGGAACGGGCATACCGGCAGGGGTTGGTGGTGGCGGCCGCGAGCTACGGTTCGAGGGGGGAGGGGGCGGTTGGGGGACTGTGGAGGGGGGTGGTGTTTGAGGATATGCCGCGGCTACTGAAAATTTTACTAATGATGGGTGGAGATGGTGGTGGACGAGGGAGGATGACAGTTCAAATGCCTCGGCTATTGCAATTTTACTATAAGGTCGGTGCTGGAGGAGTGTGGACGACGGTTGAAGTACGACACCTACTAAAATTTGGGTAAAGTAATTGATACGTGGCTGGAGTGCCCAAGATCACGCACAGTCCAATAACAATATGTGTGTATGATAATTAGGAAAAGTGGCGCAGATCCGCCGATTTTTGCAACGCTCAAGGCGGGTAGTTTGTTTTTTATATTTCTAGCACTACAAAAAAATACACTTCCGTGATGATACGTGCTTGTCATAGTAGGTCATGTTTTTTGTCATGCATATACATCCATGACAAATTTATGATAGAATCAAGATAGTCATACCTGTGCTGTCGTAGAAGTGTTCCATGACATTACCAAAATTATCATCACGGAAGTGTCCACTTCCATGACGATAAATCGCGCGTCACAGAAGTGCTTTCGTCAAGGGTGAACGACACGTGGCATCCACCGTAATGGAACACCGTTAAGCTATCTGGTCTGGTTTTGGATCCGATAACCCATTAACAGCCCCGACCAATGGGGATTTTCCATGTGTAAAATCATCATTGGCTGGAGGAAACACATGACATGTCGGCTCACCGTTGGGACAGATGTGATCCACTCATTGGACCCAAAGCTCCTATGATACGTCGACACGTGGCATGGCCCAACAGAGGCCCATATAGGTTAAAAAGGCCGGCCCAGTCAAAGGCCCGTAGTACTTACTCGGGTACTAGTGGGCCAACCCAATAACGGACTGCTTAATAAAGGCCCATTTATGGCCCGAAGCCAGATCTGGCCCGTTAATTATTCGCCGAATATTTGGGCCCATTTACGGCCCGAAGCTAGATCTGGCCCGTTAATTGTTCGTCGAATATTTGTGCCCAATTACTGCCCAGTGACTTTCGGCCTGTTAGAGGCCCGATGTAGACATGGGCCCATTTTAGCCCGGTGTGACTTTCGGCCTAGGAATGGCCCGTGCTGCGCATGGGCCATATATGGTCCGACAGGACATCGGGCCCACTAACGGCCCGTGATAAAGGTGGCAACAGTTAAGCACAATGTGACTTTGGGCTGTTAAAGGCATGTTGCATAATTCGGCCCGTTAATGTCTGTACTAAGGTTTCGGCCTCTTAAAGGCCCATGATATCAGTGGGCCAACTAAGGCCCGAGATATGTTTTGGACTGGTAACTGCCCATGATATGACTGGGCCCAAAAAGGCCCGGTCTACATTTCATCCTCCTAAAGGCCATCGATGACTAGTGAAAATTGAGGCCCAATATGCATTTCGGCCTGCTAAAGGCCCATGGTTTCATCTGGGCCATAACAGGCCAGTACAATATTCAGCCTGTTAATGGCCCAACGCTACCTGGGCCAAACTAAGCGTTGGGTCCACAAAAGGCCCAACTAAAATATAGGCTGGTGTAAGTTGTGGGCCTTGCGCAAAGTGTGAAGGCCCCAATGATTCGGGCCCATGAAAGATGCAGGCCGGCCCAATTGTGGCTCGCTAAACACCAGGCCCATTAGAGGTGAATGTTTCGGCCCGGTCGACTACATCTGTTTTTTTTTAGATAGCGAATGATGGCAGTAACTAGTAGAAATTAAGAAAAAACCTACTCTGTACAATAAAGAAATTACGACATAGTAACTAAGAATAAACCTACACTATACAATAAAGGATTTATGGTATATTACATCCACTGGGCATCGAAGTTCGCCACCAGTGATCATAACACGCAACGAAGAAGCAGATTACAAAAACTAGGCACCATTATAGCGTAACAAAATAATACTGAACCGAGACCACTTCCAAGACAGTTCAAGAAAGGTTAGCCTTACGCGGGAACTGCTACACAAGTGCTGAGCAAGGCTGTGAGACCGGCCTAGCATGTCGGTCATAGCTTCCAGGTGTAGCTGTTTAGCGATGAGGTTCTCATTGGTGTTCTCCGCAATCTTTCTTAGAGATAGGACTTCAAGTCGAAGTTGAGTTGCAGAATGCCTTTCTGCTAGAACTTGGGACTGAAGAAGTGGAACTGATTCAGACAACAAATTATGTGAGCTTGTCTGACTGCTAGTGTCATGTAACTTGAACACTACATCAAGACAGGACTTTTGGGTTATCTCGCTATCTTCAAGATGTTTTTCCTTCTTTGCTGCAATATATGTTGGGTTTGTCTCACAGCCTTCAGCACACTTGTGTATGGCATCAGGCATATCACCCTGAAACAAAGCAGAGATATGACAGGTTTTGCATGTGTATAAACAAAGATGATAAATGTGCTGTCAATTCCATCCAATTTCAAATTAGAATATAAAGAGTAAGTTCAAAATATCAATAGCATAGTTGTTCATAATGCGGGGCGCTTCACCACACTACTGGATTACCATGTCAACATAACAAGCATAGATGAAGGGCAAAGAAAATCATTGTAGTTATTTTGGTTAATGTGCATGGCATGTTGTTCATATCATTAGCCACATCAGTAAGATAAAACAGGAGATGACAAGGTGCAAACGTGGGTTGCTTCACCACACATTGGATTATAGATCCATAAAAACAAGCATACATATAGGGAGTATTGAGTAATGTGCATGGTATGAATAATGAATTTGGTTTTACAAGTCAAACTTAGAACTTACGGTTCTTGCGAACATGCATTTTGGTAGAAACAACAAACTAAACAGCAGTAAATGATAGGGAGTATGAGAAAATTAAACAGCAGTTGTGGATAAAGGCTTTAGATGGACCGATTTACATTAACAGTTAACACCGGCTTTATAATGCCCTTCTCCATGTCAAGGGAAGGATAACTCAAGAATTTCAGCATAGAATCTTTGTCACATCCCTAGCTTCACCTTGGCCTTGGACTATCTTGGTTGTTGCATCATGTTTAAATTCAAGGAAAATTGAATTGAGGGAATTCCCAAAGCCTCAAAAATCTTTGAAAATGAGCAAGTTAAAAATTTCTTCAAATGAGCCCAAGGAAAGTTCACTTTAATCCCTGAAAATATTGGCAAGAGGTAAAAATCCAAACCAATATTTTAGGGCATTAAGGGTAATTAATTTGGGCATTTTGAATTAACCCATAATGTATTTGAATTGGCTTTATTTCTGTTATAAAAGAAATACATGTCCAATAATTTTGGAAATTATTGTGGGGCTCCAGAGTAATATCTCTAGTCCATACAACAATTTACAGAAGCAACAAAATTGGTTTAGTTTTAAACCTAAATCAAAATAGAGGAAATAAATAGAAAATAGAAAAGAGAGAGGAGAAAGGAACCTACGTGGCCCACTTACCTGTAGCCGGCCCAGCTTGACCAGCCCAGCCCACCTACCTCGTCGCTCGTCGTCTTCCTCTGCCAGTAGGCAGATGCAAAGACGCACGCGCGCGCCGGGAGGCCTCCACCTCCTGCTTCGCGCTGGCAGCGTCCCTGCGAGTCCAGCTGCTTAGCTGGAGACGCCACGCTGCCCCCCGACTCTCTCGCTCTCTCTCGTCCCCATCCCCTCCCCTGGCTCTCTCCCTCGCACGCACCGAACGCAGCCGCCGCTGCCGCTCGCCGTTGCTGCGCCCACTGCCTCCCCCTCGCCCCTTCGACATAGCCAAGAGCTTCGTATGGATGCCCTCGTCGTCTACACCAAGTCATGTGACGCGGGACGCACTGCATCACCACCTTCTTCATCGTCTTCAACCTCCGGCCCCGAGATCGCCGGCGATCCCGCACTCGCCTCGCAGCCTCCCCGAGCCCACTGACCACCCCTGCAGACTCACCGTGAGCTCCTCTTCGTTTCCCCTCCGTCCTTTCGCTCGATTTCGTGCCGTAGCCATCGTCCCCGCCAACCCGAGCGCCGCCGCCCGCCATGGACGTCGGGAATGGCATTGCCGTGTCGTTGCGCTCGAACCCATGCACCTCGAGTCCTCCTGGAGCACCCGGGATCCCACCGCGCTCCTCAACTCACTTGCTAACGCGCAGCAGCACTCGCGCCGAGCAGCTGTAGCTCCGGCCGCCGCGCTTGCCATTGCCGCCGTCACTGTACTGCACCCCAGTTGCTCCCGCTGGCCGCAATGGATGCGTGCAAGCCTGGGCGTCTCGTAGAGCCCCTCCACCGCTCCTTTGGTCACCGGGAGAGCGAACCCGATGCCCTCCGCCGTCTCTGGCTCCGCCGGCGACGAGCCACGGGTCAACTCCGACGAGTTGACCCATGTTTGACCCTCCAGGGTCACTGACGCGTGGGCCCGCCCTATTAATTTTTAGTTAGGTTTAGTTTAGTGCTAATTAACTTAGATTAGTGCTTAATCTAACACTAACTAACTCTGACATGCGGGACCCATAGGTCAGGTTTGACCCGGACCACCCCCCTTGACCTACTGACGTCAGCATGATGCAAGGCTGACGCAGTAAATTCTTTTCTGTATTTTTAAATAAATCTAAATGATTTATTTATTTTCAGAAAATGCCCAAAACTTCTAAAAATCATAGAAATTAAACCGTAACTCCAAATGAAATAATTTATATACGAAAAATTATCAGAAAAATATGAAGAATCTATTTATGCCATGTTCATGCATGTTTGAGAAAGTTAACATCACCAACTAGGACAATTCATGTTTATGGAATATATGGTATGTAGTTTTGGAGTTGGAATTTACTATATGTTTGAATTCCACTTCAATTAATATGACTAACCGTTGCATTAGGTGAATTCAGTACCTTAACATGCCATGATCATGCGTCATATTGTGCATTGCACTGATTGTGTTCTTTCCATGTTTGCCGGTGGTTGTCCCCTCTCGCTAGACGTGTTTTCGACGATGAGTTCAATGACACCGATGAAGAGCTATATTATCTTCAGAAGTGCCAGGCAAGCAAAACCCACTTGTTCATTCCGATACAATCCCACTCTCTCGCTCCTGCTCTCTTTTACTACATTAGGACAACAACGATTCAGCTGTTACATGCTGTGGTAGTTGAACCCCTTTCCTCTGCATGGCATGTCATTGCCACAGTAAATAGATGAAACCCACTAGCATGAGTAGGAGTTGTTTGAGCCCTGATGTGCCTACTCATTCATGCTTGTTTGTCATGCCTGCTATTGCATAGAGTCGTGTCGGGTCTGATTCATCGAGAATGAATTGGAATGGTGATGAACATGTCCTACTGTGTGTGAGCTAAGTGTGTGAACACGATTTGGTAAAGGTAGCGATGAGAGGCCATGTAGGAGTACATGGTGGGTTGTCTCATTGAAACCGTTCTTAGGAACTGAGTTCTGTGTCTGTGATCCATGAACATCTACTACCACTCATTGGGATCCTTAATTAACCCTCTCGGCTTCTTAATCACCCTAATCCTCTGTCCAGGAGTTGCAACTAGTTTTTGGTGTTTGTAGGATATGTGTTGGCGGCCGTGCGTAGCGCTGACCCCAAGGGTGGGCTATGTTGCGGTAGATACACCATGGTCGGGCATGCCGGGCGCCCGTTTGGTGTCTCGGAACCCTGTACACATCGTTCGGGGCCGTATGTGGAAACCTTGGCCGGACTCCCTGTGGATGGAACCTGGATAGGCGATAAACCTGGACTAGAGACTTGAGTGTTTAGGTAGGCCGTGGCCGACACCCTCGTTGGGCTTCCGCTTGAAGGTTGTCGTGTACATGTCGTGTAAACGACAGTAAGTGGTGGGAGCGTGTGTGAAGAAGTACACCCCTGCAGGGTTATCATTATCTATTCGAATAGCCGAATTCCTCGGATATGGAAACTTGGACCCCTTGCATAGTTCATAGACAAGTGAAAGTGGATACTCTAACACTTGCAAGATAAGCGTGAGTGCTAGGGATGGCCTTCTCGTAGGGAGACGGGAGCGGATCCATAGTGGTGTATTGATATGGTGAATATGTGGACTCGTGTGCGCCACCTCAAAAGAGTTGCTTGCAGTCGTAGTTCAGGTTAGCCACTGAGTCAAAGCTGGCTTGCTGCAGTTAAACTCCACCAGCCCCTTTGTTGATACTGATGCATATGTAGATAGTTCTGATGTATGTCTTGCTGAGTAAATTTGTACTCACATTTGCTTAATTTATGTTTTGTAGAGAGATGTCGGTCTCACTAGTAGTTCCGTGTGGCCTTCGATGTTTAGCTTGCTACCTCAGCTATGATCTTGTGCCCTCGGCAGGATCTGGTAGATAGTTAGGCTTCTTAGCCTTTTTCATTTGTAGATGTTTGTACTCAGACATGTTAAGCTTCCGCATGTGTTTTGATTTGTATGCTATGATTGTTGGGTCATGAGACCCATGTTTGTAATATCTCGCTCCTCGGAGCCTAATGAATAAATACTTGAGTCATAGAGTTATGTTGTGATGCCATGTTGTATTTACACATATCGAACATATTGTGTGTATGATTGAAATGCTTGGTATGTGTGGGATCCGACAATCTAGTTGTTTATCCTTGGTAGCCTCTCTTATGGGGGAATGTAGTCTATTGCTCCTTGAGCCATAGTAGTCCGCTACAGCCCGGTTCACCGGAGTCCTGCTAGCCCAGCACTACTGCTCAGGACACTTGACTGGCTGACATTTGTTTCATTTCGTTCCTATGTCTGTCCCTTCGGGGAAATGTCACGCGGTGACTTCCGGAGTCCTCCCTAGCCTGCTACAGCCCGGGTTCCCCGGAGTCCTGTTAGCCCAGTGCTACAGCCCGGATTCACTCGTTGATGACCGACATGCTCGATGTGATTCATGTATGCCTGTCCCCATAGGTCCGTGCCGCTTTGGGTTCACGACTAGCCATGTCGGCCCGGGTTCTCTATCATATGGATGCTAGCGACACTATCATATACGTGAGCCAAAAGGCGCAAACGGTCCCAGGCCATGGGGATACCGTGCGTGAGGCCGCAATGTGATATGAGGTGTTACCGGCTAGATCGATCTGACTTGGAATCGGGGTCCTGACAATCTTCTTCATAAGCATTGCCTGTACTCTAAATTTTGTAGAGAGTAATTATAGATATGATAATACTAGAAGGGATAGAGGATAATGAAGATAACATGCAGATTGATGCTACATAATCAACTTCCAATCCCTAGAAGTACAAGCATTATAGGACAAAATGTACTAACAAGAGCAATGGGCTACACTTCTGCACTGGCATTGTCTATGTATTCTACTTTTTGGTAAGATTAAATATAGATCTGATCTTTTTAGTAAATGGTGGGCGAGGGAGATAAGATGCAGAATGCTACACAATGAACCAATCCCTCTTCCCATAATACAAGAGTGTTTTGAACACCGGTGTACTGTACAAAACGTTCTTATATTATGGGACGGAGGGAGTAGTTGTTAATGTAAGCACAGTGATAGACGAGGTTTAGTCCTTACAAGAGGACTGCGGAGCTAAACCTCTTCAAAAGCATTGGGTTGATTCTAAATTTATGTAAGAGTCCATACGGATCTTATATTGTCCACCAAATGGACGATAACGAGGCTAACATGTGCAGCGATGCTACATAATCAAACAACTATGAAAGTAAGTATGGTCATACAGGGCAAGAGGTACTCACAAGAGCAATGCACTGTGCAGTATAGTTGCGAGATTCTATGGTCCCTTGAGAATGAATGTTCTTCTGCTAACAATTTTCATACAAGTGAGACGGTAAGGCAAATGCAGAAATGTAGTTCAAATTGTGATGTGATATCATAGATAGTACCTTACGCTGCAGCCGAGACCAATGTGTAACAAGATTATTCCAATAACCATCGGATAAATGTAGCACCGGAGACTTTACAGAAATTTTGTTTTGAGGCTTGCGATCGAAGTGCGCTTGCCCCAGGTAGGAACGATACTTCATCTATGAGTGCTTGAAAAGCGCAACCAACCCTTGCTCGTCTTCACAATCCATTTTGGTCCTCGCCTATTTAAGAGAATGAAATCTTGTGTCTTCTGTCAACAGAAACATATGCAGCAATGACCATGAATAACAGTCGTACATTACTTACGTGTAAGTTGCGGAGGAAGACTGGAAATTGTTCTGTGTCCACGGTATAATCTTTCCATGAAGGAAAGATGCGCACAAAGTTCCTGACAATAATATAAGATTTTTCTTCTAAACTAGGAAGAAATGGAGCATGGGTCCTATTTGCTGCAATTGGGGCTCTCTCTGGTTCGAAAAGGGATTTGGCAACTGGATTTGGTGTACTCTTTGATGGAATGTGGGTTTTGCATCGTAGAGCTGGTGCTATGTCAACTGGCATAATCATAATGATTGCTGCAGTTGGGGTCTGCTGAGTTGGGGCATCAGAGATGACCAGTGTAGTAGGGCTAGAGTCTGCTAGAGTTGGGGTGTTTTGTGGGTCATGTGATATTGCAACTACACCTAATGGGATATTTGATTTATCAGGCGCCACTACCTTTTCCAAATACTTTGCTTGTGCTCCTCCATGATCAGCAATCGCCCTCTTCCTTTTGAACGTATGATACACAAGAACAACATTTGAATGGATAAATATGGTATGATGGCAGATGGAATATGTACTGAAAATGAATAGGCAGGGCGTATTCACATACACAATGTGTAAACTAAGCTAATGGAAGTTCAACAAAGTAGAAGCAATGCAACGCATCAGTTGTAAGATATGTGCGACAAATATAACATTGGAAAGTTAGAGCAAGCACCTTGATGGGTGCATATGATAGGGCATCTTCCTCTGACTCTTCCACTAGGGATCTACATTGACTTAGGTCTCACTCTAGCTCATAATCATTGTTAGGATCATATTCTGAGCATGAATCTGTAGGTGGAGAGCGTTTGCATTGCATTGCACCCAGACTTGATTCTAGTCCCTTAATGCCAAGTTTGACAGCCAGCATTGTTCTGCTTTATTCATTTCATGCGCGCAAGATCACAATCATTATGATGTTGTTCAGAATCTGAGATTCATGAAAACATAAAAAGTAGTCAGATTATCTATGGAATGCATTGCAGATTCAACTCGAAGAGTCCCTATAAACCCCTGCATATGCAAAGTTGACCCCCCAACCATGCTGACCAGACCACACACAGAAATACAATCCCCTTATGTCTCTATAACAGGCAGACACACATTTCAAAACTGAAGTAGGAACATTAGAATCATATGAAATTCGTATTTGAACAAATAAACTAAGGAATTATGAGTGGCATAATGTTTAGCTTCAAGGGTGGAGTGTTGGTAGTGTGACACAAAGCAAGTAGGCAGATTGTATTCCATGTAAAAGATCGAAGCCAATGTCAAAGCTGGAAATGACACTTTCTTTCCATACAGTGCAGTGTTCGTTGCCCACACATGATGGAAGAGATCACATAGAGAAATACTATTCACTCATGTCTACGGTTGCAGTATTTACAAACAGGGTGGTCCACCCTAAAAGAATATTGACAACAAATATGACAAGGCAAGCATAGATGTAGTGAATCGATCATTTACTTGTGAGCTTACTAGGACAAGTATGCATAATTGTACCTGCAGTAAGAGACCGTCCAAAATCTGAATCAAGAAGTTTGTATAGCACTTATTGTTTGCAACTAATCGACATGAATAATTGGATATTATATCGAATGAGTAAGAAAGACAAGTAAAATTGTCAACAAACATGGCTTGCAGTAGTAATCTGGGTCAATGTCACTACGACCAACAATCCAAAATGACTAGTGTTTGTTCCTAGGGCCGGAATTTTGAAAACCCTCTGAACTTTAGAGGTACTAAAGATTACCGAAATACATCTGAACCATTAAATGTAGGTAGCACTGAGCACACAACAAACCCTAATGACAGTCCTGCCTAATGAGTAATAAATCAATTAGAAAATGGGTGATGAGGAGTGGTTGCTGAGTGTTGAGGACTTATCTCAAGATAAATCAGGTTGGCTTAGTGGGAGCTTCACACCTGAGCCCTGAACGGACTGGGAAGGTAGGTGTCGACGTCCTGGGAACGCGGGTCCCCAGACTTGCCCGCCTACGGCCCACTGCGTGGCTGAGCCAGCAGGCCATACAGCCCATCTTCACCAACAAGGCACCCAAGACCCTTGCGAGGGGCCGAGCCTCGCGAGGAGGATGACATGAGACCTCCTATGGAGCAGCCTAGCCAGGCAGGCTCACGAGGAACGGAGATATCAAGGCGAGGCAAACCTCACGAGGCTCTCGTGACGTGAGCCATGATGATCGACACTAGGCGGGCGCCAGCGCGCAGCGTCCTTGTTTCCTCTTTGATGCAAAGGAAACTAGCGTAGGCGAGGAGTACCGAGGCATCAGGCAAAGGTTGCCATTTTGGTGCAACAAGACCAAGACCAGAAGGACGGCAAGATGGAGGTCATCGTGGAGCCCAAGACAGCGTCACCGCCTGAGCCTTTCGCAGGCGCAGACCACCTTTTGTCAGGATGGCTTGTACTAGTTGTCCCCCTTCAAATTAGCCCTCCATTGTTGGCTCCCTTCCTGCTAAATATTTGGGAAGAGGACCAGGGCCTCTATAAGTAGGGCTAACCACCACCATAGAAAAGAGGCGAGGACGAGAGGAGGACATCTTAGATCACTCTCTCACCCGCACAAGTTAGCCACACACAAGAACACCTCAACCTCAGGAGGCTGTTCTTCCCCTTGTATCGTTCATCATCATCCCAAGCGGCAATCCACCACCACCACACTGGAGTAGGGTGTTACACCACAATGGTGGCCCGAACCAGTATAAATCCTGTGTCTCTCTGTGTTGTGAGTTCGTCGAGTTCGTCTGCAAGATCTTAACGACCTAGGGCGTAGATGGGTAAGAGGAAAAGACTTCACGCGCACCCCAGTGTTCAAACCTTAAGGGTTTGCCGGAACCCCACATCCGACATTTGGCGCTCCAGGTAGGGGTGTGCCACGGCTTCCCCTCCGCCGATCTGCACTCCGCCGCCACCGTGCTCCGCCCACATGGCAGGCGCCCTACCGCCGACTCCGACGGTCAGCTTCGACGACGGGCCAGGGGATCCGAGCCCTGGCCCCCGCCCTGCGGCGTGTGTAGTGGCCGCCCAAGTTCAGGTCGGAGATGCCGCCGCGCTACGACGGCGCGGCAGACCCGTCAGCTTTCCTGTTGGCGTATGAAGAGGCCGTCCACGAAGCCGGGGGTGATGACAAGGTCATGGCCAACTGGCTTCCCATGGCCCTCGCTGGCGAGCCGCGCGCCTGGCTGCTCCACCTTCCCAGATCCACAGTGGCATCTTGGGAGGAGCTCTGCGACCTCTTCACTGCTCGCTATGCGGTGCTGGCGCACCACGCAGTTGCGGCCCTGCTGGGCGGCTCTCAAGCACTGTCGTCGGACCGCCACGCCAAGCTGTTCCTCCGCCAGATCGGGGCCACCTCAAGGTGCCCGGGGGCTCCGCCGGGTTGGGCTATGCCAGAGGCCGACCTTACCTCTGGCTCAGAAGACCACCCCGACTCCACCGCCGGCTCCGGAGTGCTTCCGATGCTTTGCATGCCCACCATCTGCAACGTGGTCGTCACCAAGACCCTCATCGACGGTGGTGCCGGCCTCAACTTGCTTTCTGTGGAAGCCTTCAGCCTTCTCCACGTGCCACTCGAGCGGCTCGGCCTTAGTAAGCCCTTCTCATGAGTGGGTGGAGGAGCTGCCTACTCCCTAGGACAGATCCGCCTCCCTGTCACCTCCGGTACACGCGACAACTACCGCACCAAGCTGGTGGACTTCGAGATCGCTCGCATCGGCCTCCCGTATAATGCCATCCTCGGGTACCCGGCTCTCGCTTAGTTCATGGCGGCAACTCACCCGGCTTACAACCTCATGAAGATGCCAGGGAAGCAAGGGCATCCTCACCATCAAGGGGGACACTAAGGAGGCCATGACGGTGCTCAGGCTCGCCAAGGCGGACACCAAGCTGGTACCGGTCAGCGAGAACGGGCCTTCAGGAGCCACCTTTACCATAGGAGCCGGTCTCGACCAGGAACAAGAAGAAGCTCTGGTGACGTTCTTGCGCACGAACAAGGAAATATTTGCGTGGGAGCCAAATCAGCTGGTAGGGGTCCCAAGGGAGGTGATCCAGCATCATCTAAGGGTATGCCCCAACGTCCGTCCTGTGAAGCAACGAGCAAGACGGCAGTCCACTGAGAAGCAGGCCTTCATCGTCCAAGAGACACGCAAGCTGGAAGCGGCAGGTGCCATCCGAGAGGTCCGGTACCCCGAATGGCTGGCGAACCCTATCGTGGTGCCGAAAAAGGCGGTAAGGAACGGATGTGCGTCGACTTCACCAATCTTAACAAAGCGTGCGCTCAAGACCCGTTCCCACTCCCGCGCATCGACCAGATTGTTGACTCCACCGCTGAGTCTGACCTGCTGTGCTTCCTGGACGCGTTCTCAGGGTATCATCAAATCAAGATGGTGGTGGAAGTTGTGGAGAAGACAGCCTTCCTGACACCATGTGGGGTGTATTGCTACACCTGCATGCCCTTCGTGCTGTGCAACGCGGGAGAGACCTTTCAGCGGTCGATGCACATCACTCTGGAGCGGCAGCTCGAGAGGAACGTTGAGGCTTACGTCGATGACATAGTGGTCAAGTCTCGCGAGGCAAGGACATGGATTCAAGACTTGTAGGAGACCTTCCAGAGCCTGCGCCAAGTGAACTTAAGGCTCAACCCAGAGAAGTGCGTGTTCGGTGTCCCCTCCGGCAAGCTGCTGGGATTCCTTGTATCCCATAGGGGGATCGAGGCAAACCCGGAGAAGGTCAAGGCTATCGGGGACATGAGCCCGCCGCGGACCCTCATAGAGATGCAGAAGCTAGCTGGGCGGGTGACCACGTTAGGGCGTCTCACCTCTAAACTGGGAGAGTGTGCCTTACCATTCTTCAAGCTCATGAAGAGGAAGGGCCCATTCGAGTGGAACCCGGAGGCCGACCGGGCCTTCCAAACCTCAAGAAATACCTTACTAGCCCCCAGTGATGGTGGCACCGCGGCCCCTTGAGCCTCTTGTACTCAACCTTGCTGCCACCCCGTACTCCGCCAGCGCGGCGTTGGTGGCGGGTTCGGGAGGAGCGCCAAGTCAAGGGTGCGCCCCGCCAGGCCAAGGCTGAAGTAGCACAGGGTTAGGAAGGTGCAGCAAAGGCATCAGCGGTGGAAGGCAAAGCTCAGCAGGGCGGGGTCGCAGAAGCTCCTGAGGACACCAGGGTCCTAGGGACCCTTCCACCTCAGGATATGTCCCAATCTTCGAAGGACCCGAGCCTCGACTGCACGCCAGCCTCATCGAACACCCGATGTACTTTGTCAGCACCGTGCCACGAGACGCGAGAGCACGCTACCCCATGCCCCAGAAGCTCCTGCTCGCACTCCTGGTGGCCTCACGCAAGCTGCGACACTACTTCCAGGGCCACCCCATCAAGGTCGTCTCAGCCTACCCACTAGAAAGGATACTTAGGAGCCCTAACTCAGCTGGAAGGGTCGCAGAGTGGAACATCGAGTTGCAAGCATTCCAGTTCAAGTTCAGCACCACCAGGGTCATCAAGGGGGCCGCACTCGCTGATTTTGTGGCAGAATGGACGGATGCCCCGACACTTGAAGAAAGAGAAGACCGGTCCACCTCCCCAGGAAGTGAGGCTCTGGACGGTTGGGTCATGCATTTTGATGGCACCTTCGCACACCAGGGCGCGGGGGCTGGAGCAGTGCTAATCTCGTCCACCTAAGACAAGATCTACTATGCCGTGCAACTCTGCTTTCAGCATGACGAGAAGGTCTCCAACAACATCGCGGAGTACGAAGGCCTCATAGCTGGCCTGAAGGCTGCAGCGGCCCTAGGGGTGAAGCACCTCACTGTCAGAGGCGACTCACAACTCCTCGTCAACTTCTCCAACAAGGTGTACGAGCCGAAGGACGAGCATATGGAGGCCTACCTCGTGGAGGTGCGCAAGATGGAGAAGCAGTTCTCGGGCCTGGAGCTGCAGCACGTACCCCGGGCACCAACAAGGAAGCCAACGACATTGCCCGGAGAGCATCCAAGCGGCAACCGCAGGAGCCGGGCGCCTTTGAGGAGCGGCTCTTCAAGCCATCAGCTGCGCCACCTCTTTCAAGCAGGACCCAGCCTCGGGAGGAGCTCCCCCGGCCTCGGGAGGAGCTCCCCCAGCCTCTAGCCACGGGAGCCCCGACCTGTGGACCAACCTCCGGAGCTCGGCTGCTCTTGGCGCTCGAACCTCAGGAGGAATGATGGACCATGGAATTCAAGGAGTACTTAACGCACGGAATGTTGCCGGAAAAGGAAGAGGCGGCGGAGCGCGTGGCCTGGCAAGCCACGGCACACTGTATCCAAGACGACGAGTTATATAGGAAACGACCGAACGATGTCACACTGTGCTGCGTATCCAGCAACCAAGGAAGGGAGTTGCTGATTGACATACACGCTGGGGACTGCGGACACCACTCGTCATCACGGACCCTCATCGGCAAGGTGTTCCGCAGTGGATTCTACTGGCCTACAACACTCAACGACACAGTCGAGCTGGTGAAGTCTTGCGAAGCCTGTCAATTCCACGCCAAGCAAATCCATCAACCAGCTCAGGGCCTTCAAACTATCCCGCTCACATGGCCTTTCGCGGTCTGGGGGATGGATATCCTAGGCCCGTTCCCTCGGGCGCGAGGGGGCTACCGTTACCTCTACGTCGCCATCGACAAGTTCACCAAGTGGGCGGAAGTGGAAGCCGTCTGTACCATCCCAGCCGGCTCTGCTATCAAGTTCATCAAGGGCCTCGTGAGCCGCTCCAGGGTCCCCAACCGCATCATCACAGATAACGGTTCGTAGTTTACTAGCAACCTCTTCAAAACCTATTTTCTAACCTTGGAACGTAGATCTGCTACGCTTCGGTGGCCCACCCTAGGAGCAATGGCCAGGCCGAATGTGCTAACACGGAGGTCCTGAGGGGCCTCAAGACCAAGACCTTCAGGAAGAAGCTGGAGGCCTGCGGTAGGGGCTAGCACAACGAGCTCCAGTCCGTACTATGGTACATCCGGACCACCACCACCAAGCCAACAGGAGAGACTCCATTCTTCCTCGTCTACGGAGCCGAAGCGGTCCTCCCTCATGAGGTCAAGCATCGCTCTGCACGGGTCCTGGCATTTGATGAAGCGCAGCAGGAAGCTAGGTGGGGGATGGACCTCGTGTTGGTGGAGGAACATCGCCATGGAGCTGTGCTGCGGGCGGCAAAGTACCAGCAAGCACGGCGGCGATACCACTGCCGCAACATCCGCTCTAGGACACTCAAGACGGGAGACCTAGTCCTAAGGCGGGTCCTCTCCAGGGAAGGGCTGCATAAGCTCTCACCAATGTGGGGGGGGGGCGTTCGAGGTCGTCCACATCTCCAGGTCTGGCCGTGCGCCTGGAGACACAAGACGGAGTACCAGTCCAAAACGCCTGGAACATCCAGCACCTCCGGAGGTTTTACCCATAAAGCAAGGCCCAGAGCCTGAGAAGCAAGGCCCAGAGCCTGAGAAGCAAGGCCCAGAGCTTGAGAAGAAAGGCCCAGAGCCTATGAAGAAGGCCCGGTGCCTGTGAAGAATCGCCACCTGTGACACTCTCACGTAATAATGAGTTGGGGCTGTACACGCCCCGGAGTCTCAGGGGTGCCGGCCTCAGGCACTGGGGCTCCCGCCCATGCCTAGTGAACAACACTTAGCTCCGCGCTGGTGAGAAGACTTGAAGAGTAGATTAGGTGTCGGACATGGATTTTCATTTGCTTTCCGTATTTGGCTCCCTTTTCCTTAATCGAAATTTTCTTTTGGCATTCCTTGCTGAGTTGACCCTCTCGCTTCTCACTGCGTTTTTGTGGCTCGGGTTAGCTCGTCTTCTCTCTCTCTCGCAAGCCTCACGAGGGGGCTGGGCAGGAGCCCTCGTG
Source organism: Triticum urartu (assembly GCF_003073215.2). Lineage (NCBI taxonomy): Eukaryota > Viridiplantae > Streptophyta > Magnoliopsida > Poales > Poaceae > Triticum > Triticum urartu. The sequence continues at coordinate 280,145,702 of NC_053023.1, forward strand.
ATCATTTTCTCCTTTCTCTGCCTTCTCGCGAGCCACCCTCGTTTGAGCCCAAAAGCTGGCGTGCCTCTCCTAGTCTGTGCCCCTCGGGTACCGCGATACAAGGCCCCAGGCTAGGACCAGGGCGAACGGCAAATCTTTTAAACACACTTCCTAACAAGCTTTCGCAGTTCCCCAGCAGGTGCAGGCCACCAAGGCAAGATGGCCACGAGGAAATGAGCACCTCATGAGGAAGAGGGCGTCCCGGATATGCCAGGTTAAGTCATTTTTGCACGAAATAACGGCACAGCACGCACAGTGCCACAATCGAGGAACCATAGTTCAATACACGCCCCCTAGGCCCAAACTGGTTACATTCTTGATGCAGGAAAAAGAGTAAACAAAAGTAGCGTCACAGCAATCTGCGGAGGAAGGCCCCTAGCGGCACCCCGATCCTAGCCGGGTCTTTCTTTGCGCTTCACAGGAGCGCGGGGACGAGATGACTCACTACCGCCTCCAAAGTGGGCGCGGCGGCTGGTCGTGGCCACTGCTGCTGGAGCTGTCACTTGAGGAAGAGCCGCCATAGAGGGACAAGACGCAGCCACTCCCGAGGGCAGGCTCGCCCCCATCCTCATCGCGACCGTCCACGAGACCGAGCACCTCCTCACCATCGTTCGCCTCTGGGCAGCACCCGGCGCGGTGACCATCTTCCCCAAACACCCTCACGTAGAGGGTCGATTCACCGTCATACTTGAAGTGGAGGGCGCACCGTCGACCCAAGCCACGCACGTGGGCGAACGTCTGCCAACCGCGGGCCAGGGCTATGTTGCCCGTGGCGGAAGTCGCGACTACAACCCAAGAGAGCCTTCCGCAGCAACCATCCGCCTGTAGCCAGAGTCCGCCTGGACCGGAGGCCGACAACTCATTGGCGAAGAAGCATGGAAATTGGAGCTAGTTGCCAGCCGGGTTCTCCCACCAAATGACAAACTCCGGCGACACTTCCACCCAAACGGTCCCTTCGGGCCCTAGAGGGCAAAATTGAGCAGTTTGCGAAGTCACTTGCCTTCAAAAAAAGAAGGCGCAAGGCCTCTCCCTACCCTGCAGAAAATAAAAATGAAACGAAAGGGACAGTCTACCTCTCCCTTCCCTTTAAAAAAAGTTTGCCCGTTGTTTGTCTCAGTTAATACCCAATTTTTGGAGCTCTGTTGGCGAGTTCTATTTCTGCCTCTGGAGCGCCCTCTTTTTTTGAGTGGGATGCAAAGGAAGGGTAAGATAGTAAGGGATACGGCACTAGACTAACACCTAATTAATACTTAATTTAATATAAGTAGTTAAACAGTTAACTAGACTAAACTTTTTATCATAGTACTTTGATAAATTAAGGCGGGCGAGCGGCGGGAATCGAACCCGTATCTTCTCCTTGGCAAGGAGATATTTTACCATTGAACTACGCTCGCTACGGTATATATTTTATAGCGTATATCCGCCTGGGTCGACCTTCTATGTCTGGGTCGACCGTTTCATTTCATTTTCTATTATATTAGAGTTTTCCTTTTTTTATTATCTGTCAATGAATATTCTAATGGGAATGGAATTTCATAATACTGAAAGAGAAGAGCTAGCAATTCGGAACGCAAATTGCGTTTTAATACGTCTCACTATTCTAATTTTTTAGAAGAAATGGCCTTTATTATTTCTTTTTTATGGGGTTAATAAATATTAACCAAATTTCATTTAAGAAATGAGAGAATTCAGAATAGCTACGAGAAAGACTAGTCCAATCCATAATGATGTACCGGAAAATACAACATTTTTATTATTTGACCAACCATCAGGAGAAGCAAATACAAGGGGTACACTAATTACTAAGACTGAGGAAGTCGCAATTAATGCAAAAACAGCTAATTGGAAAGCAATAGTCATATTTCTAATCCTCCAAGCTACCATCAAATAAAGTTGACTACATATTTGATCCCTCACTTAAACCAAAATTGTAAAAAAATACAAGAAGTAGGAGGGGTTTAATCATGAATCCATTGATTCTTCTCTTTAATTCAAATTTATTACTTAAACCGCTTTTTTATTTGGATATGGGGGTGAGAAGAGATTATTTACTCTTTATTTCACAAGCGGGTATAGCGGATCCTGTATCCGTGTATACAGTATACAGAGATATATCGAAAAGGAACTTGTATCTGATATCTTTCTAGAGGCTAATAAATCTTTTTATTTTTTATATGGCTATGTTCTATTTGTAGGAGTAAAATAAGGATTAGGCTGTGGAGAGATGGCTGAGTGGTTGATAGCTCCGGTCTTGAAAACCGGTATAGTTCTAGGAACTATCGAGGGTTCGAATCCCTCTCTCTCCTTTTGCTTATTGAATACGTTTGTTTCTTTCATTTTTTCTGTCCCTTATCTTTCTTTCATAAAAAGGAATGAATGGCTCGGCTAGATGGAATAACCGAGCCAGAAGAAAAAAAGTAGAACAGGTATAAATAAGAAAATCTTAGTTAAGAGGGTTCATGTAAAGAACAGGTTCCAAATCACGATCGATTCCCTTTTCAAAACCTGGCTGCAGCAGCTCGGGCTCTTCCTGCATGCCATAAATGGCCCACAAAAAAGAAGAATCCTAGAACAAAATGAGAAGTTGATAACCAACTTCTAGGAGAGACATAATTAACTGCATTGATCTCGGTAGCTACGCCACCCACGGAATTTAAAGAGCCTAAAGGAGCGTGGGTCATATATTCTGCTGAGCGTCGTTCTTGCCAAGGTTGTATGTCTTTTTTCAACCTACTCAAGTCCAAACCGTTGGGGCCCCTTAGAGGTTCTAACCATGGAGCACGAAGGTCCCAAAAACGCATAGTTTCCCCTCCAAAGATAACCTCCCCAGTTGGGGAACGCATTAGATATTTACCTAAACCTGTGGGTCCTTGAGCGGATCCCACATTAGCTCCAAGACGCTGGTCTCTAACTAGAAAAGTAAATGCTTGAGCTTGAGAAGCTTCTGGCCCGGTGGGTCCATAAAACTCACTCGGATAAGCTGTATTATTGAACCATACAAAACAACAAGCGATAAAACCAAAGACAGATAAAGCAGCTAAACTATAAGACAAGTAAGCTTCTCCAGACCATACAAATGCACGGCGAGCCCATGCGAAGGGTTTGGTTAAAATATGCCAAATTCATCCGCCAAATACACAAATAAAACCCAACCATACATGCCACACCAATTATATCTTCTAAATACTCTACACTAAAATCCACCCATGCCCACCAATTATATCTTCTAAATCATCTACACTAACAATCCACCCTTCTCCACCAAAAGGAGATTTTAGTAAATAACCAAATATAACACTGGGACTAAGGGTCAAATTGGTAATTTTTCTTACATCTCCCCCCCCAGGGGCCCAGGTATCATATACACCGCCAAAATAAAGAGCCTTGAGTACTAGAAGAAAAGCACCTAGACCTAACAAAATTAAGTGAATACCCAAAATTGTAGTCATTTTATTTCTATCTTTCCAGACATAACCAAAGAATGGAAAAGATTCCTCAAGAGTCTCGGGTCCCAGAAGCGCGTGATAAATGCCACCGAAGCCTAAGACTGCGGAGGAAATTAGGTGAAGTACGCCAGATACAAAGTACGGAAAAGTATCTAGAACTTCCCCCCCTGGCCCTACTCCCCAACCTAGAGTAGCTAAGTGTGGAAGTAAAATCAACCCTTGTTCATACATGGGCTTTTCTGGTACGAAATGGGCCACTTCAAATAGGTTCATTGCTCCGGCCCAGAATACGATTAATCCGGCATGAGCTACATGAGCTCCAAGCAGTTTACCGGACAAATTGATAAGTCTGGCATTCCCAGCCCACCAAGCAAAGCCGGTGGTTTCTTGGTCACGACCAGCTAAAACGAAAGTTCCATTAAAGAGCGTTTCCACGTGGTAGAACCTCCTCAGGGAATATAAGATTTTCATGAGGCTGATCCTGAGCTGCCATCCACGCACGAATACCCTCGTTTAAAAGAATATTTTTGGTGTAGAAAGTCTCAAATTCAGGATCTTCCGCTGCACGGATTTCCTGGGAAACAAAGTCATAGGCACGTAAGTTCAGAGCCAAGCCAACTACGCCAATAGCACTCATCGGCAAACCCCCACCCTGCCCAACGCGCGATGGCTGAGAAAACAGGAGGGAGAAGAGATGGTTGTAGCACGGACTCCAAGAAAATCGGTGTCGGATGGGACTCGTGTGGGTGGCGTGTGCCGTACTGCTAGACGTGAATGCTAGTTATGGCCCATGCCACCCCACTATATCGAGGTACGTAGAACAAATTTCCTGTAGTCCGTGCTCAGCCCTCCTCTATCTCTCTTCTTAGCCAGCCAGCGGACGCGCGGAGCCCATTGTCTGTTTGATCACATGCGGCCCCACATGTCAGTGAAAACGCAAGAGGACCCACTGAACCTGCACATCTTTCACCTCAACGTGTTGGTGATGAAAAACAAATCCAATAAAGATCTTCGATGGCCGCTTTTGGAATTACTCAAGAGTAGTAAGATTCTATTTACAGTTTAACCCAAGATGCACATCTCGTGGCTTCAACTACCACTCTATTTTCTTTCATGACACGACCTGGATGCTGGATGTCCCACGTGTCGGCAAAAGGAGGAAGAACCCGACCAAATCTTCGGTTCTGCTCTCGGATGAGATTAGTGCACTTGTTGATACTCCTACTAGAATAGAGGCTAGACTGAGACTAGATGCGAGGAAGCAATGTCTACTTCTTTACACTCGAAGAAGAAAGAAGCACGCAAGATCGAGCCTCCGCAGATCAACAATGAATGCATCGAGAAGGCACTAATCCAACTTACAGGAGAAGTAAAATGTATTCTTGTGGTTCTTGTTTTCTTTGGTCTTGCTTTTCTAGTCAAAATATCGTTGGAGTTCTCGTGCAAAATGGAGGTGCGTTTGGGGTCGTGCGTTGGAGTTGGCCTTACAAGTGGGACCAGTTAAGGAAACCGACTATCGGCAAACCCCCACCTCCCGCCGCGCGATGGCTGAAGTTAGGAAAGACTTAGCAAGTACAGTTAAGGAAACCGACTATCGGCAAACCCCCACCTCGCCCGCCGTGCGATGGCTGAAGTTAGAGAAACGACGAGGTTGAAGAGATTGCTCTAGCACGGACTCCAAGAAATAATATGGTGTCAGATGGATGTCGTGGTGGTGGCGTGTGCCGTACTCCTGGACGTGAATGCTTGTTCTGGCCCATGCCACCCTACTACTCCTACTACTTACTCCTACTATATAGTACTAGTATCGAGGATTCGAGGTGCTGGTTACGTACAGCGAACACATTAACATATGGCTACAGTAAAAACACCCGCCCGACGCGCGAAGCATGTGAAGCTAGTACAAATAGTGTACTACTATTGTTGATTGGCCTCATCCGATAATGCAATGCACGTACAATTATTCGGAAAATATTTTGCCTCGTCGCAATAAATTAGGAAACAATACAAACATCCATATAAAAGCAAAACAAAGACAGAATAATCAAGAAATTCAGATGATACCAGTTGCAAATGCGTCTTACGTACATTATGTTAAAAAATAAAATATCGGAAAAATGTAATACATAAAAAAAAAAAGATTTATTAATGACCAAGTTTTGCTGCGTCGCACCCACTCACTCAGGGAAGCGAGCTCGAAATGTCCATTCATAAAAATTTTAGTAAGTTTATCAGCAGGCATATCATCATTTGTTATTCTACATACATTTCAGTTTCAACCAGATCATTCCAACACCGAATAGACAACCCACATCGACACACTTGCTGGATACATAATTAATAAAAATAAATAAAACTAGAACTATTCACCAAATACAGACGAAATAATTAACATACAAATTAAATACAAAACAAGAAGTCAATAAAGTAAGGTTCAGAGCCAAGCCAACTACGCCAATAGCACTCATCCATAAACCGGTGACGGGTACAAATAGCATAAAGAAATGTAACCAACGTTTATTGGAAAAAGCAACACCAAAGATTTGGGACCAAAAGCGGTTAGCAGTGACCATTGAATAAGTTTCTTCAGCTTGAGTTGGGTTAAAAGCACGGAAGGTATTTGCACCATCACCGTCCTCAAATAGAGTGTTTTCTACGGTCGCTCCATGAATAGCGCATAGCAGAGCCGCACCTAATACTCCGGCAACTCCCATCATATGAAATGGGTTCAACGTCCAATTATGAAATCCTTGGAAGAAAAGGATGAATCGAAATATCGCTGCTACGCCAAAACTCGGCGCAAAGAACCAACCAGATTGCCCCAGTGGATAAATAAGGAATACAGAAACAAAAACAGCAATTGGACCAGAGAATGAGATTGCATTATAAGGCCGCAATTGAACAGACCGAGCAAGTTCAAATTGGCGTAACATGAAACCTATTAGTGCAAAAGCCCCGTGGAGAGCTACAAAAGTCCATAGACCGCCTAATTGACACCAACGAGTAAAATCTCCTTGTGCTTCGGGCCCCCATAGTAGCAACAAAGAGTGTGCTAAACTATTGGCAGGGGTAGAAACTGCTGCGGTTAAGAAATTACAACCTTCCAAATAGGAACTAGCCAATCCATGGGTATACCAAGAAGTTACAAAAGTTGTCCCTGTAAACCAACCCCCTAAAGCGAAATAAGCACAAGGAAAGAGCAATAGGCCAGACCATCCTACAAAAACGAAACGGTCCCTTCGTAACCAGTCATCCATAGTATCAAATAGATCATTCTTTGTTGTTTGCGAAGTGGTCTGGTCGTGGCTCACTGCTGCTGGAGCAGTCACTTGAGGAAGAGCCGCCATAGAGGGACAAGACGCAGCCACTCCCGAGGGCAGGCTCGCCCCCATCCTCATCGCGACCGTCCACGAGACCGAGCACCTCCTCACCATCGTTCGCCTCTGGGCAGCACCCGGCGCGGTGACCATCTTCCCCAAACACCCTCACGTAGAGGGTCGATTCACCGTCATACTTGAAGTGGAGGGCGCACCGTCGACCCAAGCCACGCACGTGGGCGAACGTCTGCCAACCGCGGGCCAGGGCTATGTTGCCCGTGGCGGAAGTCGCGACTACAACCCAAGAGAGCCTTCCGCAGCAACCATCCGCCTGTAGCCAGAGTCCGCCTGGACCGGAGGCCGACAACTCATTGGCGAAGAAGCATGGAAATTGGAGCTAGTTGCCAGCCGGGTTCTCCCACCAAATGACAAACTCCGGCGACACTTCCACCGTGTGTAAGCACGGACGAGGGGGGGCGCCACCAAAGTACGCCTCCCCTCGTCAGCTGGATCGCCATGGCTGGGACGACCCGCTTCGCATGCCGTGGCGCCACTCCAACAGTGGGCCGCGACAGGGGACGCGGTATGCTTGCGCGGACGGCTACGTTCGTGCTTGGGCGCCGGCGAGCCGGGTCCCTTGTGAGGGGCCTTTCCCTTCTCGGCGGCACAGAACTTCCTTCGTTGCGCCATTTGTGGCACATCGAGCAATGAAGCAAGGAAGAAGAAGCTAGGAGTGGAGCGAGGAAGAAGAAGCAGCTAGCAAGGAAGAGATGGGTGACGGGGGCTCCGCCCCCCTACCCATTTATAGCAAACGAAGGCCAACCGGCACCTCCCACGACCACAAGTAATGATGGTTTCCCTTGCATGTTGCAGGGACTCGTCAAGTCGTGTAGTCGCCGAGGCAGCATGGGGAAGCGGAGACGCCCACGACCAATCAACCGACACGCGTCAACCAAGGCCGCAGGCTTTGGGGGCCCGCGGTGCTCCGTGCTTGGCCCTTGGCTTCACCGCGAAGCCAAGCCTGAGCATAGCTTGGGCTCCGAGGCTACTGCCGGCGTCCTGGGAATGGGGGTCCCCAGACTTGCCTGCCTGCGGCCCACAGCATGGCTGAGCCAGCAGGTCATACGGCCTATCTTCACCAACAAGTCACCCAAGACCCTCGCGAGGGGCCGAGCCTCACGAGGTGGATGACATGAGACGTCCTCTGCAGCAGCCTAGCCAGGCAGGCTCACGAGGAGCGAAGATATCATGGCTAGGCGAACCTCATGAGGCTCTTATGATGTGAGCCATAACGATCGACACCAAGCGGGCGCCAGGCGGGCGCCAGCGCACGCAGCATCCTTGTTTCCTCTTTGAAGCAAAGGAAACTAGCACAGGTGAGGAGTACCGAGGCATCAGGCAAAGGTTGCCATTTTGGTGCAACAAGACCAAGACCAGAAGGATGGCAAGACGGAGGTCATCGTGGAGCCCAAGACAGCGTCACCACCAGAGCCTTTCGCAGGCGCAGACCACCTTTTGTCAGGATGGCTTGTACTAGCTATCACACGTCAAATTAGCCCGTCGTTGTTGGCTCCCTTCCCGCTCAATATTTGGGAAGAGGACCAGGGCCTCTATAAGTAGGACTAGCCACCACCATAGAAAAGAGGTGAGGATGAGAGGACGACATCTTAGATCACTCTCTCACCCGCACAAGTTAGCCACTCACAAGAACACCTCAACCTCAGGAGGATGTTCTTCCCCTTGTATTGTTCATCATCAGCCCAAGAGGCAATCCACCACCACCACACTGGAGTAGGGTGTTACACCACAACGGTGGCCCGAACCAGTATAAATCCTGTGTCTCTCTGTGTTGCGAGTTCATCGAGTTCGTCCGTGAGATCTTAGCGAGCTAGGGCGTAGATCGGTAGGAGGAAAAGACTTCGCGCGCACCCCAGTGTTCGAACCTTAAGGGTTTGCCGGAAACCCACATCCGACAATAGGCACGGTGGCGCGCCCGGGCAGCAGTGACGTTTTTGGGCGAGTGGCTCCTAACCTCCTGTTAGTCCGGCGTCTCCTCCTGGAGTCATGCCGTACGGGGAAGACAAGTCGCCGGCGAGGCAGGTGGCTGGGGGCGAGTAGAGATCGGAAGCGCGCAACAGAACAGAGGGGAATCGGGGCCTGGGACGACCCAAAATCCCAAGGTGGGCCGGCCCATGGGCACCCTATAGAGATACACACCCGAGCGGCAAACATGCATTTTCAAAACTAATTTAGGAACATTTAGCTGACCAATTAAACGAATCTGTTTGAATAATAACATATTCATATTTGAACAACTAAGCTTGTTTAGCTTGATGGGTCGAGCAGTGCTATTATGACACGAAGCGCGTATTCTGATCGTATAGTGATCATAAAAGGGGGAAACCGGAGAACTGATATTTAGCAGCCATTGTTTGCTTCGAACTAAGAACTAAATTCTAAGAGCTGAAAAGAAAGTAGATTAACCAAGTTAAGATCTATTTTCTAGTTGAGATCAAAAAGTTGAGGAGATATGAAGTACCACCCCTCTTGCGGCGCCGTGTAGGCATCGCGGGTGTGATTGCAAACGTTGTCGTTGAAGAAGATATGCGATGGTAGATGGGTGCATCGGGGGATAAGTCCCGTTGTGGTGGAAGAGAAGGTTGTGTGAGCAGCCCCGGCAAAGAGGACGACGACACCGATGAAGCGAGAGGACGTGATGCAAGGCTCTTGGTCCGTCGCTGTGTATGAGAAACGTCCATCTCTAGCAGTGGATGACGCGGTCTTGGTAGGTGCTTCGGCATGGTGGAGGACGGTGGTGATGGATGTGGTGAAGGATGGCGGCGATGGATGTGGTGGAGGATGGCGGCGATGAATGGGGTGGCGGACGGAGGCTGGTGTGGGGATGGTGTTCTAGCGCGGACGGTGTATGAATGGGAAAATGGAGGGAGAGGTATGGGGAACCATGTTTTCGGGACGCGCCTGTCTGAAATATGGGAAAGTTACGAACTTAGCCCTCGTTTAAAATTTGGACGTCTCGTCGGTTGGGGATACGAGGGTAATCTCGCATCTCGCCAGTATTTGCCCAGAGCGATTTCGGGTGAGGAGAGGGTGGTTGGCGCCGATGGTTGGCACCCACGGTGTATGAACGGGGCTGACAGGTACGGTGGTTGTGTCATGTCTGAGTGAAGTTACAAACCTGCCCCTATTGAAAATATTTGCCTACATCAATTTCGGCCGAGTCGAGTTTGTTTTGCCGCCCACCGTGTATGAATGGGGAAATGGAGGAAGAAACAGAGGTCTTTCGGACGAGCTTGAATCAAATGTGTTTTGACGCCCATGTTTGGCGCCCACCGTGTCGGAATGGGCTCAAAGGCGGTCGTGTCACGTCTAATTGAAGTTACTATCCTACCCCTATTTAGAGCAGTGGAAATCGGGCCGATGGATTGTCCGTGTAATCGGTAGACAGTAATTTCCATCTCCCAAACACTTGGCTTTGGGCAGCTGAAGTGGGAGTGGACATTTTGCCGCTTCTTTCGAATTTTGGGAAAATAAGCATCCACGTTTACCCTGGCAACTAAATTCAAATCCATTTTGTATTCCTCTACGAATCCTTATAAATCATTCTATGTGTTTTTATATATCTTCAAAAGGACGACAAAGATGTGTTCCACTGTCATATATGAATATGGTTTACAAATGTGATACTCAAATTCAGAAGCTAGAATCCAGTTTAAGGTGATTTCGAATATTTGGAACACTTCATGTCGAACTCAAATGTCACACGCAGCATAATGTGTACTCCCATTTAGATATGTACACAAGCGATGTATCAATATTCATATACCGAGTCAATCAACCAAGAATGTACAGAACTAATAGACATATAAACACTTATAGAGTATATGGATCAATAATATCAACTAACATACATAAGTCAGGCCGCTGTACTTTTCTTTGCTACAGCGTCATCCTTTTTTTAGCCAAGCTACTATAGCATCTTGGCCCTTTCCGATGCGTGCCACTTATGGTCCATCTATACTACTATTATTGCTGAATGCACATTCAGCCCGGTTGGCATATTTGTAGGTCTGGCACAGCAATCAAAACGAAATGTCTCCGAGTCTTATCAATTAATACAAACTTGTGCTCAAATAAAATTACAAACCAAAAAACAAAACACAAAAAACAATTATTACATGATCTCTAAAACAAATGGTTTGATTGATTACATGAACAAACAACACAAAGGTTATTCAACAATGGAAAGAACATGTCACCTATGATTTACCAAGTGGGAATTTAGTTTCCTTTTTTCCTTCAGGACCTTAAAAATGTGGTCAGTCTCAGCTTGCTTCGTTTTGAAATCCACCAAATATTTAATGTTTGTCTTGAGTACTGCTACTAATTGTGTTGTTTGCTTCTTCAACATGTCAACTTCATATCTAAGTGCAGAAGCAGAATCTCTTTCTACCACTAGTTTAACCTCTAGAGCATCAGCAGTTGGCAATTCATAATGCATGATTGGGACGGTGCCACTTCTGTGGGATGATACAATGTCCATGGGGACCTCGCTCTTTGATCTTGGGCTAACCTGTTTTTCCATTAAAGTTCTGATTGGATTCAGAAAAGTTGAAGTTAGCAAAACATCTCAACTGGGGGTTATAACAACAAACCAGTTAAACAAACAAGGAATTAAAGAGTTTTCGATGCAGTAGTTATTAACATCATTGTAACTTGTTGTTGCAGCAGCAAAGTAGTTAAACAAACAAGTAGCTATTTAAGTATAGGTAAACAGGTAATTCTTAACAGTAAGTATCAAGCACATAGATATGCACATAGATAGGCTGTGGCATTATGTAATCAGTAGCAAACTAAATTAAGCCAAGCAACGTAATTGAACAATTTTGCAATAAGTGGCTAACTAAAATTCCGAGAAGCAGGTAACTGAACTTACACTAGTTCTTTGTACAGGCACACTGCAACTTCTTTTTCTCTTACAAGGTTGTACGAAGGAGTCCATGACATCAATTGTTTGGATACGCAGTCCCAATACTTCTTTCTTTCCACGTTGCATTGGTAAGTCGAATGGTTAATCTGGTAAGATGGTGTGTCCTTCATATGTTATATGAGGACGTCTAGTTAGACTAGTTGTAGCCACACACATCACACTAGCTTTTACAGTATATTTCATGCGATTACTTTTGGCATATCAAGATCTAAGCAATCTACAATAGGATGAGAAGACTAGCATCCTTCACATTATTAGGAAGCTATCGGTTTCCAACACACATCCATTCTTTCTCTCCATGTTTCGATCTCTAACTCTCTCAACTACACAACCCCCTTTTCCCACTATGTTACAAAATGTATTTACCTCACACACCCGCCATTGCACCCCATGCCGAGCTCACTCTCTCTCTCTCTCTCTCCCCCTCTCCCTCTCACCCTCTCACGCTAAATACATGCATTCCTATCTAGCCCCCAACTTCTCGTGCGCACGCACGCACGTTGTCTATCTAGGTCACTCCCTCGAGACTGTCTCACTCTTTCTTCTGCACGGCGGGCCACACTCGCTCAATCTCGCTCTCTTTATCTAAGTCTCGTTTAACCTCGTTTTCTTTCACACACAAATGATATATCTCCCTGTTCGGGCCTCGATCGACACACTCTATACTCTCTCACATAGATTTTCTATCTAGGTCAGTCCATCGGAGCTGTCCCACTCTTTCAACCTCATGGAGGGCCACGCTCTCTCTCTCTCCCTATCTCTCTCCCTATCTCTCTCCCTCTCTCTCTCTCTCTTTGTATGTCTCAATTGACCTCGCTCTTTCTCGGACAAAAAAGATATATCACCATGTTTTAGCCCAATTCGACTAATTCACATTGTATACTCTCTCACGCACATTGTCTATCTAGGTCACTCTCTCCAACCCGTCTCACTCTTTCGATCGCACGACGACCCTATGTGATTGATTGACCTTGCTTCCTCCCACGCACAAAATACATCTACACGTCTATGACTGGATCATCTCTCAAGCTCTATCTTACAGCCCTCACCCTTGCCAAAAGCTCAATCGGACAATGTCTCTCAAGAGCATATTTATTTGTTCAATGAATGTCGGACCACACTCACTTTGTCTCTCTATCTATATGTCTCTCGATTGACCTTGCTTTCTCACACCGTATCTTCCACACATTGAAGCTACCTCTCCATCCCTCGCAAAGCCGGAGCTATTTACATTGCGAGGGGAACTCCAACCTTGGATTAATTTGTGTAGGCATTTATTTTGGTCGGTTTAGATTATATTTTCGTAGCATTCGGCCCACAACTACTCGAAACACCGTTGCAACCCCCGCAACTCCCCTAGTTGATTTCCCTCTGGCTCGGTCATCACTCTCTCACACATCCTTTCTCGCCTTCAACGTCGCACCATGGTATTATTGCAAAAAACTCTGTTGTTCTCTTTAATTATTATAAATAAGCTACAAAACTACACACCGATAGTCCACTTGGAATGGAACAAATTTCGACCCACAAATTAATGTGCTACAAAATAAACACCAAGGGGCCCACATGTCATGAAACAAATTTGGACTCATATACAAAGTAAAAAATAAAGGACGAGGATCGAACATGCGACCAGTTCCTTCAAGCCGCACATCAATAGGCAACATACGTAGAACAACAATGTTTGTTGTACCTCCCTTTGTTCACATAATGTTTTTATATTACCATAGCCTATTTAATTGATAACATGTAATATTATTTTTAGTACTATTCGCCTTCACTTACGGGTGAGTTCCATGTCTGCTCTCTCTCTCCTCCCCTTCTGCGTTTAGACGCATGGGCAAACACGAAGAACTCGCGGCGCGATGTTGTGCTTGACCATATCTGGACGCGTTCACATGTTACGGCACAAGTTTCACGTTCTAGCAGCACTAGTCAGTGTGTATGTGCAATGCATGTTAATTTGGAAATATATTAAGTGCATGCAGATATTAAGTAGGATATTATTTGCGTGTTATTATGTGATTAGCACTATTTTTGGCATGAAATTAACTGCACGCTAAATGTGTTGAGCACTCGACATTCAAGCAGTCTAGGTCGTTGGATGACAAGGAATACATGTGGCTTGATGACATTTTATATTTAATTTGATACAGCTCTAGCAGAACATTCAATCAATCAAACCATATATTTCGCTCAGTCTGACTCCGACTTCAAATTATACGACGATCGATCTAAATTAAACGGAAATGTTAAACGTTCAGATTTTAAGCATGGCAATCCGAACGTTTTTCATGGCAAATTTAGATTACGCCGTGGCGACGGGGGTGTCTTGCGGTGGGAAGCGGCTCCTCTGCCGTGCTCTGTGTGTTGTTGGGCTACTGACCGACGGCGACGGCGGCGCCTTGCATCGTTGTTGGCGTACTCTGGACGTTGGCCTAGCTTCAAGGAAGGCCAAAATGTTCTGGACTTCGGAGCGAGTCAACTGGCGGGAGGTGGCGACTAGCGTTGGTGCAAGGAAGCGGTCGATGGCGGCCATCCATGCCGCTGAGGGGGGCACTGGCACCCGCGCGGGGACAGGCACTGTCAACAGCGCGGCGGAGACATTCGTGTGCACGGGCGCCGGCACGGGCACGCACGTCAGTGCACGCGCAGGCGCATGCATTGGCAGGTGCGCATGCACCGGCACGGGCGTGCGCGTCAGTGCACGCGCAGGTAAATGCGCTGGTAGGTGCACGGGGGCGTGAAAGTCAGTGGGGACCTCGTGGAACCCTGTGGCATCAAGCTCGGCGACAATGTGCAGCTCCCAGCCCATCAATGCCACGGGTATGGGCACTGGCACAGTCGGGGTGACGGGAGCCGGAACGGGAGCGGGGACAGGCGCGGCGTCTTCCGGCAAGGCCAGTTCAAGCTTGTCCCAAAGTGCCTTATGTTCTTGAGACTCCGGCTGGGTGTCTTCCTCAGGAAACTGGAAGACTAAGGGTGGACCATCGTGATGCGGCATGGTGTACGTTTAGGTCAGGCTGGCTGGAGGTAGATGACAGGAGAATCGGAGAGGAAGAGAGAAGATTGTAGTGACACCTGGTAGTGTGGGGTTGATTTTAAACTGCGGTGCCAGCGACATTAAAAGTAGGAGCAGTTGGGATGTAGGTGGGCGGTGGAGCCTGGTCAAAGGGCTCGCCTCCCGGTGAGCCTGCACAGTGGTCTGCTCGCAAGCCTCCCTGTCAGTCGACGCAGCGGTCTGCAAGGACGCCTCCCGTCGACTCACATGCTTGCTCGGATGGCACCTGCCGATGAGAAGCGGGACTTGTGGCGGCATGTAAACGCCCACGGTTTCAATAGTGAAAGCGTTCACCTTAACGTGATAGGCCATTGTTCTGAAATACCTTGGGTCTTCATTTGTGCAACTTGTCATAAGCAGTTTGTCTCAAATTGAAGAAAAAATTATGAAGTAATATTTGTGTCATATCACGTGACCATGCTCAGTTTCAATAATTTATGGTCACTTTTGGATTTTCTGAAATTTAAGATCCAGGATTCGAAACAATATCATAACCTGCGTCATGCAATAAATTTTCAAGCTATACATCTGTCCTCTTGTATTTCTTAAGAAAGGATTTGATCAAACATTTTTCTTAGTTAGACTTCAGACAAGTTATATATGCAGAGCAAAAGGATAATCCCTCCGTACCAGTGCATTGTCTGATATATTAACTCAAGTACTAGGCATGAACAAAGGGGCTCAATTCTGTGCTCATCCTGGTGTAGTAGTAGTAGTACTAGGCAATGCAGTCGACGGGTGACCTTGGCGAGCGGCGACCGAGGGAATTGAACCGTGCTCGGCACGGTAGGTAATGGTATCTAGTTACTAAAGCATCTCTCCGTTGTTCATCGGTACTCATTATGGACCGGGGACATGAGGGGAATTTCCTAGGGCTGGAATTCTAGCCGCTAGATATTTCGAATCGAAACGCGGAGGCTCGACTGGTTGGGGTTGCCTAATGTGCGTACCACGCACGCCACCAGAAGGACATGAGCCTGGTTTTTTTTGTTTTTTTAGGATCAACACGAGCCAAGGTCTGGCTGGTACGCCATTGGGTCCTACCATTCGATAATATGAAAGGAACCTTTTAAATTGCCAAATGAATCTATGTGTATTACAATGCCCGTATTTTCCTTGCAAATACTAATCTCAACGTGGTAATTGATTTATGACGAGTTCTTGAATTAGAGTGAGTTTGTGATATAGTGATCTCAACATGGATTTCACATTTCATGGTATCCCTGTTAAGTCTTTCAATGCAAATTCAAATTTAAAAGATGAACAATATGGAGGTGAGAAACTTTGTATGTATCAAGCATATGACCACACACACACACACACACATACACACACAGACACCCACACACGAACACAACAACAATCCAATAAGTATACTGCATCTATTTTTCCAAACCATGCATGTATGACATGAATTCAAAAATACTCCTTCTATTCCTAAATATTAGTCTTTTAGAGATTTCAACAAGCGACTACATACTAAGCAAAATGAGTGAATCTACACTCTAAAATATGTCTATATACATCTGTATGTGCCAGTCCACCTGAAATCTCTAAAAAGACTAATATTTAGGAACGAAGGGAGTAAAATGTAAGATATGCATGGTCCTCAATTCAATATTTAAAACAAACATGAAACTGAAACATGAATATTAAGTCTAGTACTACAGTACATGCAAATGTTGTGTTTAATTAGGCGGAGCTATGATTGTCGGGGGTCACCCCCTCGACCTTAGATAAAATTGTGAAGCTCTGTTTAGGGTTGTTTAGATTATATTTATCCCCACCCTCCCAACCATCGATTGGTTGTGCACCCCCACCCCTCCTCCCCGGGAGAATATCATGTGCCCCATACCTTAGATGCTATATGCCGATACGAGTTGCATGGAGCTTGTAGATCTGTGATATAGCAGCTCACATGATGTCTTAATATTTTTACAGGAAACCTTGATGAGTTTGAGAATTGCACACAATTTGTACAAAAAATACTCAGATGCCCTTGGATCCCATATCCAACAACCTTGAAGCTCGTATCACCGTAGCATCTAAGATGAAGGAGGACATCATATTCTCCTTTAGGTAAGAATATCATGTGCTACCACACCTTAGATGCTTTGGTGATACAACCTCTTCGGAGCCCCAACACCTCCTCGGTGGTTTGAATGGTTTTTTGCAGAAAATCCCCCAAAGAGTTCAACCACTGCTTACAAGCACAAAGACTGCTCAGATGCCGTTGGATCTCAGATCAAACGACCTCGAAGCTCGTATCACCGTATCATCCAAGCTGCGAGAGCACCTTATGTTTTCTCGCACGGGAGAATATGAGTTGCTCCCGCACCGTAGATTCTATGGTGATACGAGTTCACAGAGATCTAACGGCCCACAGTAGGAGGTTTGAATGTTTTTGCAATATACGGCTGAGAGAGTTTGGGAATTGCGCAGAAAGTACAAGTACTACGCATGTTCCATCTGATCACTGATCATACAACCTAGATGCTCATATCACCATAGCGGGTAATTAAGCTACGGGGAGCACCTAATATGAGCAATGGGGAGCCGTTGGATCCAAGATGCAGCGGCACACATGAGGCCTGAATGTTTTATTTGCAAAAAAACCTTTGGAGAGTTTGGAAATTGCGCATAATTACCAAGACTACTCCCAAGCCATTGGATCTCACTTCCAACGGTGTAAAAACTCGTATCACCATAGCATCTAAGCTGCGGGGTGGATGTGCTATTCTAAGCCGCTGTCATTTTTTTCCGTAAACTTGCAAAATACGTGTAACTTGTGCCATTACTTGTCTAACCGCGCAAAGTGTTTGTTCAACAAAAGCATCCTACACTGAAATATCGGAACGATACACGGGGGTCCCACTTGTCATTAATCAAATTTGGACCTAAAACTGACAAATCTGAAAGACGAGATTCGAACTGGCAACCTATACTACAAAGCGTAAGTCGATAGCCTGGAACAATAACGGTTGTTGGCTTTGTCCTATAACTTGATTTTATACAATATTATGTTGAGTAGAGTAGAGGGAGTGCCTCGTCAACACGTGCATGACCGTTGACTCACTTACTGGTGGGTCCCAGGTCTGCGATCTCTCTCTTCTCTCCATCGTCTAACCTTTGCACGGGCACACACGAAGAGTGGCGCTAGCTTGCCGTGGTGTTATTAAAACTAAAAAAAGCTTGGAAAATAGAAGAATCGCCTAGAACAAGAGACCTTGCGGCTAGTCGAGATGGAGCTAACCACACCTATCCTCCGTGCCATGTTAGCATGATGAAGATGTGTGGCTAGTGGGGTGTTTTCGACCAACTGGCTGGGTCCCGAGGTCGAACCATAGGTACTACGTCTGATACAGTACATTTTTACACGCACATTTTTCCTCCGTGCCAAGACATGGCACATCCTACTGCGCGGTTTAGGGGTCCTCCCGGGTGGTGCACGCATATATTCCTCCTGACGTGGGACACCCTACCGCGCATTTTCGCCGAAGCAAGTAAATGAGTCGTCAAATCACGAAAGACCACTTTTCCCGCTGAGTACATTAGTGAAGCACGATGGCTAGCTAGTTGGTCTAGTTCGACCGATTAGCTAGGCCGCCGCCACATTTGTTTTTTCACCCCTTTTTTATCTACTTGCCGGCAGGTAAATTTAAATATCCACCACGGCGTTGCTCTGGTGTTTGAGTGCGGCATGATTTTTAAATTTTGATTGACGGGAGCAGGCGCGACAGGATTTTTAATTTTTTGATTGACGGGAGCAGGCGCGGCAGCAATTAGTCACGATGACTCCGCCTGTAAAACCCACTGCTCCCTGATGTGATAAGTCGTCGACTGGTGTTTTACCACGGTGAAACCCAAAAGATTTCCCGCTCCTTGGCTGGCTCCCTCCGCCTTCCCATAGATTGCATTGCCTTTCAGCCATTTCGCCCCCTGCATCACCAACAGAGAGACTTCGGTGGTGTTTAGGTGCCCTCTGCATGGGCATGTCCATGTCTCAGCGCAACATGACTGTTGGATCAAACTCAGACGGTGCAGATCAGTCATTGTAGCACAAAGCGTGTCGGTGTGTTTGGTTGCATTCTCATCTCAATATAGTTGTTTCCTCTTCGTGTATTTGTGTTAACCTAATAGTGCGGACTCATGCACCCTTCATGCACTCTGCTAAACACCCAAAAGTGGGTCGAGAAGGGAACTTTTGCTCCCATCCCATGCACCCATCATACACCCTGGCTAGCACTATTCGTGCTTCATATGGTTCATGTTTCGTGGAGTACTGTAGCATACTCTCGGTGCGCTGTAGACCTAGTTCTGTTAACATTGATCTCACCGTTCATTCTCGACCGGACAGTCGAAAAAGCGGTACTATGTTACTACATTACTGTTCAGATAGTTGACATGCGCACAACATCATTTGTTGTCGTCATATCTTACAACACTAGCAACAAGATTATGTACTACTAACGTATGAACCACTACACATGCCTAGTAGTAGGAGCACTCTGTATGTTCAAGTGGCTGCCGTGTTTCGCACTCCTCCATCGTAAGAGTGGAAACGCTTGCTGTAATCATTTTTCTTCTTTAGAAAAACAGTGGACACGCTCTACCATGTGGATCCTCCTCCAGCCATGCACTAAATTACTCACTTTCACCGACGTGTGGGACAGCCAGCATTGGGGTCCACCAGCCATGGACTAAATTACTCCGTAGTAGAGTGCCGGTAGACTACCCCGATCGAAGCGCCGCAGTAATGCCCAATGAGACGTCAAATCACAAAACCCCCTCCTTTCCAGCAGTAAGTTGGACGGACGAAGCAACCATCATTTCACTCTTCTCTCTCGGCTTCCTCTCCACCCAACTCGCTTCTCTCTCATCTTGTTCCTCATTTCTTCAAGAAAACCCCGACCTGCTTCTGCCATTGTTCTTCTCTCCCAAAGAAGGAAATGTGAGCGCATCAATGGTGTTGATTCTGGCCAAGGCCCGGTCTTGCAACCCCGAGACCGGTCCTATAACTCCCTCTCTTTTCTTCTTTTGGGTTTTATGATTATGGTTTATTTTCTTTTATTTCTATTTGACAGTTTCTTGATGGACGTGGGAGCACTAGTCGAAGTGATGTCTATGGCTCTGGCCAAAACCGTCGATGCTCATGGTACGAAGAAGCGCAAGCACCCCGCCGAGACTACCACAGACAAGCTCAAAGCCATAGCCCTGTCCAAGCCCCCTCTCCGTGATCCCTCATTAAGCAAGTCCAGGTAATATCTCTTCTTGACGATCTTTTTCTTGATCTTGATCATGTTTTTTCATCTAACACGCAGCAGTAGTACTAGTAGTACAACTTCCTGGGTGTTCTTGCATGTGATTTTTGTGTGCCAAATGATGGTTCTAAATTGCTCTTTTGACCGAAACATCCGAGAGGTTGACACTAATTTCTTATAGATTACTTTCAACTACTCCCTCTGTCCCAAATTTCTTGTCTTAGATTTGTCTAGATATGGATGTATCTAATACTAAAATGTGACTTGATACATCTGTATCTAGACAAATCTAAGATAAGAATTTTGGGATGGAGGGAGTACTTTATGAACATCAATGCTACATTTGAAGAGGGTATATTTGCCTCGGTAACTTGTGTTATGGATATTGATGTCTACTACACAACCTTCTTCTTGTAGATGTTGTTGGGCCTCCAAGTGCATAGGTTTGTAGGACAGTAGCAATTTTCCCTCAAGTGGATGACCTAAGGTTTATCAATCCGTAGGAGGCGTAGGATGAAGATGGTCTCTCTCAAGCAACCCTGCAACCAAATAACAAAGAGTCTCTTGTGTCCCCAACACACCCAATACAATGGTAAATTGTATACGTGCACTAGTTCAGCGAAGAGATGGTGATACAAGTGGTATATGGATGGTAGATAAAGGTATTTGTAATCTGAAAATATAAAAACAGCAAGGTAACTAATGTTAAAAGTAAGCGTAAACGGTATTGCAATGCGTTGAAGCAAGGCCTAGGGTTCATACTTTCGCTAGTGTAAGTTCCCTCAACAAAACTAACATAATTGGATCACATAACTATCCCTCAACATGAAACAAAGAGTCACTCCAAAGTCACTAATAGTGGAGAACGAACAAAGAGATTATGGTAGGGTACGAAACCACCTCAAAGTTATTCTTTCCAATCAATCAGTTGGGCTATTCCTATAAGTGTCACAAACAGCCCAAGAGTTCGTACTAGAATAACACCTTAAGACACAAATCAGCCAAAACCCTAATGTCACCTAGATACCCCAATGTCACCTCAAGTATCCGTGGGCATGATTATACGATATGCATCACAAAATCTCAATTCATCTATTCAACCAACACATAGAACCTCAAAGAGTGCCCCAAAGTTTCTACCGGAGAATCACGATGAAAACGTGTGCCAACCCATATGCATAGGTTCCCAATGTCACGAAAACCGCAAGTTGATCACCTTAACATACATCAAGTGGCACGTGGTATCCCATTGTCACCACAGATATCCACGGCAAGACATACATCAAGTGTTCTCAAATCTTTAAAGACTCAATACGATAAGATAACTCCGAAGGGAAAACTCAATTCATTACGAGAGAGAAGAGGGGGAGGAGAAACATAGGATCCAGCTATAATAGCAAAGCTCGCGATACATCAAGATCGTATCATCTCAAGAACACGAGAGAAAGAGAGAGAGAGAGATCAAACACATAGCTTCTGGTACATACCCTCAGTCCCGAGGGAGAACTACTCCCTCCTCGTCATGGAGAGCACCGGGATGATGAAGATGGCCACCGGTGAGGGTTCCCCCTCCTGCAGGGTGCCGGAACAGGGTCACGATTGACTTTTGGTGGCTACGGAGGCTTCTGGCGGCGGAACTCCCGATCTATCTTGCGTTCTGGAAGTTCTAGGGTATATGGAGTTATATAGGCAGAAGAAGCACGTCCGGGGAGCCACGAGGTCCCCACGAGACAGGGGGCGTGCCCTAGGGGGGCGGGGGCGCCCCCCACCCTCGTGAGCACCTCGTTCCTTCCTTGACGTGGGGTCCAAGTCCATAAGGTGTGTTTCCTTCCAAAAATAACTTCTCCAGTTGATTTTGTTCCGTTTCGATTCCGTCTGATATTCCTTTTCTTCAAAACACTAAAATAGGCATAAAACAACAAAACTGGGCTGGGCCTCCAGTTAATAGGTTAGTCCCAAAAATAATATAAAAGTGGAAAATAAAGCCCAATATTGCCCAAAACAGTAGATAATATAGCATGGAGCAATCAAAAATTATAGATCCGTTGGAGACGTATCAGATATTACAAGTAATCCCTCTGCTCTCATGCCTTTGAAGACATGTTCTAGTGTCTTTATTCACTCATTTTTGTGCATATATGTTGTCATATATGGAGTACAATATCAAAAATCATCTTATATTTCTGAACGGAGGTAGTAATAAAATATGGTTTCTGTTTGAATTAGAACCAGGTCCGCGGTGGAGATGAAGTTCTCAAAGTCATGTCGTGTGAACTGGAAGACCTAAGGATGAGTTCTACTGCTAAACTATCCAGCTGATGTGTCCTTGTCACCACGTGTCTTGAACTAGTGTTTTCCTGTAGCATTGTTGTCAGGCGTGTTCTCGAGGTTGTACTTGACCACAACAATTTCCTGGTTGTGCCTTCGATTATGAAGGGTGTGGTTCTTGTAAAGCTTCCCAACAAATCTAATGCGGCATGTCTTCATGATCATGTTTATGAGTGGAAAGACCACTCTGTTAGGTTCTCCAAGGTTGACAAGATGGTGACGGTGCATGTAGACATCTCTCACGAAGTCCATGGCCTAGTCAGTTATGCGGGGTTCATCCCGTAGGTCGGTGGCAAGAAATAGTCTGCAGAGTTTAATTAGTGCAACTTTGCTTGTCTGTACTAAGTACTATTGTTCAGTACTTGATTTGTGTTTGTGAACCCTGTATTGTTTATTAGTACTGCCGCTTTTGTTGTGTGGTCAGTCCTGAGAACGGTCTATGTCAATGTCTGTCCACTCAATTCAGTCTGTATATTTTGGAGTATCCAGATCATCTTTTTTTGTGAGGACGGTTTATCAATTATGGTTACTCCAATATCTGTATGCATTGCAGGGTTTATCGCACCCACCAGGATTTCCAGTCCCATGGATGTTCGGTCCATACGATTTGTCACGACCTTTGGACCGCCCTGCTTGTGGGATTAGGTGGGTCCCCTGCATGCCACCCATATTTGGACGATCAAGCTTCTGTTCAGTACTTCAACATAGTGATTTCCTGGTAAGGATTCACTCGTGTCACATCAAGTAAATCTTATTGATTTACTGTCTAAATCTTATTGATTTAATATCATGTTTTCTTTCTTTTCCTGCAATTTTATGATGCAGGTTTTGCCATGTGACATTCATCACAGAATAAACCGTTTGGTTTGCTCTATGATTGCTATTTTTGCAGGTTTCACTTCTTATGTCGTGTCAGTAACAAAGGCATTGTCCATCACTTATATTACTGGAAAAAATTGGATCAGTCTATTGTCTGAGTACAAGCTGAATCCCTATGATGAACTACAGTTTGGTTTAACAAAAAACGCCACAATTAGTCCTTCTCGCGTTTAAAAGAAATGAATAAAAAAACTGGATCACGGTCACGAAGCCTAGTCAAGTTACAAAGTTCATCATAGCAGACCAGACACGATCGCCGCTGTCTCGCACATCGGTACCACCTTCAACAATGGATTGAGCACTGGCAGTTTCTCTAGCACTGACAGCGGTAGCAGCTCAGTCTGATCCAGCTGAGGATTGGGCACCAACCGTGTCAGCGGATCAGGCTCATCTACCAGAGGATCGGGCATCGACACCAGCACCTGCTTCGACACCGGCACCAGCTCTACAAGGAGCACCATCTCCGGCAGCGGCTTCGGCACCTAGACCAACACTTGCACTTGCATCTTCTCCGGCCCGTGCAGTGACAACCGAACGAGAACTTGCACCGGCAACAGACTAGGCTGCAGTTCGCACTTCATATACTAAAGTCCTTACAAAAACCGACATGTCCACCTTCTTTGTAAGCATTGGCCTCCCAAGTGTTTCGTTCGTTTTGCTTTCCATGTTGTTTCGCATGATTCATTGTGTTGATTTAACTGTTTGAGTATGTCTTCTTGTTTGCAAACAGAGAATTCCTAGAGCAATGAGGGAGTCGTTCAAAAATCCGGGCGACAGTGGCCAAGTTTCTCTTACCATGCACAGCCATGGTGTGAATGAACCTGCTCAATATACCGTAAGTACAAAGGATGGTCGCATGATGATTGATGCTAAAGGATGGTCAAGGTTCAAATCTAAATCATATCTTGCGGTAGGGGATGATCTCAAAATCGAACTTTCTCGGCAAGGAGAGCTGGTCCGAATCAACTTTGAAATTCTTCAGTAGTAGCACACAACTGTCGAACTGATCCATCCTACGAGAGATTTTGATGTAATAATCTGGCATGGTGAAACAAGTGTCCTGTGTGTATAAGTAATACGACAGTATTATTTATCACATGGTATATCGTTGATAGAATTGCAACTCTCATTGCTGGTTAGGAACTGTTGTTTGATTTCATTCAACAACTGTCGTGCTTTATTCAATTTTGTGTATTCACCTTGCGACAACATCTAAAACCAGCGTCGTACCGATCTCTTGCAATATGAAAAGCACCGAGGTAGAACACATGGGCCCGCAAACATGCAGGTTGGGCCTACGGCCCAAAGTCTAGAACCATGAGCCTGTCTGAGTATTATATTCTCAACTGAACCCCCATAATGCCCGTGCGTTGCACGTAACATCAAGATGCATTGTATGAGTATTTTATCTTGTGAGAGAAAAGGATGAATGAGGGAAGGACTTATTTGCAAATGTGGAGAGGTGTGTGGGTACCTTTTTGCAAAATTGCCATAGTTTCCTTCCTATCCATCAGATATAAATCGGATGGCCTATATTGCAGGATGGCAGGCACACCATCATCACCAGCTCGTCTATACTGTGTTAAAAACAACTCTGTTTTTTATAATTATATATGTTATATATATTCCCCTTGATTTTTCTTATGTATAAAGTTGTGATATAAAAGATTTGTATATTTCTTTATAGAGGGAGTATCTCTCTGTCAAAAATATGGGGCATCCAGCAACGGGGTCCACGTGCCATATGCACAAATTAGAGTGCACAACTGCATGGTAGACACACCCTGGTCGCAGCACCGCAGTAACACCCAATGAGCCATCAAATCACGAACCCCCCCTTTCCAGCTCTAGCAGTAAGCTGGACGGATGAAGCAACAATATTTCACTGGGCCTGAATCCCCTTCTCCCTCGTCTGCTTGTTCAGAGAAAACCCCCTCTCGGCGATTGCATAGGGTTTTCTCATGGAGAACCAAGTACGAATTCTTCATCCATCCCCGATAAATCCAAGTCCCTTGGTCGCGGGTAATCCTAGGATGGCAGCCGCCGCCGTTGATACATTTTTATTCCTACTGAATCTAGTGTGTTTCATTTGCAGTGCCCAAAGTGCGAGGACCCTATAGGTTTCTGCCCCCTCGGCGAGACGCCACACTTGTTCCTTCTCATCCTAACACGGGATTTTAAAACACGCATAGTATGTTCCTAGAATCCTGTTTTCTATCCGGGAGGGTGGGTTTTTTTTGAACATGCTGTCGACTAATTTGGAAATTTGGATTGCTATATTTGGTTAAAAGGTACTACCAGTACGATGGTCAACACTAACGTGAAGGAGGATGTTATTTCTAGATTTGGATAGGGAATACATTGTGTTCTCATATTATTTTTCCTGTAGTGCATTATTTGCTCTACTAGAACACATGTACTCAAGATGCTCGGCCTTGGCATAACTGACTACACTAGTTTAATGGTCATAGTGAAGACAAGCCATGGATATAAGTTCCGATTTGGGTTCATGATTAAGAAGATCGCTGCTTTTTTTATGGCCGAACTTGGATAAACTTTCTCAAGTGTTATAGACTGAAAGTTGGCGCACAATGTTGACGGAAATAGCAGAACCTGGTCTCATCTTCACTGCGATCTTCCACCCTGACGTCGTTCTAATTGTTCATCCAAGTTAGTTTTATACATGGTTCTTGCTTGTTGCCTCGAAAACTTCTTAATCCACCTATTCTGTCTAACTAATCACAATTTAACTTTAGAAGTAGCAACGAATCTCTCACGAAGATGCCACTTCTAACTACTTTTTCTTATAATTGGTGTCACGTGTAGGATTTTTCAGAGTTAAGCAGGCTGCTCGTTTGTTATTCTATAACAACTCAGCTGTTACTGATGGCACTAAAGTTGACTGGGACGACATCCACAAGTTCCAACACTTTATTGATCGTATTGAGGTCCTTGTGGGGCATTTCAATGGTGGAAAGCCACGTGGGATATGTGTGCCACTGCTGCACTCGTTGAACTGGTCCAACAGTGTCAAGAAACTTATGGTACGAGCTGTTTTCTGTTATAAATGTTGTTCATAAACTATTGCTTATACACAGTTTTACAGCTGTGATCTTCTTGAAACAGAAACTGCCCAGTTCTATTGTTCCTATACATATGCGTGACCATGGTCGGGTCAGGGTTGCGATTGGTCACAACATGATGTTTATGTTGACCTACTCCATTCCCCTTGGAGGTGAAACGATACTTACTCATGGGTGGTCTCAAATAATGAAGGCCCGTCCATCTTGGAGAATAGGACATAAGATTATGTTCCTGCTTTTCCATGGCTCTAAAGCGAATATCCTGTTTATTGACCACATTGCAAGATGAGGCCGCTTTCAGAAGGTTGTGGATGCGCAGGGTGGCACCTGGGCCTTGTCCTGGGGCTTGGCGACCTCACCCTTGGTTAACTGTAGGCAAAGTAGCACTATTCGAGGCGTGCTTTGTACGGTTGAACCTGTATAAGTACTCATACTGCTTTCAGCTATGATTGTTAAGTTCCCCTTCTGGTTTCAGTTAAGGTTATTAAGTACTCCGCTGCTTTTACAGTATGTCGTGTTTCTTCTGTCCTGTCTTCCTCCAGCCACCAAAACCAAACCAGCGACGGCGGGGCCGCCTGCTTCCGCCTCCCACGGCTGGCTGCGCCTCAGCGCACGCATCGCCGCCCCACTATCTCCTAAATCGTTAACGCCGATGTTTGAGGCCTCACCGTCGTCCTCTGCACGCTTTGGTGCGCTCGCCGCAGCGCCGCCCTCCCGCATTGTCAACATGGTCAACAAAAAACATGAATCGGCAGAAGTACGTTGAGAGGATGATAGTACGTCTTCCATCGGAAGAGTACTGTTATGGAGAGGCTGATAGCTGGGTCCACGGCAGCCGCACGGAAGTGCCTCCTTATTACGCGGAAAATAATTATTCCTCCACCTAACAGCAGGGACCCACCGGACGGGCCACCGTATTTGGTGAAAAAAACGTTTCACCCTGACTGCTGGGACCCACTGGACAGGCCACCGTATTTCGTGAAAAAATGTTCCCCTCGCTGTCATCTCGGACCCACCGGAAGTGCCTCCTTATTACGCACAAAAAAAATGAATACTCCCCCTGCTGATTGGGACCCACCTTGGTGCGAGGCTGACTTGTGGGCCTACTAAGTTGACGGGGACGAAGTGCTTTGTCAACTTAGTTAATATGAACGATTCTAGCTCCAGTGACCGTACGATGTCCATGCAACGGTCGTAGTGCTTCTTCAACCTCTGGTCTTCCTTCTCCAGCCGCCCAAAGCAGCGCCGGTCGTGCCACATGCTCCTGCCTCCCGTGGTCGGCTGTGCTGCCGCGGAGGCCTCACCGCCCCCTACTATTCCCACTGCTGGCCAGGCCATCCCTCTACTCACCCACACCCCCTGTTATTCTGCGGCGACGGCAGCATCACAGCGTAGCGAACCAGTGAACCCTCGTACTCCTATACGCGTGGGCATCCACTGCCGCATCTTCCCCGGCTCCGTATCGTCCCCTTCCTAGGCCTCGCCGTCGTCCACCGCCCTGGTGCTCTCGGCGCGGCGTGGTCAACGTGGTCAAGGAACGGCTTCCATTAGACCTGGACTATACGTGGAGAGGCTGACAGTTGTGTCCACGGCTGCAGCAAGGAAGTGCCTGCTTATTACGCGCAAAATAATTATTCCTCCACCTGAGAGCGGGGACCAACCGGACGGGCCACCGTATTTCGCGAAAAAAACATTCCCCCCTGACTACTGGGACCCACCAGCTACATCTTCACACGCAAGGAAGTGCGTCCGGGCAAAAAAAAACGATTCGCCCCCCTGACTGCTGGGACCCACCAGCTATATCTTCGCACGCAGGGAAGTGCCTGACAGTCGGGACCCACCTGGTCGAATCGTACATAGCGTTGTCATTCTGGTTGTGAACGTGTACGTACATACTGGTCGATGTAGAGGCGCGCACGTGTCGTAGTAGAGGCGTGCACGTAGCATGTACACATACGTACAGTGGCCAGGGTGCAAGAAAGGAAATACGGCCATGTACGTACATACGGGCGGGGTCTCGAACACCTACTCGCGCATACGTATGGCCAGGGCTCGTGTACATGGCTGGGTCGGAATGGAGAAACATCATCGTCGTCGTGTTCATGGGGAGCCAACCGGCTGGGTCGGAACGGAATGCGTCGTCATGTTCATCGGGAGGGCTTGGACGGAACAGCCGATGGAAACGAGGCCTGGCGTACCGCAGAACGGAGGAAACGACCTTGTATTCGACCGGCCACGTTCGAAACGAGATCCGGTTCATCTGGAGGGGTCTGGCGTACCGCAAAATAGAGGAAACGGACCTCCTATGGTCGAAACAGGGGTCCTGTTGATCGGGAGGGGTGTGGCATACCACAAAACGGAGGAAACGGACTTGTGTTGGAGCGCTATGGTCGAAATGAGGGTCCTATTCATTGGGGGGGGGTGTGGCGTTCCGCATGATGGGACTCCACGAGATATTGTTCATCTCCACCGTCGACCCCCTCCAGCCTCCACGGGCTACTGTTCATCCGCCATTGATCTCCTCCAGCCTCCACCTGCGACTGTTCATCCACGGGCTCCTGTTCATCCAGCCTCCACCGCGCGCTACTCCACCGGCTACTGTTCAACCAGCCCTCTCCACGGGCTCCTGTTCAACCACCCCTCCACGGGCTACTGTTCATTCATCCCTCCACCATCGATTGTTCATCCTGCCCTCCACGAGGTGGTCCTGTTCATCCAGCCCTCCACGGGGTCTTATTCATCCAGCCCCAATCGGCTCGATCGATCGGGGTCCTGTTCATCCAGAAGCAACACCACGGGGTCCTGTTCATCCACCCCCACCGGGAACTATTCATCCAAACCCCCCAGCAACGCTCATTGTTCATCCAGAGGCAGTATCGATTGGCTTCAGTTAGCAACAGTAGCAAAGGAATCGCTCGATCGGGTTCAGTTAACAGCCATCGATCGACCGCTTGGGTTCGGTAACGCATAGCCTGCAGTGCAATCACTCGGGTTCAGTTAGAGCCCAACGCCTCGCACCCACGCGCGTGCGTGTATGAGAGAAATGCGCATCGCTCGGCCCCCACCAGCCACCGTAACGGGGAACACCCCGATATTTTTCTCGCCCTCGCTTCTACCATGGTTTTTTCCGCCATGGACGGTCCAAAGAATGTCATGCAGCTGCATCTCCGGCCCGCCCACGACGAATAGCCCATTTTCTGTCATGATTTTTTGTCATAGAAGTAGGGCCCCATCACATCTATGATGATACCGTGTTTTGTCTGAAAGTGCGTTATATCGACTAGAGGGGGGGGTGAATAGGCGATTTTTATGAAAGTCTTCAAAACGTGGAAGTTATGAAGACAAACAGCAGAGATATGCCTATTACTATGCAGCGGAAGGTAGACTAAACTAGGCAAGCCATGGTCAAGTATCAACAGAGTGAAAGCATAGTGACAAATAGCTGCAGTGTAATAAGGATCAGGTAGGAAGATGCACATAGATAAAGTAAAGAACCAATCATGGAGCGTTATACCTTTTGATCGAACTCTTTACCATTGTCGTCAGGACCCAAATGATGTTTGGCTGGCATTGGTGTTGTGAAGCCTTTGCAGTCTTGCATACCAAACTTCTTCAGGCAATCTTTGAGATACTTCTCTTGAGATATGAAGATGCCATTGCGTTGTTGTCGTATTTGAAGACCAAGGAAGAACTTCAGCTCCCCCATCATGGATATCTGATATTGCTCTTGCATCATATATCCAAACTCTTCACTGTACTTCTGATTGGTGCAGCCGATGATAATGTCATCCACATATATTTGGCACACAAACAGTTCACCATCATATGTCTTCGTGAAAAGAGCGGGATCTAGGGAACCAGGTATGAAGCCTTTGCTCTTCAGGAAGTATTTGAGTGTGTCATACCAGGCCCTAGGGGCTTGTTTGAGGCCATACAGTGCCTTGTTGAGCTTGTATACCATGTCAGGATGTTTTGGATTTTCGAAGCCAGGCGGTTGTGCAACATACACTTCTTCTTCAATCTTGCCATTGAGGAAGGCACTCTTCACATCCATTTGATATAGAAGTATGTTATGATGATTTGCATAGGCCGGCAGTATGCGTATGGCTTCAAGCCTAGCCACAGGAGCAAATGTTTCATCGAAGTCAATGCCTTTCACTTGAGTATATCCTTGAGCAACGAGACGAGCTTTGTTTCTGATAACTTGACCATGCTCATCTTGCTTGTTGCGGTATATCCATTTGGTGCCTATTATATTGTGCTTCCGTGGATCAGGACGCTTAACTAGTTCCCATACATTATTCAGCTCAAACTGTTGAAGCTCTTCTTGCGTAGCTTGAATCCATTCAGGTTCCATGAAGGCTTCTTCAACTTTCTTGGGTTCTGATATTGAGACGAATGTGAAGTGCCCGCAGAAATTTGCTAGCTGAGTTGCCCTTGAACGAGTGAGTGGACCAGGTGCATTGATGCTATCAATTATTCTTTCAATCTGCACTTCATTGGCAACGCGAGGATGTACAGGTCGAAGACTTTGCTCTGGCTGTTCATTGTCGTTGTTGGAAGGAATGTCTTCAGGCTGAGCATTGTCTTCATGTTGATCAGGTGCTGAAATGATAAGTTCTTCTTCAGGATGAGCTTCAGAAGGTATAATTTCTCCAGTTCCCATTAGCTTGATTGATTCACTGGATGGAACTTCATCTAGCACACTTGGCAGTTGCTCTCTTTGTGATCCGTTGGTCTCATCGAACCGCACATCCACTGTTTCAACCACTTTGTAATGAAAGAGATTGAAGACTCTGTAGGAGTGCGAATCCTTTCCATATCCAAGCATAAAACCCTCATGTGCTTTTGGTGCAAATTTTGATGTGTGATGTGGGTCCTTGATCCAGCACCTTGCGCCAAATACTCTGAAGTAACTGACATTTGGCTTTTTGCCAGTAAGGAGCTCATAAGATGTCTTGTTCAGTAGCTTGTGAAGATAAACACGATTGATTGTATGACATGCAGTATCAATGGCTTCGGGCCAGAATTTTCTTGGGGTCATGTATTCCTCTAGCATTGTTCTGGCCATCTCAATTAGTGTTCTGTTCTTGCGTTCGACGACGCCATTCTGCTGTGGCATGTACGGGGCTGAGAATTCATGTGTGATGACCAAGGTATCAAGATATGTATCAAGGCCAGTGTTCTTGAATTCAGTGCCATTGTCACTTCTGATGTGCTTTATCTTGGCGCCAAAATTGTTCATAGCACGATTGGCGAAGCGTCTGAAGACATCCTGCACTTCAGTCTTGTAAAGGATTATGTGCACCCAAGTGTATCTAGAATAATCATCAACAATAACGAAGCCATAGAGGCAAGCAGTAGTAGTTAGAGTTGAGTAATAAGTGGGACCGAAAAGATCCATGTGAAGCAGTTCGAAGGGTTGAGTAGTAGTCATGATTGTCTTCGAGGGATGTTTGGCCCTCGTCATTTTCCCTGCTTCACAAGCACCACATAAGTGGTCTTTCTTGAACTTGACGCCCTCGATGCCTATGACATGCTTCTTCTTTGCAAGGGTGTGGAGGTTCCTCATGCCAGCATGTCCAAGCCTCCGATGCCATAGCCAGCATTCTGAAGCCTTTGCTAGAAGACATACTGCAAGTTGTGGCCCTGCTGAGAAATCTACCACGTACAAATCATCTTTTCGATACCCTTCAAACACTAGAGACTTGTCAGATTCCATTAGTACAAGGCAATGATATTTTCCAAACATTACGATCATGTTCAAATCGCAAAGCATTGAGACAGACATTAAGTTGTAGCCAAGGGATTCAACAAGCATGACTTTATCCATGTGTTGATCCCTTGAGATTGCAACTCTACCTAGACCCAATACCTTACTTTTACCAGTGTCAGCAAATGTGATGTGGCTCTTGTCGGATGGACATAAGGTTGAGTCCATAAGAAGACTTCTTTTGCCAGTCATGTGATTTGTACACCCACTGTCAATAATCCATTCTGAAGACGCTGGTGTCGTACCCTACAGTGCAGTTAAGGGGATAGGCTTCCCCAAGAGCATTGTGAAGCAAAAACATTTGACGAACCAGTGGGTTATGAAAGCTTAGATCCAGGTTAGGACTAATAGGGACTGTAGCAAGCGATTCAGGTACGAAGTACATAGTAAGACCATTTGGGCATTTGATCTTGCGCCCTACAAGATGTTTAAGGTCCCCAGCAATAGCGTCAGACGATTTTGGTTTTCTGCTGGAGACCTTTCCCTGCAAAATAGAGTTAAGCCTTCTTAACCACCCACATCTTCAAGGGTGGCCTAGAAGCAATAAGTCTAAGTGCAGCATCTGAGAATTTTGGCTTTGAAGCCTTAGCAAACAATCTTGCAGGTGGACAATAGTACTCATAAGAATAAGCAGAATAGTTCTTGGTGTTATGAACATGGCGGTTTGATAAACCGCTCTCATATTCATATGCCTGAGTATGGTTTCCCTGCAAAACATTTGCGTTAGTGCGACTCAGGTGAGTCCTCTGTTTGTATGAAGCCTTTGGACCGTATGAAGCCTTTGGTCTGAGGTTTGTCTTCTTCAAGTGAGGTGTCATGAAGACATTCACAGGAAGATTTTCCAGACACCTTTTCGGAACCCAGATCTTCTTCATAGGCGGTCCATTCCTGCAGTTAGTACCAATGTACCTGGCAAACACTTCACCATTCTGATTCTTAAACAGTATATAGTTTGCATCAAAGGATTCATCAATGATAATGGGGTTAGCACAAGTGAAGCCAGTTAGATTGGATGGATCTGCTGAAGGTTCCTTTGCAGCAACCCACATGGTTTTGGGGTACTGCTCAAGTTTCCAGTAAGAGCCATCTGCATTCATTTTCCTTACGAACCCTACACCCTCTTTCCTAGGGTTTTGGTTCAGAATCTTCTTTTTCAGGACATCACATAGCGTCTGATGCCCTTTAAGGCTTTTGTACATCCCTGTTTCAAGCAATGTCTTCAACCTAGCATTCTCATCAGCAATAGCGGTGGTATCCTCAACAGAGGGGTTAGTTACCGCATCAACAGTTGAAGATATTGCAACAACAGTAGCAGTAGAACATTCAGCAACAGAAGAGCATTATCGCGCTCAATGCATTTAAGACATGGTGGTTCAAATCCTTCCTGAGCGGGAGTGATCTGTTTGGCGCGAAGTGACTCGTTTTCCATTTGAAGATCTTCATGAACCGCTCTCAATTTCTCAAGATCTTGCTTCCTTTGAAGATAATCATAGGAAAGATTTTCATGAGTTGTTGAGAGAGTTTCATGACGACTTTCAAGTTCCTGATACTTAACGTGAAGATTTTTTATGTCTTCAATTATGGATTCAGATCGAGTCATTTCGACACCTAACAGATCATCGCTTCTGTCTAACAGTTTTTGAATATGTTCCATAGCTTTCTGCTGTTCAGTTGCAATTTTAGCAAGTGTTTTGTAGCTAGGTTTTGAAACACAATCAGAGTCATCGTCACTAGATGTTTGATAGTGAGTAGTGCGTGTGTTTACCTTGGCACCACGTGCCATGAAGCAGTAGGTAGAAGCGGAGTAGTCCTTGTCATTTGCATCGGTGTCGGTGATGAAGTCATTGTCTTCAGTGTTGAAGATGGACTTGGCAACGTATGCTGTAGCCAGACTTGCGACGGCTGAGTCGGATTCCTCTTCAGACTCCACCTCCGCCTCCTCAGAAGCAGACTCCTCCTCTGAATCCATTTCCTTTCCAACAAACGCATGTGCCTTGCCAGATGAGCTCTTCTTGTGTGATGAAGACTTTGAGGAAGACTTGGAAGAAGACTTTGAGTATCTTCTTCTTCTTCTTGTCGTCAGATTCATATTCCTTGCTCTTCTTCTTCTTTTTGTTCTCATTGTCCCACTGTGGACACTCAGAGATGAAGTGGCCAAGTTTCTTGCACTTGTGACATGTTTTCTTCTTGTAGTCATGAGCAGGAGCTTCATCATTCCTTGAACTTGATCGGGAAGACTTTCTGAAACCTTTCTTCTTCATGAATTTTTGGAACTTCTTGACAAGCATAGCAAGTTCCCTTCCAATGTCTTCAGGATCATCAGAACTGCTATCAGATTCTTCTTCAGATGAGGAGACAGCTTTTGCCTTCAAGGCACGAGTTCGCCCATAGTTTGGACCGTAGATATCTCTTTTCTCCGAAAGCTGAAACTCATGTGTGTTGAGCCTCTCAAGTATGTCAGATGGATCGAGTGTCTTGAAATCAGGACGTTCTTGGATCATCAGGGCCAGGATGTCAAACAAACTATCAAGTGATCTCAGCAGCGTCTTGACGACTTCGTGTTTGGTAATCTCAGTGGCGCCGAGGGCTTGAAGCTCATTTGTGATGTCAGTGAGTCGGTCAAATGTGTGCTAGACATTCTCATTGTCATTTCGCTTGAACCGGTTGAAGAGATTGCGAAGGACACTGATTCTTTGATCTCTCTGGGTTGAGATGCCTTCATTGACCTTGGAGAGCCAGTCCCAGACCAGCTTGGATGTCTTCAAAGCACTCACACGGCCATACTGTCCTTTGGTCAGATGACCACAGATGATGTTCTTGGCAGTAGAGTCCAGTTGAACGAATTTCTTGACATCAGCAGCAGTGACACCTTCTCCAGCCTTGGGAACGCCGTTCTCGACGACATACCATAGGTCGACGTCAATGGCTTCAAGATGCATACGCATCTTATTCTTCCAGTAGGGATATTCAGTTCCATCAAAGACGGGGCACGCAGCGAAGACTTCAATTATCCCTGCAGTCGACATAGCTAAAACTCCAGGTGGTTGAACCGAATCACACAGAACAAGGGAGCACCTTGCTCTGATACCAATTAAAAGTGCGTTATATCGACTAGAGGGGGGTGAATAGGCGATTTTTATGAAAGTCTTCAAAACGTGGAAGTTATGAAGACAAACAGCAGAGATATGCCTATTACTATGCAGCGGAAGGTAGACTACACTAGGCAAGCCATGGTCAAGTATCAACAGAGTGAAAGCACAGTGACAAATAGCTGCAGTGTAATAACGATCAGGTAGGAAGATGTTATGAAGCCAAACAGATCATACACTCACGTTGTGAAGACAAAAGATAGAACAGACATGCAATGACTTCACAATGAGTAATCAGTAAGTAAAAGGAAGTGAAGATGAAACCAGTGACTCGTTGAAGACAATGATGTGTTGGACCAGTTCCAGTTGCTGTGACAACTGTACGTCTGGTTGGAGCGGCTAGGTATTTAAACCTTAGGACACACAGTCCCGGACACCCAGTCCTGAACACGCAGCTCAGGACACCAAGTCCTCACCGTATTCTCCTTGAGCTAAGGTCACATAGTCCTCGCCCAATCACTCTGGTAAGTCTTCAAGGTAGACTCCCAAACCTTCACAGACTTCGTTCACTAGCAATCCACAATGTCTCTTGGATGCTCAGAACGTGACGCCTAACCGTCTGGAGGATGCACAGTCCTCAAGTGTAATAAGTCTTCAGATCACACAGACAAGAAGACTTAAGTGATGCCCAATTCTCTCTGGCTCTGGTGGTTAGGGCTTTATCCTCGCAAGCAATTCTCACTCAAAGGCTTCGAGGTGGGTTGCTCTCAAACGACAAAAGCCGTACTCTCAATCTGAGCAGCCAACCGTTTATGGTTGTAGGGGGTGTGCTATTTATAGCCACTTGGCAACCCGACCTGATTTGTCCGAAATGACCCTGGGTCACTAAGGAACTGACACGTGTCCCAACGTTCAGATTTCAAACTCACATGGCAACTTTACTTGGGCTACAAGCAAAGCTGACTTGTCCGGCTCTGGACAAGATTCGCTCTCATTGTCTTCACTCGAAGACATAGGTTTTTGGTTTAGGCATCACTTCAGTCATTCTGACTGGTTCTCTTAGACCCCACTTAACAGTACGGTGGTTCCTATGACTCAACAAAAAAGAAAAAGAACTACGAAAGATCTAAGTCTCCGAGCTCCATAGGCTTCATATCGTGTCTTCTCTTGTCATAGTCTTCAATGTGAATATCTTCATATACCACCTTTGACTTCAATGTCTTTATACATTTTTAGGGGTCATCTCTGGTAGTAAAACCGAATCAATGAGGGACTTCTACCTGTGTTATCCTGCAATTCTCACAAACACATTAGTCCCTCAACTAGGTTTGTTGTCAATACTCCAAAACCAACTAGGGGTGGCATTAGATGCACTTACATTGTCACAATTATTGTCATAGAAGTGTCATAAGTATGATAGAAAAAAATTCGTTCGGCCCAAAATGTCACGGATGTGTCTTTTTTTGTATTGTAGCTAGCTGGTCTATCGCACATGGTTCGTCCTAATTTCCAAATAAACTTACCCGCCTTTAGCTTGCACAGGTGGTGGTTTTATAGCGCACATGCATCACACACGGTTAAGCCAGTACCTCCACTCTTTGCTCGAGCTTGCGCGGTCATGGTGATTTCAGCGCACTTGCATTGCACACGGTTGAGCCAGTACCTCCACCCTTTGCTCGCGCTTGCGTGGTCGTGTTGATTTCAGTGAACTTGCATCACACACGGTTGAGCCAGTACATCCACCTTAATTTGCTCGCGCTTGCGCGGTCGTGGTGATTACAGCGCACTTGCAGCGCACATGGTTGAGCCAGTACCTCCACCATAATTTGCTCACGCTTGCGCAGTCGTGGTGATTCACATCGCACTTGTATCGCACACGGTTAAGATATTATACCACGTGTCTGTTGAGGGTCATCAGATTCTTTTCAGCAAAAAATAGCATTAGAGAGGGTCAAAAGATAGCCACACCAGCATGTGGCCCAAATATATATGAGTGAAAAGGGTGGTCTATGATGTTCAAAATTCCAATGCACAACTTTGACCCCGCGGGCCCACGGTTGAGCGCGTCATTGAAGATCGAAGAGAGGGGCTAGAATTCAAGAACCACCTGGAAGTGGCCACATATATGTATGAATATTGGGGATGTTTAAAACTTTAAATACACAATGCATAACTTTGGTGGCACCTGCCTCGCAAACCCAAAAGCACCCTAACAACCACCTAGCTAGGATATATATAATGACATAATGTCGTACCTAGCTAGGATGCTTGGCCCACCACCTCCCACTTCGTGTCAGCGGGGCGGATGCACGTAATGATTGATACTTTGGTCATACATGCATGTCGCCATGACCTACCATAAGACGGACCAATGAATCTTTTGTTTGGTCAAATGACAGTTGTTGTTGTCGATAAACTGCTCGGGCCAATAGATTGAACCATCATAAAAAACGCATGAGAGGGACCACAAAACTAGCACCTCTTTCATGCGGCCCAAAATGATGTACGTTGGGAAGGGGTGATGTGTGTTTTCAATATAGAATAATGTACAACTTAGATGTGGTGCCTACCTCTCGATACAGACAACAACCATGAAGGCAAGGTAGTTAAGGATGAGATACATAGGCAGGGTTTGATGTTGGTCGAACCCAGCAATCTGAGCATCTGGGAGGGAATCCTGACAACGCATGCGCTCGAGCTTTGGTTGACCGACATTTGACGGTGACCGGCCCTAACACGAACTAGGAGGAATCTATTCATGGCCAACACATACCCCTCATTATCGATCAAAGGGATGATATATATACACTCAGTGAGCACACAGATATTCGTGTCGTCACAAAAAACCGCACAAGGGAGACATGGTCGATCAGAAGACCCCATATACACTGCATGCGGCCCGAAAATATGTATGGGCATGATGGTGTATGATATGTTTAAATCCCAAATGCACAACTTCGATGGGCGACGCCGAGTACATTACAAACCGAACGCCGAACCCGACTCCAAGCCTGGTTCAATAGCTATGATGTCAGTTTCCCAACTTCGAGGCGGTGGGGGGGTCGTCCCACGCATGCGCTCAAACTTTATTTTGTCTAGCATGGGACATACATATATATATACATCTATACATCTATACACCTATATAGTGTGCGAATAACTTTGAAAGTTGCTTGTTGGATGAAGCCAATCCGATGGTACAGAGATAGCAAATCCGAGCACTACTGGCCGTTGGATATCATCTACATTCCACCAGATTCTGCCACATGAACAATCTAGAAGACTCCATGGTTGAACTTAAGCATAATGCACAAACCTCAAAACACAAGCACTTCTCTTTTGTTCTCTAGAATCTTCCATATCTTAATTGCCCAAACCTTTTTATCTAAATGAATTGTCACTTTTTGTTTTTACCTTTACAATGCACAATTCCATGAATCTTAAAATATCTTTTTATAAAACTAATTGATTTTGGATGAGATGAACTATAAGAATTAAACGAACATCTACATCATGCATGTCTAGGAGAAGAGGCAGGAAACTGATGAGAGGAGTGGCGAGAAACGGTAGCCTGTTTTGAATGAAAACCTAGTAGAGAAGGAAGCGTGAGCTACACGACGCATGCCCACAGTGCTTACCCATGTACTGCATGTGCTGTCAAAACGGCTCAGGGTTGTTGTTCGATCTGGGAGCATCTAATGGTGCACACATACGATCCGTGGGGTTTGGGTTCTGGCCAGTCAGAATGCAGGACTCAGATCACGTGTGCAGCGGGGGGGGGGATATCATACGGAAACCAACATTCGGTGGAAACCGGTGAAAACCACGAGAAAAAGATGTTTTGAAGTTTGAAAAAAAATTCAAAAAATGCGGGATGTTAAGAGGATGATGTTTTATTGCCACACAAATTTCAAGTTGAAACACATTACGAGATGTGAGTTATGAAAAAGGCAAAATCATTGTTGAATAGTGCCAAATAGTAATGTCACTATTCAGGGCGGAATTTGTCTTTTTCATAGCTGACATCTCGTAATGTTTTTCAACTTGAAATTTTGTGTCGCAATAAAACATCACCTTCTTAACATCCCACATTTTTTCAGATTATTATGAAACTTTAAAATATGGTTTCCATGAAGTTTTCATTGAATATCCGCTTTCGTGAGGGAACCGTGTGCTATTTGAAAACATTTCGTAAGAAGAATCTTGGTTTTTAAATACCCATAAATACAAAACAAAGCTGATAATCGTGAAACCTGCCATGGTGTCACACCATCGCACTTATCTGTCGAAGAATTTTTTCGTCCATTATGGCACAAGTTTTATTACAAGCCTCTTACAAACCGGAGCTTCTCTCAAAGAAGCCTCGTGGTTCCGATAGGGAAACATGTCCCCTTTGTGGGCGAAACGTAATCACTGCCTCTTTTCACCTTGTATTTTCTTCTACGGACAACATGGAACGACAGGATATCCGTGCTAAAATTTAAACTTATTCAGGGTTCATTTGGCCTTTTTATACATTAATTGAGTTTACTAGGCATTTAATGTCCATAATTCAAATCTGAACTGCAAATCCATGCTCCAGTTCACCAAAATGGCTAGAAAAATTATACACATGTCCTTGGGTGCATGTTTAGGTCCCATGCCAGGAATGGGAACGAATTACAACCGTACTGGTGTCATGGCTCGTCCTCAAACATTTCGAATCTCGGTTTTTAAGTCCCCATAAATCCTAAACTCACCAGAAAGTCATCAAAGGTGGTATGGTGTCACGTCATGGCACATATATGTCGTGGTAAAAATATTTTCCAATTTGGGCCAAGCTTTATTACGAACCTCTTACAAAAACTGAAGCTTCTCTCAAAGAAGCCTCGTGGTTTTGATAGGGAAATGTGTTCCCCTTTGGGAGAAACGTAATCACTGCCTCTTTTGGCCTTGTATTTTCTTCCACGGGCAACATGGAACGACAGGATATCCATGCTGAAATTTAAACTTATTTAGGGTTCGTTTGGCCTTTTTATACACTAATTGAGTTTCCTAGGCATTTAATGTCCATAATTCAAATCTGAACTACAAATACATGCTCCAGTTCACCAAAATTGCTAGAAAAATTATACATGTGTCCTTGGGTGCATGTTTAGGTCTCATGCCAGGAATGGGAACGAATTACAACTATACCAGTGTCCTGGCTTGTCCTCTAACATTTTAAATCTTGGTTTTTAAGTCCCCATAAATCCTAAACTCACCAGAAAATCATCAAATGTGGCATGGTGTTACGTCATGGCACATATATGCTGTGGTAAAAACATTGCCAATTTGGGCCAAGCTTTATTACAAACCTCTTACAAACCGGATCCTGTCGCAAGAACCCTCGTGGTTTCGATAGGGAAATGTGTCCCCTTGTGGGCCAAATGATAATCACTCCCTCTTCTAGCCTTGTAATTGCTTCTACATGCGACACGAAACAACTGGAGATTCGCGCTGAACTTTGAAATTATTTAGGGTTCGTTTGACCTTTTTTATTCATTAATTGAGTTTTCTAGGCACTTACTGTCCATAATTCAAATCCGAACTACAAATATATGCTCCAGTGCACCAAAATGGATAGAAAAATGTACATGTTTCCTCGGGGTGCATGTTTAGGTCCCATGGAACGAATGGGAACGAATTCAACCGTCTCGCCGTCCTGGCTTGGCCACAAATATTGCGAATCTCGGTTTTTAAATGTCTATAAACCCAAAGCTCACCAGGAAATCATGAAACTTGGCATGGTGTCACTACATGGTACATATAATTGTCCAAGTTGGGCCAAGCTATATTACAAGCCTTTTACAAACCTGAGCATGTCGCAACCCTCATGGTTCTGGTAGGGAAACATGCCCCTCTTGTGGGCGAAATGATAATCGATGCCTCTTCTCGCCTTGTACTTTGTTTTCTGTAGGCAACATAGAATAACAGGAGTATCAAGATGAAATTTGAAACTGTTCAGGGTTCGTTCGGCCATTGTATATATATTACTAATTACTAAGTTTTCTATGCATTTAACGTAGCCATAATTAAAATTTGAACCACAACCACATGCTCCAGTGAAGCAAAATGGGTGGGAAATTGTACACGTGTCATTGGGTGCATGTTTAGGTCTCGTTTAAGGAATGAGAATGAATTACAAACTTGTCGTCATCCTGAAACAATGAGAATCTCGGTTTTTAAATCCCAGTAAATCAAAAAGTCATCCAAAAAACATGAAACTTTGCATGGTTTCATGATATGGCACATATATGCCGTGGTAAAAAAATCGTGCAGTTTGAGAGGGGGCGCACACATTAGTAGCCAACGAAGTGTTTTTTAAAACAAAAAGTTGACACATTAATATCGCAATTGTATTATATTAACCGTGTCGAAATTTAACTATACTCGGTGGCGTGCGTGCAACTGTTTGATTAGATGGGACGAGCGCAAGAATTCTGCTGTGTAGGCTTGACGGGAGGTGTCGGTGTCAAAACCGGCGGATCTCGGGTAGGGGGTCCCGAACTGTGCGTCTAGGCCGGATGGTAACAGGAGGCAGGGAACACTTTGTTTTACCCAGGTTCGGGCCCTCTCGATGGAGGTAATACCCTACTCCTGCTTGATTAATATTGATGATATAGGTAGTACAAGAGTAGATCTACCACGAGATCAAGGAGGCTAAACCCTAGAAGCTAGCCTATGGTATGATTGTTGTGTATGGAGTTGATTGCCTACGGACTACAACCCTCCGGTTTATATAGACACCGGATAGGGTTAGGGTTACACAGAGTCGGTTACAATGGTAGGAGATTTGGAATATCCGCATCGCCAAGCTTGCCTTCCACGCCAAGGAAAGTCCCATCCGGAAACGGGACGAAGTCTTCAATCTTGTACCTTCATAGTCCAGGAGTCCGGCTAAAGGTATAGTCCGGCTACCCGAACACCCCCTAATCCAGGACTCCCTCAGTAGCCCCTGAACCAGGCTTCAATGACGACGAGTCCGGCGCGCAAATTGTCTTCAGCATTGCAAGGCGGGTTCCTCCTCCAAGTCCTTCATAGAAGATTGTAAACACCAATAGTAGTGTCCGGCTCTGCAAAATAAGCTTCCACATATTGCCATAGAGAGAATAATATTGACACAAATCAAATCTGCCGACTTATTCCGCAGTGCATCATCACACTACAGCCAAGTCCTTCACTCGGATCGTTTTCAATATTCCACCTCAGCATGTTTTGCGAGGCGGTTTCCTTGGCACGTCTTGTCAAAGCAGAGATCGTGTGCCCCCCTTTTACGGGATTCTCATCAATACGGACATGGGTAACCCAATCGTGCCCGTTAGCATATTTTCTCGATTAAAGGCGAGCCAAAACGGTTACGGGGAGGGCTCCTGGTATTCAACCTATTATAAAGAGACCGAGGCCTTACCCTTTTTTCAATCTCAAAACGAGTTCGCCCGTCGCCTCGAGTTCCAACACCCTAGGCTTCAGATTCCAGGCGCTTCGAACATTCGACAATGTCCGGTTCCGACCTTCAAGGTCGATGGATGCCCTCCTCCGTCACGGAGGAAGACGTGCTAAAGTTGAGAGAGGCTAAGTTCTTGACCGCCGAAATCCCGCATAGGTTGCCTACTCAAGGGCAGGCTATTCCCAATCCCCAGCCCGGTGAGAGCGTAGTGTTCATGTCTCACTTCCTTCGGGGGTTAGGCTTCCCGATGGATCCCTTCGTGAGGGGGCTGCTGTTTTATTATGGGCTGGAATTTCATGACTTAGCTCCGGAGTCCGTCCTCCACATTTCCTCATTGATCGTTGTGTGCGAAGCGTTCCTCCGCGTTACTCCTCACTTCGAATTATGGCTCAAGACCTTTGGAGTGGAGCCGAAGATGATCGAGGGACGGCACGCAGAGTGTGGAGGTGCCGTCATAAGTAAGAATGCTGATGCTCCATGGCCCGAGGGCTTCTTTCAAGAGGAGCTCGGCTTATGGCAACGAGAATGGTTCTATATCATCGCTCCCAGGAGCGCCAAGTGGGCGGCGCCTCCTGCCTTTCGCTCGGGTCCCCCATCACGGCTACCGTCATGGGTCAACAAAGGATTATATTGGGGTTTGCCCAAAGACGTGCCCCTGTTACAGGGCCGAATTAAGGATCTCTTGGAAGGAGACCTCAGTTTGGTCAAGGTGACATAGGTCATGCTGATTCGCCGAATATTGCCCGGCAAACGTCGCCCCCTTCGCCTGTGGGAGTTTAATTCGGAGGGACCGCGAGCTCTCCAGAATTTTATGGGCACAACGCCTGTGGAGATGTACAGACTGTTCTTCAGATCACAAGAGATGTGTACGGATTTAACCGAGGACGCAGGCCTAAGCTGCAATCGCCCGGATACTCAAGTAACCAACCTTGTGCCCGGACCTTCTATTCGTATAATTGTCATAAACTTGCCCCTAAAAGAGCCGTCCTTTTATACACGAGTGGATAGCGAAGGCGAAGCTGATCAGGTGTCCGGCTCCCCTTCTAGAAACCAGGCCGGATCCTGTGCTAGTTAGGATGCCAGGGATAATGCCTTTGGAGGGGGAGGACAAGGAAGCTATGGCCTCCTCGAAGGAGGCTGCTCCGAAGGGAGGAACCGACAATTCCTCTCCTAAGGGGAAGAAGAGAGCCGCCTCTGACGACCTGGAAACCATGGCCTCGAAACGGGGGAGAAAATCCTCATTAGAGGGTCCGGCGCTGGGGAGTTCCTCGGCCGGACTACGTCCTAAAGGGGATCAGCCCTCCAGCGAGCCATAAGTGGAGAAAATATTTTCCTTTTGAGGGATGAGACAAATCCTTGATTTATATCTGAGAAGATTAACCAAAATTTTACCTTGTAGCTCGGACCTCAGCCCTTCTCAG
This sequence comes from Triticum urartu, assembly GCF_003073215.2. Taxonomy (NCBI): domain Eukaryota; kingdom Viridiplantae; phylum Streptophyta; class Magnoliopsida; order Poales; family Poaceae; genus Triticum; species Triticum urartu. The sequence goes on from NC_053023.1 coordinate 280,189,875, forward strand.
CAGAGCTCGTCTTTGGGGGATCTTCTTCCGGAGATGATGGAGAGCGGGAAGCCTCCCCCTGCCGTACCGCCTAGTGAGGCGGGCGACCCTGAGGTGTCGTCACGGAGGGTTTCTCCGAATCCGGCAGGGACGGAAGATAGCTATGTGGTCCCCCAAGGTTCTCCGCGTCCGACCTTCGAAAGAGGCCGTAGGACAAGTCCGACACCGTCTGGTGCTCGGCCGGAGGAGCTGAAGGTTCTGCTGGGGTGAGCTTCTATCTCAGAGGAGCGCCGTGCATTGATGGGCACGGTGATTGAAAGGATTTCATCCACAGAAAGCGGATTGCATGAGGCCGTCAAAAGTTTACTGACGGGTTTTGAGGTACATTAGATAATGTACACTTTTTTCAGTTGTGCATAAGTAAGATGCGCCCTGTGTAGATAGTAGCCCCTGAGACTCTGCGTGTTGTCAAGAAATGACGGCACGCAGAGGATCATAATCCCAGGTCTAAGATGTCGCCTTTGAATAGGTGGCGAGATGTCCGGAATCAAGCCGAACTGATGATGTGGCCGAACTAAAGCGGCAACTGGACGTGGCAGATGCCGACATCGCGCTTGTTAACAAGCGGCTTGATGAGGCTCAAGGTATGTAATTCTTCGGGCGGCATCCAGTAGAGGAGCTTCATGCTAGTGTCTTACAATGTGTGTGCTTGACGCAGATGGTACGGCCGCCGCAGAGAATCTTAGGGCAGAACTTGCCCGAGCTAAGGAGCAAGCCAGAAAAAGTGATGCCGCTGCCAAGAAGGCCCTTGAAGAGCTGAGAGCCGAACAGGCTGCTCACTACCGAAGTAAAGAAGAGATAGCCGAGATGGCCGAGAAGTTAAAGAGCGCTGCAGACCGTTGCAAACTTCTTGAGGAAGAAGACCGGGCAAGACAGACGGACTTAGAGAGGGCCGTTGCTGATGCCAAGGACGCTCACTCTGCGATGAGAGCTACGAAGGAGGAGCTGCATCAGACCGAACAGATTGTGGCTGGAAAGCCCTTTATGCTGCGGAGGAAGTTTTGTGATCCGATTTGCTCCGTTGGACCGGATGTGGAGTGTGGAGGACACCTATCTGGATTTGGCAGCAAGTGCTGCTGATGCAACCGAACACTTTCGAGATCTAGAAGATCGCGAAGTGGAAAAGCTTTTTGGTCACAGTTCCACAATCCAGAGCGTCCACTGGCAGTGGACGATCGCCTGGCCCAATGGGACGAACTGAATAGATTGTCCGGACTCGCCATGAAGTACGTCATGGGTCATCTGTGGCCTGGGAGATCGGAGCCGAAGAGTTATTTCAGCTTGGTGCAGCAATTCCTTGACGCGGTGCCGCGTATAAATGCAATGAAGAGGTCAACATGCATAGAGGGCGCACGGACGGCTCTTGCCCGTGTTAAGACATACTGGGCAGAGATGGAGACCACCGTTGTTGCGTCCCGAGATTCGGACAAAAGCCGAGTACCCTCCGAGCACTATTTTCAGGAAGTTATTGAAGGCGCTCGTGTAATAGAGACGCAGTGCCCGAAAGATGCTATGTTATGATAGCGTATGTAATTATAAAGTAATATTTTGATAAATTGTAGTGGCCTTTTTTATACTTGTGCCTCCAAGTATTGTTAACACCTTCTATGCGGCCGTTTTAAGATATATATATATAGAATCTGAAAGATGGCAGTCGTTGGCTTCAGCCCCCATGCACATAGTGCGGGGGTGCTCGCAGAAGACGCATTTTCACACTTAACCCAACGTCTTGGTCCTACAAAGGAGGTGATAGCACAGCGGGCCAGGCAACCGGACTATAATGCTTTCACACTTTCACTTAGCCATAGGAGTTTGAAAATGAGACTCTTTAGGTAGCTCTTTGGTGGCAACTACGCTTGTCCGAATTCGGGGCGCCTATGTACCTGACCGGGAAGCGTCCCTTCGTTATAGCGGAGGAATCCGATAGATTCCGATCGGTCATCGAGTGGCTGACCAGTCTCACGCTACATCATGACAGTCAGTTTTCGGCTTTCTCTACTGAGGTGCTTGCCCTGGCCGAACCGGGGGCACAATCGCAGTAGTTCTCCTAGTGCTACTTTAGCCGATATAGCGGAACGTAAGGTAGTCGAACTCAGGAGCCGGGCAACCCAACATTTGACCAAAGACATGATTCGGAGCTGATGCATATAATGCCAAAACTCGCGACGCCGAACACTCCCTAAGGTGTTCGGTCTTTATGAGTGCGGGCCAAACAACACTCTTTATTTAAAAAAGCCCCTAGTGTCCAGGTATGTGCAAAAATTCTGACATGGCCATATGCCAAGACGCCAGCCTCCTCCTTGGTTATGTTAGAAAGGAAAAACCAGGGGATGTGTAGCAACAAGAGACAGTAAAAGAGGTTTACACAGGGTCTTAATCTAAAAAGAATCCTTTAGGACGGGTCCCTACTGCACGTCAGCGCCTGTGTCTCCATTGTGCCGTATCCTGGACGGGCGCCGCACGACGTTCATGTGTAAAAGAGAGGAACTGAGTTGAAAATGGGTCGTGCCGAATTTTTTTTAAAATAAGCAAAGTATAAAGTAAGATATATAAGTTTGAGCTTTATTGTCTCTTATTGTATATGCATGGAGCCCCTACTGCGGGGTTATATGGCTTCTAGGCCTGCATCAATCATGATTTTGCACCGAACTTGTCTATCCGCGTTCGTGGTCTTAAATGACCTATTTTGAAGTTTTTTGGCCGGTGAGGCCATTTTGCTGTGGGGCTGTCAAAGCGGCCGCACAGTCCTCCGCTTGGGGAGGTGCACTTTAGTGCTTCCCCTTCAAAGCGATGATGCCTCGTGGACCAGGCATCTTAAGCGTAAGAGATGCATAATGCGGTATTGCGTTAAAGCGAGCGAAAGCTTCACGTCCAAGTAGTGCTTGGTAGCGACATGAGAATGGGACGATGTGGAAGGTCAGCTTTTTGCGGCGGAGGTTATCGGCAGAGCCGAATGTGACTATGAGCGAGAGAAAACCCGTACAATGGGTGTCCGGACCAGGTATTACCCCTTGAAAGGAGGTTTTGCTATGGCGGATTCTTGCTGAGTTTATCCCCATGTGCTGGATTGTATCCTGATATATTAGGTTTAGTCCACTGCCGCCGTCCATAAGGACATTTGAAAACTTGAGTCCGCCAATTATTGGATCGAGTATCAAGGTAGTCCAGCCTACATTCTTGATATTCCTAGAATAATCTAGCTGATCGAAGATGATCGGTTTTGACAACCAGTGGCAGGACCCTTTAGGCTGTGTGGTGCGTACCTTTACGGGCGCCGCACGTTTTGTTATGTGAAGTGAGTTCACTGTTTTTACTTCTTGTGGGAAGTTCTTTTGTTTCCTGGTACTCTGCTTTTGGGGTTCGTCCTCGTCTTCGCTTGGTGTGTCGAGCCCCTTGTGTTCGGCATTGAGTCTGCCAGATTGTTTGAACACCCAACAGTCTCTGTGGGTATGGTTAGCAGGCTTCCCGGGAGTACTGTGTATCTGACATATCCTGTCCAGGAATTTATTTAGGTTGGATGGATCATCCCTGTTATCCTAGGGGGCGATTTTTCCTTATTTTGCCGTGAGCCTTTGAATCCGGCATTGACTGCCGTGCTCTTCGGACTTTTGTTTTTAGTCCAGCGACGGTCCTTGTTACGTCGCGGTTTTTCGTTTCCATCCCTAGTTTCAGATGTACTTGGGTCGCTGGGGCTGCACCTTGCCAACCAGCTGTTCTCCCCTGCACAAAAGCGGGTCATGAGGCTTGTTAGTGCGGCCATTGTTCTTGGCTTTTCTTGGCCGAGGTGTCTGGCGAGCCATTCGTCTCGGACATTATGCCTGAAAGCTGCTAAGGCTTCGGCGTCCGGACAGTCGACTATCTAATTCTTTTTAGTGAGGAATCTATTCCAGAACTGCCGAGCTGATTCTCCGGGTTGTTGAGTTATGTGACTAAGATCGTCTGCATCCGGAGGGCGGACATAGGTCCCTTGAAAGTTTGCTCGGAAAGCATCCTCGAGCTCTTCCCAGCTTCCAATTGTGTTTTCGGGAAGGCTTTTAAGCCAATGCCGGGCTGGCCCTTTAAGCTTGAGGGGTGGATATTTTATGGCGTGGAGATCATCTCCTCTAGCCATGTGTATGTGGAGGATATAGTCCTCGATCCAGACTCCAGGGTCTGTTGTTCCTTCATATGCCTCTATGTTTATGGGTTTGAATCCCTCTGGGAATTCATAGTCCAGGACCTCATCGGTGAAACATAGGGGGTGTCCGGCGCCCTGTATTTGGGTGTGCCGGATTCTGATGATGGATTCATAGCTTTGCTTACGAGAGCTTGCTTTCTTGGCCCATAAATGGACCTGACTGGGCCGTGATGCGAATCCTTAAGTGGGTCGCATGCCGATTTAGGTGCGGCGCCGCTTGCCGCTTTATGGGGTCGTCTATCCGACCGTGTGGCTTTTTCATTTTTTGAATGCGAGGGCTCTAGGGCCTCTTCGTCGAATTCAGGCAGTAGCTTTCTTTTCGGATAGCTTTTAGTGTGGCGACTGTCGCCGTACTTATCTGTGGTATTGATTACTTTACTCCATCTGATCCGGAGTGCGTCTTCCGCTGTTTTTAGCTTCCGCTTCTGCTTCTTAAGGCCTCGTGCGGTTGCAATGAGCCTCTCGTGGAGATTCTTCTGCTCCATAGGTTTATTCGGCGTGAGGTCGTCCGGGATGCCGTTTTCGCCGGGGGAGGGATGTTCGGTTTCTCTATCCGTGTTGCCCTGTTCAGATGGTTGCTCTAAGGCCTGCTCGTCCTGCTCTATGGCTGGGTTTTTGTCGAGGCGGGGCTTGGGTCGGCGTTTACGCCGGCGCTTTGATTGCTTTTCGGGGGGTCGATCTCCCGTCCCATCCCCTTTTTCCTCGTTATCGCTTCCTTTAGGGGTATCCACCATGTACACATCGTAAGATGAGGTGGCTGTCCAATGCCCTATGGGTGTTGGTTCGCCGGTATCTCCTGCATCGTCATCCATGCTGTCGATGTCTCCGGAGTCGAAGTTGAGCACGTCGTTTAAATTGTCGACAGTGGCTACCAAGTGGGTGGTGGGTGGGCTTTGAATTTCTTCATCGTCTGTATCCCATCCTTGCTGACCGTAGTTTGTCAAGGGCTCTCCTGATAAAGAGAGAGACTTTAGAGAATTCAGGATGTCGCCGAAGGGCGAGTGCTGAAAGATGTCCGCGGTGAACTCCATGATCGGCGCCCAATCGGATTCGATCGGTAGGGGTGCGGGGGGCTCGGAGCTCGGAGAGGAATCCGGCTCCTCGGAGTCACGGGCCATGCGGAGTGCGGGGCTGGAGTTCGGCTCAATCGCCTCTGAGATCGCAGCCCCTGAGGCAGCGTCTAACCGCTGATCCTCGATCGGCGCGGTAGGCTCCGAATCAATGGTCGAAACCGATGCGTGTGCGGCCTCCAAGGCGCTGTTTGGTGGCAGAGTTATATCATGCCCATCGAGACAGTGCGCCGCGCTTGGCTGTGGCTCGAATCCGTCGAAGATCAAGTCCCCGCGGATGTCAGTCGTGTAGTTTAGGCTTCCAAACCTGACCTGATGGCCGGGGGCATAGCTTTCGATCTGCTCGAGGTGGCCAAGCGAATTGGCCCACAGTGCGAAGCCGCCGAAGACGAAGATCTGTCCGGGGAGAAAAGTCTCACCCTGGACTGCATCGTTGTTGATGATCGAAGGAGCCATCGGGCCTAAAAGCGACGACATAGAGGAACTCTCAATGAAAGCACCAATGTCGGTGTCAAAACTGGCGGATCTCGGGTAGGGGGTCCCGAACTGTGCGTCTAGGCCGGATGGTAACAGGAGGCAGGGAATACTTTGTTTTACCCAGGTTCGGGCCCTCTCGATGGAGGTAATACCCTACTCCTGCTTGATTAATATTGATGATATAGGTAGTACAATCGTAGATCTACCACGAGATCAAGGAGGCTAAACCCTAGAAGCTAGCCTATGGTATGATTGTTGTGTATGCAGTTGATTGCCTACGGACTACAACCCTCCAGTTTATATAGACACCGGATAGGGTTAGGATTACACAGAGTCGGTTACAATGGTAGGAGATCTGTAATATCCGCATCGCCAAGCTTGCCTTCCACGCCAAGGAAAGTCCCATCCGGACACGGGACGAAGTCTTCAATCTTGTATCTTCATAGTCCAGGAATCCGGCTGAAGGTATAGTCCGGCTACCCGAACACCCCCTAATCCAGGACTCCCTCAGGAGGTGTGCGAGCAGTCCGCCACGCAGGCTCGACGGGATGCGTGCATCCTGTCCACCTCGCGGGCTCGACGGGACACGTGCGAGCAGCAAGGCCACCCATGCTCACCGGGAAGCGAGCTCTTTGACCTCCATGCACCAGCTGCCGCCCGCCTTGCTCACAACTTCTTCATTAATGGGTTAATTAAAGCACCTGGGCGAAGGGTGTTTGCTTGTGATCCCATGGCAGCATTTGCTTTGTTCGTGTTTTCAACTCGTATTCCGCCCTAATTTAAATTGCCACATGGGGCAATGGATAATACGACCACAAATAAAATGGCAATGTATAATACAATGACAAATTTACAATGGCACAGATAATAATTGTCTTACATATTCCGAATAATTTAAAATGCCCCATGCGACAAAGCCCGGAAGACACGTGGGCAAGTGAATAAGTAAATTGCATACAACGATCTAGGTCGCTACTGTCTCTACTCGTCGATGGATCGCCGGGCCGCGAAATACTCCAGCTCCTTCTTCAATTCGTCACAACTTTGCTTGAAAGCGGCCATAGATTCCTCCACCTCCTGCTCGCGCTCGATCTGGAGCTTCCTCAAGCACCCATCAGTTCCTTGACGATCGCTTTTAGCGTCATCTCTGAGGCACAGCTCTACTCATGCATCATCTTCTAGCCGGCAGCCTCCTCCGCCTAGTTGGCGACCAACATGAGGAGCTTCGCATTATCATCCCTAAGTTGTTCGACGAGGCCGGTCGCCTTGTCAACCGAGGCATCGCTGATCTTGAGCAGCTTCATCAAGCCATCGACCAGCTCCTGCTGCGTAGTGACGCCAGCGAGAATGTCGTTGTCGCCGGCGAAGGACTTCAGGAATGTCGGCTCGTCGCAATGACCGACACCGCGAATGCGCTTGTGAGAGCCCTTGCGTGCCCGTGAGAGCTTGTTCGAGGGCTCGGCGGCGCGCCGGGACATCTCTGTTGCGGCTTCGCGGCGGGACCTATCTAGTGCTTCCGCGGCTTTGGTCTTTGCTGCCTGGTTATATGTCCACCCTAAACTCCTCCTACCGGTCATGGCGGAATGACTTGACAGAAAAAATTTGTTTTGCGGGTGATGAGGAGAGGAACTGTGAAGTAATTTTCGAGTGGGTAGTTTTTATAGCCCGGTGCTAAGTGTGAACACATATTAGTTTGATAGGTGTGAACAGATTTGCAATTACTTATTGCGTTGTAATCAGCAATGTGACGAGAAACAAGGTCAAAATTTATTGATGGCAGAAGGTTGACCACGTGGTTGCTCGCCGTTGCGGTGGCAGCAGCGCGCTCCGCTCTGGCGTGCTTGCGCGCGCTCTGCTCGCTGTTGAGGCAAAGTTACAATGGCAATGGTTAATAATTCTTAATAATTGTCTAACATATTCAGGATAATTTAAAATGGCAAATGCGGCAAGGCCGAGAACACTCACGACCTACATATGCATACAATTATAATAAAATATAAGCTAAAAGGCTAAGCCGGCGGCCTTATGACGATGGTCTTCTCGGACTCCATGATCAGCATAGCACCCTTGTGGCCGTTCACTCTGAGTGTCCTGACCCGCCTCCGCCTACGGAGCTGTTGGCACTGATGGGAGGCTCTTGGGGCTGCTGGGCCTCTTCCAGAAGAGCTTGACAGCGTGCAATCGCACGCATGACAACTCTGCGGACCTGCTCCATTTCCATCTCTCTGGCCTGGTAGCAAATTCTGTCGATCACTTGCATCCTCAAGATACCACGTTGGTGATGTTCTACTTCGTTGGGGACGTCACCTCCTCCAAGGATCTGCTCGAGCCTGTCCACCACATCATCGGGATCGAGGTTGACACGGCCGCCGCGGGCAGTGATGAAGCCGCAAAGGTCCTCTGCACATTCCTTGCAGGGCATTAGGCTCTCGATGAGCACTAGTGACGATGGTTCTTCGGGTGGGTCGTCGATCATGCCGCCGAGCTACTCTGGATCTTTTGCATGGTGGATGGCAAACTGCTCATCACACCTCCTCTGCAATATGCCAATTGTGCTCCCAAAGACTCTAACGTTGATATCGCTGCCGATGGGCCATGGTGCCTGCACCGGCCGATGAAGCTCTTGCTCCCTGACCTGCTCCGGCTCAATCTCCTCGTCGAAGATGTAACGCAGGTAGGCGTCGATGTTGAAGCTTTGGTCGTTTCCTGGCATGCTTGGAATAACTAATCGTAGATGGGTGAGGACTAGATCCTCGGAGAGTGTCGCGGCGGTGCGTTTCCGCCTGGGTTATATGCAGCAAGCTGTTAGCTGGTGGCAGGAAACCGGTGAGGGAATAGGCGTGGATTTTACAATTCACCCATGTGGAGCGCGGGAAGCATTCACTGGAGCACGGGAAGACTAAGTGGAGCACACACACAACCCAAATACCGTATCCGGTGCCACGTGTTATTTATCACACAAGTGTTAACATAAGGAAATGCATGTGTAACTTACTAATCATCGCACATGAGTACTCGCAGACACATCGTGTGCGTTACTCCTAGCCACCGCAAGCAACTAGTTTGCATTTTTTAAAGTTTTTTTGTACACACAGAATCGCACATGAACTAACTGTATTAACCATCTGTGTTGTATATTCTCATCGCAAACAGTTCATCCGAGTCGGCTGCTTGCCAGGTATCACACACATCTTGTTAAGTTGAACCATTTCTATTGCGTTCGCTAATAAAAAATAGTTCATCCAAGTGAACCGTATGCCCCATATCACACACACCTTGATCTGGCTAACCGTTTATGTTACACTCCCTAATAGCAAACGGTTCATCAGAGAAAACTGTATGCCATATATCGCACACACATTGATATGGCTACTCGTTTCTGTTGTTCTGCCTCATCGCAAACAGTTCAAACGGGTTAGCCATGTGCCCTACATCACACACGCAACTAAAATCTGAACCGTGTTTGATGCATCCTCCATCGCAAATGTTTTGCACCTTTTTTGACGGTTATTTCACACCACCGTCTGCGATTATGGCATCGCACACAGTTTCGTCGAAGGGTCTCTGATCGTAGTGTCGCGTTAGCAGCATCCCGCAGTAGTGTTTGTAGGATGCAACAAAACCAACCATAACTCTACATCATCCATTATAAAAGCAACATTTTGAACACATCCCAATGTGTGAATGAAACGTGTAGAGAGAGCTTGCGAAGATGGAGCAGATAGGGCGGGAAATATTTTATGTATGTGGGCGAGAGAGTAGGAGAGAAACCTAACGAGAGAGAGAGAGAGAGAAAGAAAGAGAGAGGAAGAAGTTAGGTCTGTGAGAAATATGGAGACATGTAATATAAGTGAGATGCGTGTGCATCCAGGTTTTGTACACATGGAAGGAGAAGAGACAATAGGTTTGATGAGAGAGCTGGAAAAACATGGACGAGAGGGGAAGGATCTCGTGGGTTGAGGGATTGATAATTTTGTGCGGGAGAGAGAGGGGGTAGTCAGTCAGCCGTCGTCACATCATCCTGCTTCCAAATGGCCACGCATTCTCTAGTGCAGTGTGGTCTCCGTCTTCGATCTCCTCGATGCCCTCTTGGAAGATTGAGGTGGTGTGTATGCTGGCTGCAGAGAAGCACAAGCGAGAGTGGTCGCCATATAACCTTGGATGGGAATGAATTGTGTGCTCGGGGGAGGGGGAGTGTGTGTGCAGTGCGTGAGTGTGTGTGTGTGTCAGATATTGAGAGAAATCAAACCTATGGAGAGAATGTGTGTGTATGTGATGGGAAGCTACATGCTAAATAGGGTTTTCAAGAAGAGATTGTGCATGCGAGATAGAAATGTGTGCATTGATGTGCAGGCCTTGAGGTGGGCAGGGGTCGGGTGAGGGTGTAAAAATGTGTGCATTGATGCATGTGTTACATGCGATCGTGCGAGGGACGGATGAATCGAGAGAGATGGTTGTTGTGTGATGGATGCCTCTCTCTCTCTCTCCCGCTCACACACAAGTACAAATAGAAGACCGTTCTCTCATGTATACACTACATATCGGCATCTCTCTATGTCTCACTCATGCATGATCATTCGCACATTCACACCTCTCTGTGTCTCTGTCACACGCACACTGTCTCCACATTGCCCTTCCACCACAACACACATATGGACACATACACACGATCTCTCTCAGTCACACACACAAAATCAGTATTAAAAAAAACTAGGGCGCACCTAAAACGTCCAAACCCAAATAAACAGGATCTGAAGATAAAATCAAATATATGGAAATATTGTAGTGTGAAGAACTTTTCCAGGAAAAAAAGTTGAGTAATATTCGGGGATTGTTTTCACACACACAAAAAGGTTTGGTGGATGTCCTTCAAGCGCGACATGGTGACGCACCGTTCGATGGACCGCGCGGCTGCGGTGCACCCGCTTGCACAAGATTTTGTATCGTTGCTGTGGTAACTAATATAAGTGATGCCCCAGTCAAATGTTTACATGTACTAGTATGGTGTTCTTTTAAGTTTGACCAACCCTATATAAACTAAACTAAGCTCCCATACGTGCACTCATCAATATGTTGCCGCCGCCGTTCCACATGCCAGCGCCCGCCTGCTCCGGCCAACCATTTCTCGCCCATCACCACCGTGTCACCGCCATCCTTTGCCATGAAGTCAAAGGCTCGCCCGCTCATGTCATCTGCAGTCCCTCCTCGTGATGCTGCCGTGCTACCAAGCATGCGAGCAGCTGTTGGAGTCACGTCTATGCACGCAGCGTATGAAGAGGAGGACGAGCGCGTGCTCCAGCACGTCGGCGAGGAGGAGCTAGCATGTCATTGTCGTCTCCGCCTGCGTGGAGGAGGCACGCATGGTGGCTGTCACGGCAGAAGCCGGTCGCGCCCGTGCCGAGCCCGCAAACTGGGTGCGGACGCGGAATCTACCATTGAGACCTTGAATGCCATGTGGATCCTGTAATTTGAAGGAGCAATTTGGGTCAGTCGACTCTTGTGAGCAGTTGGATGCAACATGGATGGCCAGAAGGGCTTCTTCATCCTCCAAAATGGATACACTGTTCATCTTCTCTCTCAGGCATTGAGCTGCCAGCCCGCCACATGCCTAACAGCCTGCAACCGCTGCCCTGCCCTCCCCTGAACCGCTTGCCACTGGCATGCTCGCCCCACCCGCACCATCCGTTTAACCCCAGGCATGATCCATTTTTTTCGGCGAACTGCATTCCACACCCAACAGTCATAAGATAGATCATGGGCAACCTGCCACCCTAATATAGATACTGGGGTAGCTTCTCTAACATCTTCTTCCTTCGCTCCGTCAAACTTCTTTCACAAATTAACTGACCCAAATTATACTACTAGTACGTAGTATTAAGTACAGTAGGAACACAAAGATAGGAGCAGTAGTACCAACTACAAGAAGAACAGTAGTAAGACATACTAGTACTATTGTACGTACTAAAGAGTTCAAATAATGAGAAAGAACATAAACATAGTTCTGTTGGGGGCTCAGCACAACACTCCCCTGAAATAAAACTAAGCAACCAGTCTGCTTAACACTGGAGTAGAACCAGCATGAGCGACGGCACTGCCACCTTACTCGGAGTCCGTGTCCACGTCCTCAACTTCGTCCTCGTCCCTCTTCCGCTTCCTCTTCGCCGAAGATTCTTTTCTTGAACCAAACACTAGGCTCTGCTTCTTCATCCAACCCTTGTAGATATTTAAATAAAGGTAGGCATCCATTGTTGCGTACAGGATGTGATCTTCATCTATTGTCTTCGACTCCCATGCATGATGAAACTCATGGTGAGGTTTCTTCAATTGAGCGTACGAAGGATCAATCATGGCTGCTGCCAAGGTCGGCATTGAAGGCTGAGAGGAGGACACTAGGCTTGCCTTCTGGAGATCGATGGGCTGGCCTACAACGAGGCCTATCCGACCCAGTACACCCCTGTCGTTCCTGAAGTCTACCGTGACGAATTTCACTCTTTTGTCCTTCAGGAAGTTCTTAAAATCCTGGCACTCAACGTCGGCATGGAATATGTGGTAGACCAAGCACACATTATGTACGCAAACCTAGATCACGGCGGGCTTCTTCTTCTCTGCCTCCATTAGAATCTTCTCGCTTTCCAGGACTGTGTTGTACTCAACATCTAGCCCATGCATAGGAAGCGGGCAAGGCAATATTCCCCTTCTTTTTCTATGCAAAATAAATTCTATGCAAAAAAATATATAGTAAAGTAAGTGATTCCATAAATTTACGCAGTTTCCCAAGGATTCACTATATATTCTTAATCAACGATTTCTTATATAGAGAGAACGACCCTCAAAATTTGAAAATACTAATTTGTTAAGAATCAATCGAAGCTTCCACCGTCGCAGATCTATGGGTGTAGATGACGATGCACTCATCGCCTGCGATGGATCTAACCTGGTACTCAGCGGGGATCATGGAGATTTGGGAGGCCATGGATTTTGGAGGCGGGTTAGGAGAAGTTGAGCTGGTGTAATTTGAAAGGATGGGACAACTAGGAGCGAACTGTTGTAAGGTAGAAGACGGGGATGAGTAGGGCGTGCGAATGGCGTGGGGTTGTTGGCTTGCCCGGTGGATAAACGCTTGCATGCCCACAAAGAGTTGTCGAGTACTATGCAGGACCGACTAGATGTCATGTCTACTAGACCCATATCATAGGCCTGACGGTATAGCTTACGTGTGTTCGCACGCCATGTCGGTGCGTGGATGTAACTTCACTTAATTCCGTCAACCGTCGCGCCTCCCACAACCTTCGCCTCCCTCGCACGGTCGTGCCCTTTGAGACTTTGGATGGCTATAAATGAGCAATTTTTTTGGCCTACACCGCATGCATGATAATCCATCTGGTCCTTTTTACTCCGCGTAAGATTTGTGTCAAGTCAAAGTCTGCAAATTGACCAAATTTATACTAAAAATATCAATATCTACAATGCCAAATATATATCTTATGAAACTACATTTTATAATGAGTATAAAAATATTGATTTGACATTGTGAATGTGGATACACTTTTCTATAAGTTTGGTCAAAGTAGAGGTACATTGACTTCAGATAAAACTTATATGCACAATGCAGACTAGTTCCTCCGTCCAGGTGTGTGCCATGTCCTATCTAGTCATCAGAACAAGGATAGCTTTTAGAGTAATACTAGCTCCCTTCCAGTTTAAAGGGCTCGATTCAAAATTTTCACCTACTCTTAACAAGTTAGAGGTGGTGGAATAGTTTTTGTAGTCTGCAAAAGTACTCAATTAATGCTCTCGTTCTTCACAAAAAATGTGGTTACCAATGCATTATCGCATTGCATGCATGCATGAACACTAGTAAATGACAAAGATTTTTACATGCACTAGCAAGATACCCGTGCGTTGCACGGAACATCAAGATCATGTGGGAGAAAAGGATGAACGAGGGAAGGCCTTATCTGCAAATGTGGAGAGGAGTGCGGGTAAATTGTCATAGTTTCCTTCCTATCCGTTAGATATAGACCGGACGGTGATGACCCACAAGTATAGGGGATGAATTGTATCTCTTTTCGATAAGTAAGAGTGTCAAACCCAACGAATAGCAGAAGGAAATGACAAGTAGTTTTCAGTAAGGTAATGTCTGCAAGTGCTGAAATTGTAAGTAGTAGAGTAGTTTGATAGCAAGATAATTTGTAACGATCAAGTAACAATAGTAGTACAAAAAAGTGCAGCAAGGTAGCCCAATTCTTTTGAGGCAAATGATAGGCCAGAACGGTCTCTTATGATAAGCAAAGCGTTCTTGAGGGCACACGGGAATTTCATCTAGTCACTTTCACCATGTTGGTTCGATTTGTGTTCGCTACTTTGATAATTTGATATGTGGGTGGACCGGTGCTTAGGTGATGTTCTTACTTGAACAAACCTGTAGCGACTAGACCTCAAACGGTCCAATCTCTGTGCTTAGGTGTCATCCCTGGATCAGTAATGCTGACACCACACAGTACTCGAAGGATTTATAAAAGAGTAGCAATCACACACTTATTACAACGAGTATCTCAAAAGAGAACTTATTACAATAAATATGGCTTAAGGCCATCTAATAACGATAACAACGGAAGGCTTGGAAGACAAGTGAGTCCATCAACTCCAACGACATCACTGAGTATAGAACCACGACCTAAAAGCACCTTACTCGTCATCTGAAAAGTTTGCAACATGAACGTTGCAGCCCGAAACGGGTTAGCACATGGAATATGCTGGCAATGTAACACATAGAGAACAATGAAAGAATAAGACTATACTACATGCATATTTGGCTGGTGGAAAGCTCTATGGTTACATTTTTGCGTAAAGCCAATTTTTCCCTACTGCAAAGGAATAAATTTTATTTAACTATCATGGTGGTTGTTAAACATTGACAGTGTAGACACCCTCTCAATCCCAATTAAGCATCATCATTAAAACCCAACAAAATTAATTAGAGTAACTTGATGAGATTCACATGATAATCCAAGTACTAGATACTCAAGATGTCCATAACCGGGGACACGGCTAACCATGATTAGTTTATACACTCTGCAGAGGTTTGCGCACTTTTCCCCACAAGACTCGATCTCCTCCGTTGGGATTGTCGCACTACATGATGTTTGAGAAACGGATGACCGAGACATGGTCTTTCAGAAGCGCTAGCACCTTACGATCGGGTAGACCGTTACACCTACTTTCCCCTACATCTGCTAGTCTACCACTCTAAGAGTTCGCACAACTTAGTCAACTATGCTAGAGCCCATAGTAGCTTGTGGCTGCACACGGATGTTTCTAGCATGAATAATCTCATGATCCCTTTGAGCCTGGTGGCGGTCCATAAAGAAAAACAGGCAATCACTGGAATACCTAGGTGCCTCAGTCCACCCAGATGTGTATTTAAGTTGCCACCTTAGATAAACCATTAAATTTAACAATCTCACATCTGTCATGGATTTCACTCACCCAATCCATGTCTACTAGCATAGCTTGGCATAATAAGCAAACGTAGAAGTAACCCCCAAAGGTTTGATAATAAACAGGTGATAGGAACTACCTCATATACTTCCCAAACCCACAATGTAATTAGATCCTAATCATGCAATGTGTGAGGGTTGATCTAATGCAATAAAAACTGGGTAGTAGGAGGTATGATCAAAGTGTTACTTGCCTTGCTGATGATCCGGGAAACCTAGCGATTCGGAGTAGCAAGCGGCGCACTCCGGGTACTCTATCGCAAACAAACAAGCATACAATATGTACTCGACTAATGCACAGGTAAAACTCGAATAAGAGATCTAACCAGATAGTTCAACTTAAGAACTCCGGTTGGCAAAAAGAACCAAATCGAACGAAACCATGAAAGACAAACGGCAAAAGAAACAGGCTTCATTTACTATTCTGGATCTAGGGCAATTTTTACAGAGGTAAAAACTTGTTTGCGTTCGTTAAACGGAAAGAGGTTTTTGATACGAAACTCCAGGAGCTTGAATCGCCTAATTCCGATAAACGAGCGAAAAGTTATACTAGAACGAAAATCGGATCAGGAATCGCGATCAGAAAAATCGCGGATTTAATCCGAGAAAAAGAAAAACGACGAACAGATTAACGAACGAATGTTCGTTATCTGGATCTAAACGATGAATGCGTTCGTTAAAACGAACGAACGAGCGAACGCTCGCTAATTAAATAAACCAGAAAAACCGATATATATATATAACGAATCTAAAAAAACCGAACGGAAAACCGAACGGTTTTTCGAGAAAAACTAGCGGCGGGGCGGGGTCAACCTCCGGCGAGGCGATGCGGTGGGCGGCGGCTCCGGCTGGCGGCGAGGGGCGGTGGCGACGCGTTTCCGGCGGGCGGGGCGGCGGCGGCGCGGCGGCAGGGCGAGGCAGCGGCGGCACGGGCGGCGGGGCACGCTAGGGTTTGGGGGTGGCTCGGCTGGGCTCCCCCGGCTTATAAGGTCGGCCGGGCCAGGTGTCCGGGTTGGACACGGCCCGATAGGTCGGTTCGCGTTTTTTTAAATAGTTACACTCAGAAAAAAAACAAAAGGAATACTAAACGGACTCCAAAAATCCCAAAATAAATTTTCCCCGGCTTCTAAAATCAAGCAGCACAGGATGAACAGTTATTTGGGTCCTAAATGCAATTTTGAAAAACACGCATTTTTCCTAATTTCAAATAAAATAGCAAATAAAACTCAAATAAAAATCTTATTTGATTTTTTATTAAATCCTCAATATTTCTTTATTTTGGGAAAGTCATTTTATTCCCTCTCTCATATTTTTGTAATAGAAATAATTGAAGATAAAATAAATAAAATCAAATGATCCTATTTTCAAAATTTGAGAGAACTCAAATATGAAAATAACGAAATCCCCAACTCTCTCCGAGGGTCCTTGAGTTGCGTAGAATTTCTAGGATCGACCAAAATGCAATAAAATATGATATGCAATGATGATCTAGTGTATAACATTCCAAATTGAAAATTTGGGATGTTACAAAACCTCCTACTTATGATTAACTCCCCCCCCCCCGCAAGCATCCACAACTATGAGAAAAGTATTAAGAATAAAGTTTAACCATAGCATTAAACTTTTGGATCCAATCGGTCCCTTACGGAATAGCGCATAAACTGGGGTTTAAGCTTCTGTCACTCTCGCAACCCATCATCTAATTGCTACTCCACAATGCATTCCCTTAGGCCCAAATATGGTGAAGTGTCACATAGTCGACGTTCACATGACACCACTAAGGGAATCACAACATACATACTATCAAAATATTGAACACATATCAAATTCACATGATTACTTGCAACATGATTTCTCCCATGACTTCAAGAACAAAGGTAACTACTCACAAATGATAAACATGCTCATGATCAGAGGGGTATTAAATAGCATATTGGATATGAACATATAATCTTCCAGCAAATAAACCATATAGTAATCAACTACAAGATGTAATCAACACTACTAGTCACCCACAAGTACCAATCCATAGTTCCGGTAATAAGATTGAACACAAGAGATGAACTAGGGTTTGAGAGGAGATGGTTTGAAGATGTTGATGGAGATTTCCCTCCCCAAGATGGGAGATTTGTTGGTGATGATGATGACGATGATTTCCCCCTCTGAGAGGGAAGTTCCCCCGGCGGAATCGCTCCACCGGAGGGCAAAAGTGCTCCTGCCCAAGTTCCGCCTCGAGGCGGTGGCGCTTCGTCCCGAAAGTCCTCCCTTTATTTTTTTTCTAGGTCAAAATGACTTATATACCAAAAGATGGGCACCAGAGGTGGGCCGAGGAGGGCACAACCCACCAGGGCGCGCCTGGGCTCCCTGACGCGCCCAGGTGGGTTGTGCCCACCTGGTGGGGCCCCTCTAGTAGTTATTTGCTCCAATAATTCTTAAATAATCCATAAAAAATCTCCGTGAAGTTTCAGCTTGTTTGGAGTTGTGCAGAATAGGTGGCCTGACGTAGCTTTTCCAGGTCCAGATTTCCAGCTGCCAGAATTCTCCCTCTTGGTGTGTACCTTGCAAATTATGAGAGAAAAGGCATTAGAATTACTCAAAAAATCATTATTATGGATAAAAACATTATAAATAACAGTAAGAAAACATGATGCAAAATGGACATATAAACTCCCCCAAGCTTAGACCTCGCTTGTCCTCAAGCGAAAACCGAAATCGAAAAACATGTCCACATGCTTTGAGAGAGAGGTGTCAATAAAAATGAAATATGGACATAGAAGCATCATGTTGGTACTTTTATCATAGAACTTTGATCATATACTTCTCATGAATAAGTAATAGTTCATCACATAATTGAAGTATAAAGCAAAAACTCTATTAGAAACCAACAAACTATGTTCTCTATCAACTTTGCAACTACAATTCATCTTCTTTTCAAGAAGGTTCATGTGTCAGAGCCTTTAGGCAAGTCAACATATTCAAACATCATATAGTCTTCTATGATTGCTAACACTCACCTCATACCCATGAGCAAAATGTTTCAACCGGACACATAGAAAGATAGGGGCTTATGATTTTGCCGCCCGACATACTCACCTCAAGGGTGATGTCAACAATAATAACTCATGCCACCCATATTCAACTGGACATACGTTCCAAGATCTTTCCTCACCACATGATGCTTTCCAAAGGACAAAAAAGGAATAGAGAGAAAAACTTTGACTCTTTGCATAAAATTAAAAGATAGGCCCTTTGTAGAGGGAAGCAGAGGTTGCCATGCGCTTATTTGTTTGTATGCTCAATCCCATAGTGCAAAAGAACGTCACGTTACATTGCCCCTTGTGATAGCGACTTTATTATGCAATCTGTCGCTTTTATTCTTCACCATCACAAGTTCGTGCAACGCTCAATTTTCTCTTACACTAAAGGATCTCACACTTTTAGAAGCAATTTTGGCATATAATATTTTGATGAGGGCTCACAATCACAAAAGATTTCTATGACAGTATATTTATATGTGAATCTTCTATTCCCTTATGAAATCTTTCATGAGTTGCATCATTGACTAATGCTATGTTTGTCAATCTCTAATAAAATTTTCTACTTATAATTTTCCTGATGTGGTGCCATCACCTACCATAGGATTAGTACATAATATTTTCTTTATTTATTTCCTTTCTTTTATTTGTTTCCTTTCTTATTTCTTTCCTTTTATTTGCAACATGAAAGTAAAGAAAGCAAAAACTCATACTGAACTTTTTTATATAAATTGCACACGATTACAAGGATAGATCACTAAGAAAATCTCAAAGAAGAAAGGATCGAACTAAACTTATATTCATCTAAAGCAAAAGGGTCGAACTAAAATAAGTAAAAGCAAAAAAGATAGTGGGATGATATGATACCGGGGCACCTCCCACAAGCTTGGCGGAAGCGAAGGGGAGTGCCCATACCCGATACTCAATTCTCCTTTGGTGGTCAAGAAGATGATGGTAATGAGGAAGTAGTATTCTCCAATATATCCATGAGTAGATCCCTCAAGCCTTGAATCTCCCGAAGGGCTTGATGAATTAGTTCACTATTTTTCTTCACCTCGTCCATTATGTGTTTATTCTTAGGGCCCCATGTTTTTGTTCCTGCACTGTTTGCTCTTTGCCGGGATATTTCCTAGTTGGACGGCATGTGCCTACGAGGAGTATTCTCAAACCCATAATTGTGAGTCAAATTATGAAAATTATTATGATGTAACCTGTGTAAGGGCCTCCTCGGTGGGAGATCTTCTTGTACATCCTGGCTTGCTTGATTTCTCAGTGATCCCACGGCTTGATGAGGATCAGGATGAGTAGAGATGCCAGCCAGTGTACCCCTCTCGGAGGTCGGAGGGTGAATCCCAAAGGGACCTTCCTCTTCTTCCTCCATAGCAACCTCTTTAGTTTCATCCCTCCATAGATCTTCCTGGACCGACCTTATGCCTCTTTCTCTATGGTTGAAGGTTGAGGAAGGCATGATGTTGGACCCGTTGAATTTGCCAGAAAACAACAAGAAAAGAGAACATAGGATTTCTCCGTGATACAGTGATCAACAGGTTCGGGAAGCATATATAGATTTTTTATCTTGGAGGACAAGTATATGGTAGAAAAACAGAGTACGGGAGGTGTCTCAGGTGGGCACAACTCACCTGGGGGCGCTAGGGAAGCCTGGCGCGCCCTGGTGTCTTTATTTCCAAAATAAATAAATATTCCAACACTGATAAGAAATATTTTTGCGGATTTTTCGGAGTCCGTTTACTTACCGTATCACGTACCTCCTTATTTTCATGATTCTGGAATGTTCCGGAAGGACTCTTTTATGTGTTCTTCCGATGTAATAGTTTGGATAATATTACTTTGAACATTAATAGGCGTACCTGAGATATAATGCTTTATTCGTTGCCCATTGACAACCTTCGGGTTAGCACCTTAGGAATTATTTATTTTGATGGCTCAAGACCGGTAAACCTCCTCGATGACGTATGGACCTTCCCATTTTGAGTGTTTTCCTGCAAAGAATCTGAAATGGGAGTTGTACAAAAGAACATATTCTCTGACTTTAAACTCACGCTTTTGAATTCTTTTGTCATGCCATATTTTAACTTTTTCTTTAAATAATTTTGCATTTTCATAAGCTTGGGTTCTCCATTCATCTAGTGAGTTAATATCAAATAACCTCTTTTCACCAGCAAGTTTGAAATCATAATTGAGTTCTTTGATTGCCTAATATGCTTTATGTTCTAACTCAAGAGGCAAATGACATGCTTTTCCGTAAACCATTTTATAAGGAGACATACACATAGGATTTTTATATGTTGTTCTATAAGCCCAAAGTGCATCATCTAATTTCTTAGACCAATTCTTCCTGGACCTATTGACAGTCCTTTGCAAAATTAATTTTATTTCTCTATTGCTAAGTTCAACTTGACCACTAGACTGAGGATGATAAGGTGATGCAATTCTATGGTTAATATCATACTTGGCGAGCATTTTACAGAAAGCGTCATGAATAAAGTGTTAACCACCATCAGTCATTAAATATCTAGGGACTCCAAACCTTGGGAAAATAACTTCCTTAAGCATTTTAATAGAGGTGTTGTGCTCAGAACTACTAGTTGGAGTAGCTTCTACCCATTTAGTGACATAATCAACAGCAATCAAAATATGCGTATACCAATTAGAGGAAGAAAAAGGTCCCATGTAGTCAAATCCCCAAACATCAAATGATTCAACAGCAAGTGAATAATTCATAGGCATTTCTTGATGCTTACCGATATTACCTATCCTTTGACATTCATCAAAAGATAAGATGAACTTACAGGCATCCTTGAAGAGAGTAGGCCAATAAAATCCAGATTGCAATACATTGTGAGCAGTTCTATCTCCAGCATGATGCCCTCCATAAGCCTCGGAGTGACATTTCCGTAGGATTTGTCCCTGTTCATGCTCAGGTACACAACGTCTAGTAATACCATCTACTCCTTCTTTATAAAGATGTGGGTCATCCCAAAAGTAATGTCTTAAATCCTAGAAGAATTTTTTATTTTGTTGGTATGTAAAGCTAGGTGGTAAATATTTAGCAACAATATAATTAGCATAATTAGCATACCAAGGAGTACTATGAGAAACATTTATTGCAGCTAACTTATCATCAGGAAAACTATCATCAATAGTAGTGGGTCATCAAGCACATTTTCAAGCCTGGACAAATTATCAGCAACTGGGTTCTCAACTCCTTTTCTATCAATGATATGTAAATCAAATTCTTGTAACAAGAGAACCTATCGAATAAGTCTAGGTTTAGCATCTTTCTTTTCCATAAGATATTTAATAGCAGCATGGTCTGTGTGAACAGTTACTTTGGAATCAACAATATAAGGTATAAATTTATCACAAGCAAACACAACTGCTAAGAATTCTTTTTCAGTCGTAGCATAATTTCTTTGAGCACTATCTAGAGTTTTACTAGCATAATGAATAACATTAAGTTTCTTGTCAACTCTTTGTCCTAGAACAACACTGTCATTGTCAAAACCCGCGGATCTCGGGTAGGGGGTCCCGAACTGTGCGTCTAGGATCGATGGTAATAGGAGACAGGGGACACAACATTTACCCAGGTTCAGGCCCTCTCTATGGAGGTAATACCCTACGTACTTCTTGATTGATATTGATGAATATGGGTGTTACAAGAGTTGATCTACCACAAGATTGTGATGGCTAAACCCTAGAAGCCTAGACTGTATGACTATGGTAATGAATGTATCCTTTCCGGACAAACCCCTCCGGTTTATATAGACACCAGGGGATCTAGGGTTTACATAGAGCCGGTTACATAAGAAGGAATCTTCATAGTCGATCGCCAAGCTTGCCTTCCATGCCAAGGAGACTCCAATCCAGACTCGAGTATAGTCTTCGGCCTTCATCTCTGCACAGCCCATCAGTCCGGCCCATGGATAACAGGTCGGACGCCCAAGGACCCCTTAGTCCAGGACTCCCTCAGTAGCCCCTGAACCTGTCTTCAATGACGGGGAGTTCGACGCGCAGATTGTCTTCGGAATTGCAAGGCGGGTTCCCTTTTATCCGAACTTCAAGATAGTCTTCGGATGCAATGATAGTATTCGGACCTGTCACACACACCATACATAACTGCAGAGAGAATATATATTTTTACACGAGTCTAATCCTGCTGAGATCTTTTACAATATGACATCACGTCTGTCCGGCCATAATTTCGGAACGTTTTCATCTACCGCTCCACGTTTCGAGACGCGGTTGCCATTGGCACGTCTTGTCGAAGCAAAGATCGTGCCCACTTATTACGGGAATCTCGTCAATACGGGCGTGGGTAACCCAACCGTGCCGTTTATACATCCCTTGGGAATAGGCGAATCTTAAGGCGAGTGAGGAGGCGTTCAATATTCGTTGCCTTTATAAGGGGATAAGGATTCCCTCTTCCTCCCTCACGCCCTCTCTCTGTCTTTCCAATCTCGAGCTCCAGCGCCCAAGTTCTCATCTCCTTCCTACCCAAGCAACCAAAGCCAGATCAAGAGGTCAGGGCAAGTGGATGGTTTCCTCCGTCAAGGAGGAGAACATTACGGAGCTTCGAGTGGCCGGATACTTGGCGAAGGAGATCACTCACCACCTGCGGGCTGAGGTACAAGTCATCCCCATGCCGAAGCGCACCGAGAGGGTGGTGTTCCTCCCCCATTTCTTCCGTGGGCTAGGGTTTCCACTCCACCCTTTCGTCCGCGGGCTGATGTACTATTATGGGATAGATTTCCATGATCTGTCCCCGAATTCCTTCCTCAACATCTCGGCGTTTATCGTCGTGCACGAGGCCTTCCTCTGCATCCAACTCCACTTTGGGTTGTGGCTCAAAGTCTTCAACATGAAGCCGAAGGTGGTGGACGGCCTGGCCCAAAGGCACTTTTGTGGACAAAGTGAAGGAGTGGCAGAAGCAGTGGTTCTACATCACAGAACCTCGCGGCACCACCTGGGCCGCAGCTACCGAATTCCACTTCGGCACCCCCACGCGACTCACCTCCTGGGTCGAGAAGAGTCGGGACTGGGGTTCCCCTAACGAGGTGGTAGCGCTGCAGATGTGCGTTCAGAGCATGTCAACCAAGAAAGTCAAGCTCGTCGATGTGATCCAGGTGATGCTGGTTTGCCGGATCCTTCCGTGCCAGCGCCGAAGCCGTCCTCTATGGGAGTTCAACCCAAAGAAGGACCAGACTCTGGCGAGGCTCTTCGAGACTACTCACAAAGGCGCATGGAAGTTGCTCTTTAAGGGCAACGAGAAGCCACCGGCCACATATTCAGACCGTGGTCACGATTGTAAACACCTTGCCAGTGAGGTATGCTATTTTTGATGTATCCCCAACTTAATCATTTCAAGGATGATGTTTGAGCTTATTATTGCATTTCCAGGACTGGATGGGGAGGGCGAAGCGGATCCAGTGTCCGGCTCCGCTACCTGAAGAACCGGTCATCCCGCATCTAGCAAAGATGCTGGTGCCGGCGCCTTATAAGGCACCGGAGAAGAAGGCCAAGAAGAAGGCCAAGGGGGCCAAGGGTGGCCCCCGTCGCAAGGTCACTTCGGACATGACGTCCGAAGACGACGAACCCATTCCTCTGTCCCTGAGGACAATGACAAGGAAGAGGAGGAGGAGAAGGAGGAAAACAACCCTCTCCCTGAGGAGATGAAGAAGAAGAGGGCGGCTTCGGCACATCCGGAGGCGGACACGCCCAAGAAGGGGAAGAGCGTCCCAATGGTCAACACCGCGTGGGACATTGATAGCAGTCTGGAGAGACGCCCCACGCTAAGCCCCAGGCCGCATCGTAAGTGACACGGCTCTCTCATGCGCACATCCGACCCTTTCTCTTTATTGTTATGACATAGTTAATTGTGCTATTGTAGTCCGGCCCGCGACCTTACCCAGCGATCCTCCTCTAGAGGTTCGTTGGCTCTGTCGGAGATGGCGAGCATGTCGCCACCGCCTGCTTATTCCCCCGGGGCCAGGGATGACACCGAGGTGTTATCTTGGAGGACCGCTCTGAAGCGGGGAGGAGCCCAGGATGTTGTCTGGGAGGCACCACAGGGCGAGACCTCCATTGCCGGACACATGGGGGAGTCGATCCCCATGAAGATTGGCGTAGAGGGCCGTATCCAGTTCGGCCCTCAGCCGAATACAATTCTGGAGGTCCATATGGCTCTGGAGTCGGGCGAGCGGCCCCCTTTAAAGGAGGGGGATGCGCCGCTTCCACCGGTGGCCCTTATCCATCCAGGGGCGCCAGATAACCTGATGGAGTCACTTCGAAGCGCCTCTGTCGTGGACGAGCACCGTCTCCTTATGGGTGCGGTGATCGAGAAGATTCAGTCTACCAAGAGTGTATTGAATGAAGCCTGCAGCAGCCTGTTGACTGGTTTCGAGGTAAGAAAGAGAATAACCCCATGTGGCCAGTAGCCCCTGAGACACTGTTCGGTGTTCGGCAAGAAGAACCGGACAGAGGATAAATTCTACTGTTGTAGGAGACTAACATAATATGTATGAATAAACAGGTGTCGCTGTTGGCCGCGACCTCCCATGCTGCCAAAGTCTCTGAGCAGAGGCAGAGGCTGGAGCGTACCGAGAACGAGCTCGGCGAGGTTAAGGTTCGCCTCCAGGAGAAGCAAGGTGAGTGACGACTTTCTGTGTGTTTAGAAAGGATAGGCGCTGTATATTGACCGATGTGTCGTATATGCAGGAGCCGCGACCGAGGTCGAGGCCCTGAAGAAGGCCTTGGGCAAGGCCGAGGAGAAGGTTGTCCAGCAGCAAGTCACCTGTAAGAAGTCCAAGGCCTAGGTCAAAGAAATCCAGCAAGAGCTCCAGAATGCGGTCAAGAAATGCGATGCCTTGGAGCATGATGCATCGGTTCAAGGGACCGAACTCGCCAAGGCTCGTCCGAGCACGGAGACCGCACGGAATGAGGCCTAGGCTGCCCTCCAGGAGATCCAGGAAGCCAAGAAAATCACGACGGGTAAGGCATTTAAGATGCAAAGCAAGTATGCGGAGAAGCAGTACCTTTTACTAACCCGGGTTCGGAGTTCCCCAGGAGCATTTGTGGATTTACCACGCAGTGTATCAGACGCCGCACAGTTCTACCGAGCTGAAGGAGGGGGTTCTACGGAGAAGTTATTCTCGTCGCAGTATGTGGCGCCATAGCATCCCGTGTCCTTCACCGATCATATGAAACAGCTGGTGGAGCTGCATAGGGTGGCCGAACTAGCCATGAAGGATTTCATAATCCGGCTATGGCTAGCCGAAGCTATGCCAAGAAGCTACTTCGGACTCGTGAGGCGAATGGTAAGCGCCTATCCTCGGCTGGACGTCGTCAAACGCTCGACCTGCATTGAAGGTGCACGCATGGCCTTCGCCCGTTACAAGATGTGGTGGGCAAAGATGGACACCGTCGACGTTACCAGAGGGCCACCGGAGGGAAAGGAACACCGCACACCCGAACGTTATTTTGCAGATATTTTGGAGGGTTCTCGCCTTGCGACAACACAATGTTCGCAGGATATTGTATTTGAATAAATGTATTCATGTTACCTTTGCCTTGTATTAAGGGAACATACCATGTTTTGTAATGTAACATTGTTATGCTCTGAATTGTTTCCTCCTGTGCGGCCGTTTTGTATGTAATCTGAGGGTTGGCCAGTCGTCGGCTTCTGCCCTCACGTAGGTAGTACGGAGGTGTTCGGGATGGAATATAAACAATCTTGATCCAATTGTATGGTCGTTGAAGGAGTTGTTTTGCGCAACGAACAAGGCAATCATACTGTTCGGCTTAAACGCCCTCACTTAGCAATAGGAGTTTTATAATAAACCGTAGGTGCAGCCCCTGGTTCGAACCAGGGGGCTATCAGCATCTGATCGGGAAGTGCCGATCTTTCGCATAATGCGGAAAAAATCTCGAACGATTTGTGACCCTCGAACAGCTGACCGGCTCTCGCCGTATCATGACAGTCAGTTTTCGTCTTCCTCTACTAAGGTGCTCATATGGTCAAGGCCAGGGCACAATCACAGTAGTTCTCCCTTTACTACCCTATTTAGCGGAACGTTGGGTAGCAAGCATAGGAGCCGGGCAATCCAAGAATTGACCAAAGACATGATTCGGAGCCAATGCATATAATGCTAAATTCATGGTGTCGAACTTATCTTTAGGGATTGTTCGGACTTTGTTGCCATATCGTGGGGTGATGGGGAGCCCCTGGCAAATATGAAACGTACCAGGGTGTACGAATGCTAGGAAATAAGTAATATAAAGGAAAACATAGGGAGAACAGAGATAGGATCCGGAGCCCGTGAACTTGGATCATGAACTGTTTCCATTATAGTTGGGTTTATGCATCCAAGCACTTTGGTACAAGATAATGCAATAAGCAACCAGCTATTTGACATTCCATACCCGAAGGAGGATTGCGCGTGGGTCCTGAAAACGGTTAGACTCTAGGGCTTCCCATGTACGCATGTGCTCCGTGTCAATCTGGTGTGTTTGTCCTTTGATGGGATCGTTAATCAGGCCCTTCGAAGGAGGCCCCCATAGGAGAAACCTGAAACAAGGGAAAAGGACTTAGTAAAGTTATTTGTGTGTCTGGGATCGGCCTGGGCAAACCATGGATCCCGGGATAGCTTGTGCCTCCGTCGATGCCCATGGAATTTTGAGTGCGTAGTTATGGACGCGTGGTATGAATGCCACTACCTCATCCGGATTGGGACGGAGGCCGAATTGCTAATCGAGCTCTTGATGAGCCGCGCTGTCCTGTTGCAGTGTGGTCCGGACCCTCTTAATCATGTCCAGGGGCTCGGCAGCCAGACTATGCTGCTGCTTGAGAAGGCCGCTTCGTACCTCTGCTGCTAGGGCGGCGGCATGCTCCTCTGTCCGGAGGGAGCATTCTGTGTTTCCGTTGACTGTTATGATGCCGCGCGGACTGAGCATCTTCAGCTTGAGATAAGCATAGTGTGGTACCGTGTTGAATCTAGCAAACGCGGTTTGTCTGAGTAATGTGTGGTAGCCACTACGGAAGGGGACGATATCGAAGATTAACTCCTCACTTCGGAAGTTGTCCAGGGAACCGAAGACCACCTCCAGCGTGATTGAGCCCATGCAGAGGCCCTCAATGCCTGGTATGACTCCTTTAAAGGTAGTCTTTGTGGGTTTGATTCATGAGGGATTAATGCCCATCTTCCGCACTGTATCCTGGTAGAGCAGGTTGAGGGTGCTACCGCCGTCCATTAGGACTCGTGTTAGGTGAAATCCATCGATGATTGGGTCAAGGACCAGTGCGGCCGAACCACCAGGACGAATGCTAGTTGGAAGATCACTACGATCGACGGTGATCGGGAATGACAACCATGGGTCGAACTTTGGGGCGACTGGCTCTACCGCATAAACGTCCCTGAGTGCGTGCTTGCGCTCCCTTTTGGGGACGATTGAGTATGCGGTCCAAGTTGGATTGTCCTCCGCCGTTCCTTTTATAGGGCTTCTTTCGCTGGCCGGATTTGGAGCCGTTGAATCCGGTGTTAACGGTGGTGTCATCGGTGTTGTCGCCATTGCTTCGGTGTTGGTGTTTGTTGTGCCGAATCTTTCCGGAGCTGTTCTTGGCCTCAGAGGGGCCCGTCTCGCTGGCTGTGTTTTTGCTACGGGCCAGCCAGCTGTCCTCTTCCGCGCAAAAGTGGGTCATGAGTGCCGTAAGGGCTGCCTTGGACTTTGGATTTTCTTGGCTGAGGCGGCGTGCTAGCCATTCGTCACGGATGTTGTGTTTAAAGGCCGCTAGGGCTTTGGCATCCGGACAGTTAACGATCTGGTTCTTTTTGGTTAGGAACCTAGTCCAGAATTTTCTGGCTGATTCTCCAGGTTGTTGAACTATGTGGCTTAAGTCATGGCATCGGGTGGCCGGACATATGTACCTTGGAAGTTGTCAAGAAATGCCTCTTCCAGATCCTCCCAGCTGCCGATGGAATTCTCGGGTAGGCTATTCAACCAGTGTCTTGCTGGCCCTTTGAGTTTCAGTGGGAGGTATTTGATGGCGTGGAGGTCGTCTCCCGAGGCCATGTGGATGTGGAGAAGAAAGTCCTCAATTCATACTGCGGGGTCGGTTGTTCCGTTGTATGATTCAATATTGACGGGCTTGAACCCCTCTGGGAATTCGTTATCCAACACCTCATCTGCGAAGCAGAGAGGGTGTGTAGTGCCTCTTTATCGGGCCGCATCACGGCGCACCTCTGATGGAGTGCGTCTGCGATTATCGGCCGGGTGTGACTAGGTTTGTCACGCCCGAATAGGTACCCGTCATCCCGACTCGGGAAGCGTCCTTGCGATCCATAGATTGATTTGGTGTTTCCTGCTTTGCTGTCCAGCTCCTGCCGAAGGTCATATGTATGGCCCCAAGCTGTTCTGTCCCTATTTTTGCGAGGTGGTGGGGCAGGCCATTGTTCGGCCTGAGTTGCTGCTTTATCCTGGCCGCAGGGTGGTCGGTCCACCGCACTATCCCGACCGCGTGGTGGTCGGTCCGCATTGCGTGAGGGAGGTATGGGATTTGGTGCCTCCTCATCGAACTGAAGTAGCAGTCTACACTTTGGTTAACTCTTGACTTGGCGCTCGAGGCCGTATTCTTCGGCTGCCAGGACATCAGTCCACCTGTCAATGAGCATATTTTGATCAGCCTGGACCTGTTGTTGTTTCTTTTTCAGGCTTCTGGCGGTAGCTATTAGCTGGCGCTTGAAGCATTCCTGCTCTAGGGGTCCCTCAGGCATGATGAAGTCCTCGCTGCCGAGGCTTTCCTCATCTTCGGAGACTTGACGATAACTATCATCATCCGAGTCATTGGGTGTGGCCTGTTTATTAGGGTCATCTTGCCCATTGTCTTGTTCCTCCTGTGTGGATGTGGCTCCAACAGGGTCTTCATTGTTTTTGGCGTCGCCTAGAGTACCATTTTCTCCGGTGCCAGTGTTGTCATTTTTTGAGCGACGAGGCTTAGAGCGGTGTTTGGGGCGCGAGCGCTTGGACTGTGTCTCAGAAATTTTATCCGTGACTGGATCCCCTTTGTCATCGTCGCTAGCTTCTTTAGGTGTGTCGACCATGTACACATCGTATGAAGAGGTGGCCGTCCAACGTCCAGTGAACGGCGGGTCATGGCCTTGCTCCATGTCGGCATCGTCGTCCAAACCATCAATGTCTTCGGAGCCGTAATTGAGCACGTCGGTTAAATCATCCACAGTGGCTATGAAGTGGGTGGCGGGTGGGAAACAAAATTTCCCATCATCAGCCTCTGGCTCGAATCGAACATAGTTCAGCTGTGAGTCCTTCTCCAAGGACAAGTTCTTTAAAGAGTTTAGCACATCACCCAAGGGTGAGTGCTGGAAGATGTCTGCGGCGCTAAATTTGAAATCGATAACTGATCCAGCTCGGTGTCTGCAGGCGTACCCGATTCGGAACTCATAGCCAGAGACGAGTCCAGAGTTCCATTGACGTAGATATCGCGGGGTGCCGAGTCCGTGTGCGGCTCCAATGCTGGGGACTCTGTGGCTTCGATGGAACGATTTGCTTCGGTTCTAAGGCCGTTGCAGCAGCAGGGACCATCCGTTGGATGTGATCCGGTGACAGATTTAGGTCATGTTCATCAGAGCGAGGGGGAGCGATCGCTGAGGTCTCAAATCCATTGAAGATCAAGTCTCCACGGATATCTGCGACGTAGTTCAAGCTTCCAAACCCGACCTGGTGGCCAGGGGCATAGCTATTGATCTTCTCCAGAAGGCCAAGCTAGTTGGCCCACAGTACGAAGCCACACAACACAAAAATCTGTCCGGGGAGGAAGGTTTCTCCTTGGACAGCGTCACTTTAGACGATTGAAGGAGCCATCAAACCTTTCATGGACGGCATAGTGGAACTCTTAATGAAAGCACCAATATCTGTGTCAAAACTGGAAGATCTCGGGTAGGGGGTCCCAAACTGTGTGTCTAGGATCGATGGTAACAGGAGACAGGGGACACAACGTTTACCCAGCTTCAGGCCCTCTCTATGGAGGTAATACCCTATGTCCTGCTTGATCGATATTGATGAATATGGGTGTTACAAGAGTTGATCGACCACCAGATCGTGATGGCTAAAACCTAGAAGCCTAGACTGTATGACTATGGTAATGAATGTATCCTTTCCGGACTAACCCCTCCGGTTAATATAGACACCGGGGGGGGGGTCTAGGGTTTACATAGAGTCGGTTACATAAGAAGGAATCTTCATAGTCGGTATCCAAGCTTGCCTTCCGTGCCAAGGAGATTCCAATCCGGACTCGGGTATAGTCTTCGGCCTTTATGTCTTCACAGCCCATCAATCCGGCCCATGGATAACAGGCCGGACGCCCGAGGACCCCTTAGTCCCGGACTCCCTCAAGCACCAACTGCGTAATCACTAGAATCACACATAATTTCAAAAGGCAAGTTCTAATTAGGTGGTTGAATAGTAGGTGCAGATATTAAGGCTTTCTTGAGTGTTTCAAAGGCTTCTGAACAATCATCATCAAAAATAAAAGGAATATCCTTCTACAAGAGATTAGTAAGGGGCCTAGAAATTTTACAAAGGTCTTTGATAAATCTCCTTTAGAAACCAGCATGACCTAAGAAACTATGAATACCTTTTATATATTTAGGACATGGCATTTTCTCAATTGCATCAACCTTAGCTTGATCCACTTCAATACCTCCTTCAAAAAATTTATGACCCAAAACAATGCCTTCATTAACAATAAAGTTGCACTTCTCCCGTTTCAAGACAAGATTTGTTTGTTCACATCTCTGCAAAACTCGATCAAGATTGCTTAAACAATCATCAAAAGTACTCCCATAAACAGAAAAGTCATCCATGAAAACTTGAACAATCTTTTCACAAAAGTCAGAGAATATAGCAGTCATACATCTTTGAAAGGTAGCTGGTGCATTACATAAACCAAAAGGCATATGTCTATAAGCATAGGTTCCAAAGGGACAAGTAAAAGTGGTTTTTTCTTGATCAGGTTGAGAAACAGGTATTTGTGAAAAGCCAGCATATCCATCAAGGAAGGAAAAGTGTGTGTGCTTAGATAATCTTTCTAGCATTTGATCAATAAAAGGCAAAGGGTAATGATCATTTCTATTTGCTTTGTTTAATTTTCTAAAATCAATTATCATTCTATAGCCTGTAACAATTCTTTGTGGGATAAGTTCATTCTTATCATTAGGAACAACATTTATACCTCCTTTCTTAGGAACACAATGAAGAGGACTTATCCATCTACTATCAGCTATGGGATAGATTATACCTGCGTCCAGAAGTTTTAATATTTCTGTTCTTACCACTTCTTTCATCTTCGGATTTAACCGACGTTTGTGATCAACAACGGGTTTAGCATCAGGTTCCATATTATTTTTGTGCTGACATAGAGTGGGACTAATGCCCTTAAGATCATCAAGAGTATATCCAATAGAAGAATGGTAATCAACACTACTATTTTACTTCCTTAATCATCGCCTTCCTTACTCCTTTACTTGAACAAGCATCCCACTTATGATTAACCTCTATTGCAAGCATCCGCAACTACAACAAAAGTATTAAGGTAAACCTAACCATAGCATAAACCTAACCATAGCATGAAACATATGGATCCAAATCAGCCCCTTACGAAGCAACGCATAAACTAGGGTTTAAGCTTCTGTCACTCTAGCAACCCATCATCTACTTATTACTTCCCAATGCCTTCCTCTAGGCCCAAATAATGGTGAAGTGTTATGTAGTCGACGTTCACATAACACCACTAGAGGCTAGACAACATACATCTTATCAAAATATCAAACGAATACCAAATTCACATGACTACTCATAACAAGACTTCTCCCTTCTCCTCAGGAACAAACATAATTACTCACAATAGCATATTCATGTTCATAATCAGAGGGGTAATAATATGCATATAGGATCTGAACATATGATAAACCAACTAGCATCAACTACAAGGAGTAATTAACACTACTAGCAACCTACTAGCACCAATCCCGGACTTGGAGACAAGAATTGGATACAAGAGATGAACTAGGGTTTGGAGATGAGATGGTGCTGGTGAAGATGTTGATGGAGATTGCCCTCTCCCGATGAGAGGAGCGTTGGTGATGACGATGGTGATGATGATTTCCCCTCCGGAAGTATCCCCGCAGAACAGCTCTGCCGGAGCTCTAGATTGGATCCGCCAAGGTTCCGCCTCGTGGCGGCGGAGTCTCGTCCCGAAAAGTTCCTTCTATTTTTTTCTCATCGAAAGACCTCATATAGGAGAAGATGGGCATCGGAGAGCCACCAGGGGGCCCACGAGGTAGGGGGCGCGCCCTAGGGGGGCGCCCCCACCCTCGTGAGCAGGGTGTGGGCCCCCTGGCCTTCATCTTTGGCGTGGATTTTTCTTTATTTCTTTTAAGACGTTCTGGGTTTCAGGACTTTTGGAGTTGCGCAGAATAGGTCTCTAATATTTGCTCCTTTTCCAGACCAGAATTCCAGCTGCCGGCATTCTCCCTCCTTATGTAAACCTTGTAAAATAAGAGAGAATAGCCATAAGTATTGTGACATAAAGTGAAATAACAGTCCATAATGCAATAAATATCGATATAAAAGCATGATGCAAAATGGACGTATCAACTCCCCCAAGCTTAGACCTCGCTTGTCCTCAAGCGAAAAGCCGATAACAATAAATATGTCCTCATGTTTAGAGGTAGAGGCGTCGATAAAAATAAAATACGGACATGAAGGCATCATGATTATTCTCATAACAGCAACATATATAGATTTTGTCATATGATTACTTATGTTCAAGTGATGATCTATTCACAATGCAAAAGTATAAATCATAAACCTTATTGGGCTCCAACAAACTATAATCTCAGTCATTGAAGCAATTGCAATTTATCATAACATCGGAAAGAGTCTATGTCAGAGCTAAAAAGCAAGTCCACATACTCAACTATCATTTAGTCCTCCATAATTGCTAACACTCACGCGATACTTGTGGTTACGGAGTTTTAATCGGACACAGAGAAAGATAGGGGCTTATAGTTTTGCCCCACAACCTTTTACCTCAAGGGTAATGTCAACAATAATGGTTCATGCTCCCCTACATCCAATTAGATATATATATCATGTTCTTTCCAACATGCTGAGCTTGCCAAAGGATAAAATGAAAAAGAAAGGTGAAGATCACCATGACTCTTGCATAAGGTAGAAGATAATAATAAAGGATAGGCCCTTCGCAGAGGGAAGCAGAGGTTGCCATGCGCTTTTATGGTTGGATATATAAAATCTCAATGCGAAAGAACGTCACTTTATATTGCCCCTTGTGATATGAACCTTTATTATGCAGTCCGTCGCTTTTATTACTTCCACATCACAAGATCGTATAAAGCTTATTTCTCCCACACCAATCAATCATACATATTTAGAGCAATTTTTATTGCTTTGCACCGATGACAACTTACTTGAAGGATCTTACTCAATCCATAGGTAGATATGGTGGACTCTCATGGCAAAACTGGTTTAGGGATTTTGGAAGCACAAGTAGTATTTCTACTTAGTGCTGAGAATTTGGCTAGCATGAGGGGGAAAGGCAAGCTCAACAAGTTAGAGGATCCATGACAACATACTTTATCTCAGATATAAGAAATACATAACTCATTACGTTGTCTTCCTTGTCCAACATCAACTCTTTAGCATGTCATATTTTAATGAGTGCTCCCAATCATAAAAGATGTCAATGATAATATATCTATATGTGAAAACCTCTCTTTCCTTATTACTTCCTATTAATTGCAACAATGACCAAAGCTATGTCTGCCAACTCCCAACAACTTTTAATCATCATACTCTTTCTATGTGAAGTCATTACTCTCAATAAGATCAATATGAACTTTTTGTTTCTTTTTATTCTTTTCTCTTTTCTTTTATTCACCCAAGATCATGGCAAAATAATCAAGCCCTTGACTCAACACTAATCTTTATTATATATAGCTCACGGACTCGATTACATAGAGAGATCATAAAGCAAAACTCAAAACTAGATCATGCCATAAACTTTATTCTACTAGATCAAGATACTACTAATAGGATCGAACTAAGAAAAACGGTAAAGATAAGGAGTTGTGATTGTGATACGATACCGGGGCACCTCCCCCAAGCTTGGCAGTTGCCAAGGGGAGTGCCCATACCCATGTGATTATATCTCCTTTGTCGGTGAAGAAGGTGGAGGTGACGGATAATCGCACATCGAGCGTAAGAGGTCCTCCAGCTTGCGAATAATGCCCTTGAGTGTGACAATATGCTCCTTCAACAAAATATTTTCTTGTGTGAGATACTTGTTTTGAACGAGCTAACTCAATCATCTTGAAAGCTTCGATCTCAGTTGGGGTAAGAAGGTTATGATCAATTTGAAGGGTGTCTTTTGCTGCTGGGAGCTTGATCCTCCGTGGCCTTCTTGATCCTTTCATCCTTGTTGACCCTCGTGGGTTCTTCCCTCTTCAGATCTATCTTCATTAGCCAAGCATCGTTGTCACCATTGTTGGAGGAGGGAGACGACATGATGCCTAGCCTGGAAAACCCTGACAGAAAACAGCTCGAAACAAGAACAGAGGAGGTTTGCGTGATACGGGAGTCAAAACCTTCGGGGAATATATAATGAATTTTTACCGACCAAAATACGTAATGTGCAAGAAAACGGAGTCCGGAAGGCACACGAGGTGCTCACGAGGTAGGGGGCGCGCCCACCACCCTCGTGGGGCCCTCGTGTCCTTCCCGGACTGCTACTTATTTTTCTATTTTTCTAAATATTCCAAAACGGAGAAATATTGCCTTAAAAATTGTTTTGGAGTCGGTTTACTTACCGTACCACATACCTATTCCTTTTCGGAGTCTGAAACGTTCCGGAAAGTGTCTCTTATGTATTCCTCCGGGGTTACGGTTTCAATAATATTGGTTTCAACATTTATGGGATTACCTGAGATATAATGTTTGATTCTTTGACCGTTTACCACCTTCGGATTTGTGCCCTCGAAGTTGTTGATTTTTATGGCACCGGAACGATAGAACCTCTTTGATAACATAGGGCCCTTCCCATTTAGAGAGAAGTTTGCCTGCAAAAAATCTTAAACGAGAGTTGTATAGCAATACATAATCACCTACATTAAACTCATGCTTTTGTATCCTTTTGTCATGCCATCTTTTAACTTTTTCTTTAAACAACTTGGCATTTTCATAAGCTTGGGTTCTCCATTCATCAAGTGAGCTAATATCAAATAACCTCTTCTCACCGGCAAGTTTAAAATCATAGTTAAGCTCTTTAATAGCCCAATATGCCTTATGTTCTAGTTCGAGAGGTAAGTGACATGCTTTTCCATAGACCATTTTATACGGAGACATACCCATAGGATTTTTATATGCAGTTCTATAGCCCATAATGCATCATCAAGTTTCTTGGACCAATTCTTTCTAGACCTATTAACAGTCTTTTGCAAAATTAATTTGAGCTCTCTATTGCTCAACTCTACTTGACCACTAGACTGTGGGTGATAAGGAGATGCAATTCTATGATTAACATCATATTTAGCAAGCATTTTACGGAAAGCACCATGAATAAAGTGTGAACCACCATCAGTCATTAAATATCTAGGGACTCCAAACCTCGGGAAAATAACTTCCTTAAGCATTTTAATAGAAGTGTTATGATCAGCACTACTAGTTGGAATAGCTTCTACCCACTTAGTAACGTAATCAACAGCAACTAAAATATGTGTGTATCCATTAGAGGCAGGAAAAGGTCCCATATAATCAAAGCCCCAAACATCAAATGGTTCAATAACAAGTGAATAATTCATAGGCATTTCTTTCATTTTGTTCGGCTCATTTTTAGGAGTCGGAGAAAATTTACTTTAGAATTTTTGGAGTTCGTTTAGTTTCTTTCCTTTGTTTTTCTGCGCGAGGAACTATTTAAAAAAAAAGAAGAGCAGCGCCCCGCCTGGGCCAAGGGCCCAGCAGGCCAGCCAGGCCCAGCCGCCCCGCGCGCCAGCCAGCCCCGCCCTAGGCCGAGTCCGGCCTGGACTCCAGGCCACCGCCGCCGCCCCTTGCTTGCCCCTTCCCCAAGAAAGCCCCCCCTCCTAGTATAAATACCTAGCCACCCCCCCTCTCCACCCCAAGCCGCAGCCACCGCCACCCCAAGCAGCAGCAGCAGCCGCAGCCGCGCCGCCTGCCGCCGCCGCCCTAGCTGCCGCCGCCGCCTAGCCGCCGTCGCCGCCTAGCCGCCGCCGCCCTTGTCCCGCCGCCGCCGGAGCCCCTCGCCGGAGCCTCGTCGAGGTAGCCGCGCCGCGCCTCTTTCTTTTCCTTGCCTCGGTTCGTTTTTATTTTAGAAACCGTTCCGATTCTTTTCTGTTTTCTTTTCCGGTTTTTGTATCGGTTTTCTTTTCCGAAACCCTAGATCGGTTTTCTCTTCGTTTCTTCGATTTAGTTGTTTAGCGAGCGTTCGCCGGACCGTCGTCTTAACGAACGTGATCACCGGTTATTCTCGGTTAACGAACGTCCGTTCGTTTAACCGTTCTTCGTTTCCTTTTCGTCGGATTTATTCCGCGATCGCGATCTCAGATCCGATCTTCGTTCTAGTCTTTCTTCCCGCTCGTTTATCGGAATCAGGTGATTCAAGCGCCTGGAGTTTTGCCTCAAAACCGCCGTTCCGTCTAATCAACTTGAACAAGCCTTTGCTACAGTAAAATTTGACCTAGTTCCAACTTGCTAGAACCGAGTTGTTTTCTTCCGCCGTTTGTTTTCCGTTTCTTTGTTCGGTTCGTTCTTTCTTTGCAACCGGAGTTCTTAAGTTGAACTTTCTGGTTCGTTCTCTTGTTCGAGTTTTACCTGTGCATTAGATGAGTTCTTATTGTGTGCTTGTCGTTTGTCTGCGATAGATCACCCCGATTGCGCCGCCTATTACTTCGAAACCCTAGGTCTCGCGGATCATCAGCAAGGCAAGTAACACTTTGACCATACCTTTTCTACAACCCATGTTTTATTGCATTAGATCAATCCTCTCACATTGCATGATCAGGATCTAATTAAATTGTGGGATGGGAAGTAGATGAGGTAGTACCTATCACCTGTATTACTATGAAACCTTTGGAAGTTACTTCTACGTTTGCTTATTATGCCATGCTATGCTAGTAGATGTGGATTGGGTGAGTGATATCCATGACAGATGTGAGTATTGCTAATTAATGGTTTATCTAAGGTGGCAACTTAAACACACATCTGGGTGGATTGAGGCACCTGATGTCTATCAGGACTTGCCTGTTTTATTTTGGACCGCCACCCAGGCTCAAAGGGATCATAAGATCTTTCATGCTAGAAACTTCCGTGTGCAGCCACAAGCCATTATGGGCCCTGGCATAGTTGACTAAGTCATGCGAACTCTTACGGGTAGACTAGCAGATGTAGGGGAAAGTAGGTGTACCGGTCTACTAGATCGTAAGGTGCTAGCGCTTCTGAAAGACTATGTCTCGGTCATCCGTTTCTCAAACACCATGTAGTGCGAGAAATCCAACGGAGGCGATCGAGTCTTGTGGGGAAAAGTGCGCAAACCTCTGCAGAGTGTATAAACTAATCCTGATTAGCCGTGTCCCCGGTTATGGACATCTTGAGTATCTAGTACTTGAATATCATGTGAATCTCAACATGTTACTCTAATTAATATTAATGGGTTTTAATTACTTAATTGGGATCGGAATGCTGTCAACCATTCTCGATGTTTAACAACCACCATGATAGTTAAATAAATTTATTCGTTTGCAGTAGGGAAAAACTGGCTTTACGCAAAACTGTACCCATAGAGCTTTCCACCAGCCATATATGCATGTAGTATAGCTGTTTCATTCCAGTACTCTCTATGTGTTACATTGCCAGCATATTCCATGTGCTGACCCGTTTTCGGGCTGCAACTTCTCATGTTGCAGACTTTTCAGACGACAAGTAAGGTGCTTTTAGGTCGTGGTTCTATACTCAGTGACGCCGTTGGAGTTGATGGACCCATTTATCTTCCGAGTCTTCCGCTGTTATCATTATTAGATGGCCTTAAGCCATATTTATTGTAATAAGTTCTCTTTGAGACAACGATGTAATAAGTGTGTGATTGACACTCTGCTATAAATCCTTTGATGTACTGTGTGGTGTCAGCATTACTGATCCAGGGATGACACCGGAGCACAGTAGACTTGATCCATTCGGGTCGGGTCGCCACAGAGATGGTATCAGAGCACACGCTGACTGTAGGACACGACCATTAAGTTAAAGCCATGGATCACCATTCTCTTCTCATTTTCTAACTCCTCATCTTTTCTACTCTTTTAGGATGACGAACGCGAAGATTAAGTATGCTCAACCGGATGAAGGCACACCATTTGGATTTCACCTGAAGGAAGTCACCAAGTACCTGAACATTGGATTACCAAGCTTCACGGGAACCTTCAAGGCCACTCTGCCTGAAGAGGAGCGCTGAAAGATTCAAGGTCACGTTCCGGGAAGGACATTCGCACCAATCACGAAGCCTATAGATAGTGTTTTCAATGCACCAACCTGGAGTCTGGGAAAGAGCATGGCAGCTCATATCACCATAGGACGCATTGGAGAAGTTTATCAAGAAGACCTCAAGGACACTATCTACCAGATTTGCGGACGCCGAGATGAACAATGGGAGTTAGTCAGCACCAAGTAGGATAGATCCATTTCATCATTCATTCAGGAGTTAAACCAACACATTCGACGCCACGAGAACCAGATGTGCAATGATATGATAGAGTTGAAGAATGCAAAGGCAAGGATCATCGAGCTAGAAGGAGAACTGAAGGCTACATGCAAGGACTACATGGACGAGATCGTAGCTCTAGCAAGGCACAATGGCAATCTTAAGCAGGAGATTGAAGAACTCAAGGGGAAGTTAGCATACAGGAAGGAAGACATGTATGTCGCATGTCCAGACAACTACATCATCATCGACGACACAGATTCGGATCCAAGTGAACCCAACTTTGAAGACGAAGCTGGAGCAGATATCATGGAGTCTTCCACTGGTTCAAATTTCTAGAGGACCACCAAAGAGTAGTAGTATTTACCCCATGTAAACATTAGTCGAGCACTTTTGCGATAGTTTTTAGACCGATTGTAAGCCCTTGTTTGATTGAATGGAGTTATTTTGTGTGCATTTGCTCATGTGCATTGGGGTAGTGTTTTCCTGTTAGACCTCACTCTATTCTTAATTCTCATCTTTTCTAAACCCTCAGATGCCTCCGAGACGTGACAATGGATTACCACCGGAGCTCACTCAGTTGATCCAGCAGCAGAATCAATTGATGCAGATGTTAGTCCAGAACTAGCAGAACAACAACCACAACCCACCACCACCACCACCTGTTGACCACTTAGCCCGTTTCCTTAGGCTGAATCCGCCTGTGTTTTCCAGTAGCACCGAGCTGATAGTAGCAGACGATTGGCTCCGCAAGATAGGAAGGGAGTTGACCACTGCAGGATGCACGGATGGTGAGAAAGTGAAGTTTGCCGCTCACCAGCTTGACGGACCCGCGGCAGCATGGTGGGAGAATTTCACAGCCACTTACCCAGTTGACACTGTCACATGGGGTCAGTTTCAGCAAGCTTTCCGCACTGCCCATGTTTCAGCAGGAGCTATGGCCATGAAGAAGGGTGAGTTTCGCAACTTACGCCAAGGAGGAAGGATAGTTGGCCAGTACGTTGACGACTTCAGCAAGTTAGCACGTTATGCCCCAGATGACGTTGCTACGAATGTAGCTAAGCAGGAGAAGTTTCTGGAAGGACTGAATGATGAGCTAAGCATGAAATTGATGGTGGCAAGTTTCAACAACTACCAGGAGTTGGTAGATCGTACCATCATGATTGAATGGAAGCAACAACAGATTGAGAACCGCAAGAGGAAATATGGACAGGGGAAGTATAACTCTGGAGCCCAGCAGAAGCCCCGTTTTGCCCCTAAACCGGGATTTCAGTTTCAGCACACCCATGGAGGAGGTAGCTCGCACAACCATAATGGCCACAAGAATGGTAATGGGAATGGAGGAAGCAATGGCCAGAACCGGACCACCCCATCGACCCCAACCAAGAGAGACTTGAGTCAAGTCACCTGTTTCAAGTGTTCCAAGACCAGACATTATGCCAATGAATGTCCTGAAGGCCAGAATGGAAATGGCAATGGAAGCTCTGGGAAGAAGCCGAACCCTTTCAATAGGGGACAGGTGAACCACGTTAATGTGGAGGAGGTTGAAGATCAGCCCGATGCAGTAATAGGTAAGTTTTTGGTTAAGTCATTTACTGCACTCGTTCTTTTTGATACTGGTGCATCGCATTCATACATAACAAGGGGATTTGTGGAGAAGTATAGCCTGCCCACTAGGATTCTTAAAACGCCTATGCTAGTAAGCTCGCCAGGAGCAGAGTACATGGCCAGACAAGGATGTTTCCAAGTGCCATTAAGTATAGGAAGGTATGTTTTCCCAATGGATTTAATTATTCTGGAATCCCAAGGTCTGGATGTGATTCTTGGTATGGATTGGCTGTCGATGTATGGAGGAAACATCGATTGCGCCAGTAAGACCATTTTGCTTACCACACCAGAAGGAAGAAGGATCAAGTATGTATCCCGGCATGTGCCAAACAGGACACAAGTAAACTGCCTAACAGGAGTTGTGCAAGAGGAAGTACCAGTGGTGAAGGATTTTCCTGATGTATTTCCTGAGGAATTGCCAGGCATGCCACCGGATAGAGACATTGAGTTTTTGATTGAGCTTTTGCCAGGCACTGGGCCAATATCAAAGAGACCATATAGGATGCCAACAAAGGATTTGGTAGAAATTAAGAATCAGATTAAGGAGTTATTGGATAAAGGTTACATTCTCCCAAGTTCTTCGCCTTGGGGATCACCCGTACTTCTAGTGGAAAAGAAGGATGGAGCATTAAGGATGGTTGTAGATTATCGGGGATTGAATGAAGTAACCATCAAGAACAAGTACCCACTGCCAATGATCAACGATCTGTTTGATCGGTTGCAAGGAGCTAAAGTGTTTTCCAAGATCGATTTGCGATCAGGGTACCATCAATTGAAGATTCGGGAGCAGGACATACCTAAGACAGCATTCACCACGAGATATGGACTGTCTGAGTATACCATTATGTCATTTGGATTGACTAACGCACCTGCCTATTTTATGAACCTGATGAACAAAGTGTTTATGGAGTTTTTGGATAAGTTCGTCATGGTGTTCATTGATGACATCCTGGTTTATTCAAAGAATGAAGAGGAGCATAAGGAACATTTGCGTTTGGTTTTGGAGAAACTAAGGGAACATCAGTTATACGCCAAATTCAGCAAATGTGAGTTTTGGTTGAAGGAAGTTGGATTCCTCGGACACGTTATATCCGGAGAAGGTATAGCAGTTGACCCCACTAAGGTTGAGACCGTAACCGAATGGGAATCACCAACGACAGTTGGAGAGATCCGGAGTTTTCTTGGACTCGCAGGATACTACCGGAGATTCATTGAGAACTTTTCAAAGATTGCGAAGCCTATGACTGAATTGTTGAAGAAGGATACTAAGTTCAAATGGACTGAGGAGTGTGAGGCCAGTTTCCAGGAATTGAAGAAACGTTTGGTCACCTCACCAGTATTGATTTTGCCAGATCAGACCAAGGATTATGAGGTGTACTGCTACGCTTCACGTCGAGGACTTGGAGCAGTGCTTATGCAGGAAGGAAGAGTTGTTTCGTATGCTTCACGGTAACTGAAGCCTCATGAGCTGAATTATGCCACGCATGATTTGGATTTAGCAGTCGTAGTGCATGCATTGAAGACGTGGAGACACTTCCTCATTGGAAATCATTGTGAGGTCTACACGGATCACAAGAGTTTGAAGTACATTTTCACTCAGAAGGAGTTGAACCTCCGACAAAGGAGATGGTTGGAGCTCATCAAGGATTATGACATGAGATTGCATTACCATCCCGGAAAAGCTAATGTAGTAGCTGACGCATTGAGCCGTAAGAGCCATGTCAACACCCTAGTGACGGGAGAAGTACCAAAGGAGTTAGCAGAAAACCTTCGTGAGCTATGTTTGGAAATAGTTCCGAGAGGCTATGTAGCAACATTGGAGATTCAGTCAACATTGATGGATAAGATCAGGGAAGCTCAGAAATCTAACAAGGAGATTGCTGCTATAAAAGAGAAATTGAGCGAAGGAAAAGCAAAGGGATTTCGTGAGGATGAGCACGATACCTTATGGTTTAAGGACCGTGTTTATGTGCCAAATGAACCGGAGATCAGGAAGTTGATTTTGCAAGAGGCACATGATTCACCGTATTCGATTCACCCAGGGAATACCAAGATGTATTTGGATTTGAAGGAAACATTCTGGTGGACCGGAATGAAGAAGGATATTGCAGCTTATGTAGCAGTTTGTGACGTATGTCAGAGAGTAAAGGCAGAGCATCAGAAGCCAGCAGGATTGTTACAACCATTGCCGATACCCGAATGGAAGTGGGATAAGATAGGCATGGATTTTATCACAGGACTACCCAGGACAAAATCAGGCTATGACTCGATATGGATAGTAGTTGATCGTTTGACGAAGGTAGCACATTTCATTCTAGTTAAGACCACTTACACTAGTGCTAAGTTGGCACAGATATACATGACTAGGATCATTTGTTTGCATGGAGTTCCAAGGAGTATCGTATCAGATAGAGGAACCCAATTTACCTCAAAGTTTTGGAATCAGTTGCATGAAACTTTAGGAACTAGACTAGAGTTCAGCACAGCTTTTCATCCACAGACAGATGGACAGACTGAGAGAGTTAATCAGATTTTGGAAGATATGCTCAGAGCTTGTGCACTAGATTATGGATCTAGTTGGGACGATAACCTGCCGTATGCGGAGTTTCTTATAACAACAGTTACCAAACCAGTTTGAAGATGGCACCTTTCGAAGCTTTATACGGAAGGAGGTGCAGGACACCGTTGTCATGGGACGAAGTTGGAGACCGTCAATTCTTTGGACCAGATTTGATTAAGGAGTCTGAACGGAAAGTTAAGTTGATTCGCGATAGGCTCAAGGTAGCCCAGTCCAGGCAGAAGAGCTACGCAGATTCAAAACGCAAGGAGACAGTTTATGAAACCGGAGACAGAGTTTACCTTCGAGTATCCCCACTTCGAGGAGTTAAGCGCTTTGGAGTTAATGGAAAATTAGCACCGCGTTTCGTTGGACCGTATAAGATCTTGCAACATATGGGAGAAGTCGCTTATAAGTTGGAATTAGCAGAGGAACTGTTAGGAGTTCATGATGTATTCCATGTTTCTCAGCTGAAGAAATGTCCCGCCGAGATGGCGGAGGTACCGCTAAGAGATACAGTACCACTTGAAGCAATTCAGTTGAAGGATGACTTAACATATGAGGAGAAGCTAGTCAAGATTCTCGAGTTTGCCAGCAGAGTTACTCGCAGCAAAGTTATCAAGTTTTGCAAAGTT
Organism: Triticum urartu; assembly: GCF_003073215.2. NCBI lineage: Eukaryota > Viridiplantae > Streptophyta > Magnoliopsida > Poales > Poaceae > Triticum > Triticum urartu. The sequence goes on from NC_053023.1 coordinate 280,233,785, forward strand.
CAGTGGAACCACCATTCAGACGATGAAGCCACCTGGGAAAGAGAAGAAGATTTGCTCAAGGACCACCCTCACCTATTTTCTAGCCAACCCGAATCTCGAGGGCGAGATTCATCTTAAGGGGGTAGGTTTGTAACATCCCAAATTTGCAATTTGGAATGTTATACACTAGATCATCATGCATATCATATTTTCATGCATTTTGGTTGATCCTAGAAATTTCACGCAACTCAAGGACCGTCGGAGAGAGTTGGAGATTTCGTTATTTTCATATTTGAGAGTTTTCTCAAATTTGAAAAGAGGATCATTTGATTTATTTATCAAATTTGAAAAGAGGATCATTTGATTTATTTATTTCATCTTCAATTATTTTTCCAATATCAAAAATATGAGAGAGGGAATAATATGACTTTCCCAAAGTTAGGAAAAATGAAGTCTAATGAATAAATCAAATTTTGGTTTTGCCGGAGTTTTGTTTGCTTTTTATTTGGATAGGGAAAAATGCGTGTTTTTAAAATTGCATTCTAGGTCCGGAGTAAAGTTCTTTTTGTTCGACTCATTTTTAGGAGTCGGGGAAAATTTACTTTAGATTTTTCGGAGTTCGTTTAGTTTTTTTTTCTTTTTTTTTCTGCGCGCGTAACCGATTTAAAAAAAAGAGCAGCGCCCGCCTGGGCCAAGGCCCAGCCGGCCGGCCAGGCCGCCGCCCCGCGCGCCAGCCGCCCCGCCGCCGAGTCCGGTAGGACTCCAGGCCACCGCCGCCGCCCCTTGCCCCCTCCCCAAGCAAACCCCCCTCCTAGTATAAATACCTAGCCACCCCCCCTCTCCCACCCCACCAGCCCCGCCGCCCCAAGCAGCAGCAGCAGCCGCAGCCGCGCCGCCTGCCGCCGCCGCCCTAGCTGCCGCCGCCGCCCGCCGTTGCCGCCTAGCCGCCGCCGCCGCCCTTGTCCCGCCGCCGCCGGAGCCCCTCGCCGAGCCTCGTCGAGTAGCACGCTGCGCCTCTTCTTTCCTCGCCTTGTTCGGTTTTATTATAGAAACCGTTCGATTCTTTTCCGTTTTCTTTTCCGGTTTTTGTATCGGTTTTCTTTTCGAAACCCTAGATCGGTTTTCTCTTCGTTTCTTTCGTTTTAGTTGTTTTAGCGAGCGTTCGCCGGACCGTTCGTCTTTAACGAACGTGATCACCGGTTATTCTCGGTTAACGAACGTCCGTTCGTTTAACCGTTCTTCTTTCCTTTTCGTCGGATTTATTCCGCGATCGCGATCTCAGATCCGATCTTCGTTCTAGTCTTTCTTCCCGCTCGTTTATCGGAATCAGGTGATTCAAGCGCCTGGAGTTTCGTCTCGAACCGCCGTTCCGTCTAATCAACTTGAACAAGCCTTTGCGCTACAGTAAAATTTGACCTAGTTTCAACTTGCTAGAACCGAGTTGTTTTCTTCCGCCGTTTGTTTTCCGTTTCGTGTTCGGTTCGTTCTTTCTTTGCAACCGGAGTTCTTAAGTTGAACTTTCTGGTTCGTTCTCTTGTTCGAGTTTTACCTATGCATTAGATGAGTACTTATTGTGTGCTTGTTGTTTTTGTCTGCGATAGATCACCCGGATTGCACCGCCTGTTACTTCGAAACCCTAGGTCTCGCGGATCATCAGCAAGGCAAGTAACACTTTGACCATACCTTTTCTACAACCCAGTTTTATTGCATTAGATCAATCCTCTCACATTGCATGATTAGGATCTATTAAATTGTCGGATGGGAAGTAGATGAGGTAGTACCTATCACCTGTATTATTATGAAACCTTTGGAAGTTACTTCTACGTTTGCTTATTATGACATGCTATGCTAGTATACGTGGATTGGGTGAGTGATATCCATGACAGATGTGAGTATGGATAATTTTAATGGTTTATCTAAGGTGGCAACTTAAACACACATCTGGGTGGATTGAGGCACCTGATGTCTATCAGGACTTGCCTGTTTTTTTTTGGACCGCCACCCAGGCTCAAAGGGATCATAAGATCATTCATGCTAAAACTTCCGTGTGCAGCCACAAGCCATTATGGGCTCTGGCATAGTTGACTAAGTTGTGCGAACTCTTACAGTGGTAGACTAGCAGATGTAGGGGATGTAGGTGTACCGGTCTACCCGATCGTAAGGTGCTAGCGCTTCTGAAAGAACTATGTCTCGGTCATCCGTTTCTCAAACACCATGTAGTGCGAGAAACCAACGGAGGCGATCGAGTCTTGTGGGGAAAAGTGCGCAAACCTCTGCAGAGTGTAAACTAATCATGATTAGCCGTGTCCCCGGTTATGGACAACTTGAGTATCTAGTACTTGAATATCATGTGAATCTCAACATGTTACTCTAATTAATATTAATGGGTTTTAATTACTTAATTGGGATCGGAATGCTGTCAACCATTCTCGATGTTTAACAACTACCATGATAGTTAAATAAATTTATTCCTTTGCAGTAGGGAAAAACTGGCTTTACGCAAAACTGTAACCATAGAGCTTTCCACCAGCCATATATGCATATAGTATAGCTGTTTCATTCCATTACTCTCTATGTGTTACATTGCCAGCATATTCCATGTGCTGACCCGTTTTCGGGCTGCAACTTCTCATGTTGCAGACTTTTCAGACGACGAGTAAGGTGCTTTTAGGTCGTGGTTCTATACTCAGTGATGCCGTTGGAGTTGATGGACCCATTTATCTTCCGAGTCTTCCGCTGTTATCATTATTAGATGGCCTTAAGCCATATTTATTGTAATAAGTTCTCTTTGAGACAACGATGTAATAAGTGTGTGATTGCCACTCTGCTATAAATCCTTCGATGTACTGTGTGGTGTCAGCATTACTGATCCAGGGATGACACCGGAGCACAGTAGACTTGATCCATTCGGGTCGGGTCGCCACAGTAGACTTGATCCATTCGGGTCGGGTCGCCACACCATGAAGTACTACGAGAAGTACTTATAACATTTAATTGTTCATCAGGAAAGCTATCATTAATAGGTAGTGGGTCATCAAGAATATTTTCTAACCTAGAAAAGTTGTCTGCAACGGGGTTCTCACCTTCCTTTCTGTCAACAAATTCTTGTAGCAAGATAACCCATCTAGTAAGTCTAGGTTTAGCATCTTTCTTTTCCATAAGATATTTAATAGCAGCATGATCAGTTTGAATAGTTACTTTAGAATCAACAATATAAGATCTGAACTTATCACAAGCAAATACAACTGCTAAAAGCTCTTTTTCAGTAGTAGCATAATTTCTTTGAGAATTGTCTAGAGTCTTACTAGCATAATGAATAACATTTAATTTCTTATCAACTCTTTGCCCTAGAACAACACATATAGCATAATCACTAGCATCACACATAATTTCAAAGGGTAGCTTCCAATCAGGTGGCTGAACAACACGTGCAGAGACTAGTGCTTTCTTAAGTATTTCAAATGCTTCTACACAATCATCATCAAAGATAAATGGTATATCTTTTGCAATAAATTAGTCAGAGGCCGAGAAATTTTTGAGAAGTCCTTAATGAACCTCCTGTAAAATCCGGCGTGACCAAGGAAACTTCTTATACCTTTGATGTCCTTGGGACATGGCATCTTTTCAATAGCATCAACGTTGGCTTTATCAACTTCAATACCTCTTTCAGAAACTTTGTGCCCCAAGACAATACCTTCATTAACCATAAAGTGGCACTTTTCCCAATTCAAGACAAGATTAGTTTCTTCACATCTCTGCAAAACTCGATCAAGATTGCTCAAGAAATCATCAAAAGAGGAACCATAGACGGAAAAGTCGTCCATGAAAACCTCACAAATCTTTTCACAAAAGTCAGAGAATATAGCCATCATGCATCTTTGAAAGGTAGAAGGTGCATTACATAAACCAAAAGGCATACGTCTATAAGAAAAAGTACCAAAAGGGCATGTAAAAGTAGTCTTTGATTGATCTCTAGCCGACACAGGTATTTGAGAGAAACCAGAATAACCATCTAGAAAGCAATAGTGTGTATGTTTGCATAATCTTTCTAGCATTTGATCAATAAAAGGTAAGGGGTAATGATCTTTTTAGTAGCATTATTTAATTTGCGGAAATCAATTACCATCCTATAACCTATGATAATTCTTTGTGGAATCAATTCATCTTTATCATTAGGAACAACAGTAATACCTCCCTTCTTAGGGAAACAATGGACAGGACTTACCCACTCACTATCAGCAACGGGATAGATTATACCTGCCTCCAGAAGCTTTAGTATTTCTTTTCTTACCACTTCTTTCATTTTAGGATTCAGACGTCGTTGAGGATCACGAACTGGTTTGGCATCTGCTTCCAAATTTATTTTATGTTGACATAGAGTGGGACTAATGCCCTTAAGATCATCAAGAGTATATCCAATAGCAGCACGGTGCTTCTTCAGAGTTTTCAATAATCTTACTTCTTCATGCTCTGAAAGGTTAGCACTAATAATAACAGGATATATCTTCTTTTCATCAAGATAAGCATATTTAAGATTATCAGGCAAAGGTTTAAGCTCAAACACGAGATCACCCTTAGGTGGAGGAGGATCCCCTAAAATTTCAACAGGCAAGTTGTGATGCAGAATAGGTTCCTGTTTAAAGAATACTTTATCTATTTCCCCAGGAGCATTTGCGGATTTACCACGCAGTGTATCAGGCGCCGCACAGTTCTACCGAGTTGAAGGAGGGGGTTCTACGGAGAAGCTATTCTCGTCGCAGTATGCGGCGCCAGAGCATCCCGTGTCCTTCACCGATCATCTGAAACAGCTGGTGGAGCTTCATAGGGTGGCCGAACTAGCCATGAAGGATTTCATAATCCGGCTATGGCTAGCCGAAGCTATGCCAAGAAGCTACTTCAGACTCGTGAGGCGAATGGTAAGCGCATGTCCTCGGCTGGAGGTCGTCAAGCGCTCGGTCTGCATTGAAGGTGCGTGCATGGCCTTCGCCCGTTGCAAGATGTGGTGGGAAAAGATGGACACCGTCGAGGTGACTAGAGGGCCACCGGAGGGAAAGGAACACCGCACACCCGAACGTTATTTTGCGGATATTTTGGAGGGTTCTCGCCTTGCGACAACACAATGTTCGCAGGATATTGTATTTGAATAAATGTATTCATGTTACCTTTGCCTTGTATTAAGGGAACATACCATGTTTTGTAATGTAATATTGTTATGCTCTGAATTGTTTCCTCCTGTGCGGCCGTTTTGTATGTAATCTGAGGGTTGGCCAGTCGTCAGCTTCTGCCCTCACGTAGGTAGTACGGAGGTGTTCGGGATGGAATATAAACAATCTTGATCCAATTGTATGGTCGTTGAAGGAGTTGTTTTGCGCAACGAACAAGGCAATCATACTGTACGGCTTAAACGCCCTCACTTAGCCATAGGAGTTTTATAATAAAGCATAGGTGCAGCCCCTGGTTCGAACCAGGGGGCTGTCAGCATCTGACCGGGAAGTGCCGATCTATCGCATAATGCGGAAAAAATCTCCAACGATTTGTGACCCTTGAACAGCTGACCGGCTCTCGCCGTATCATGACAGTCAGTTTTCGGCTTCCTCTACTAAGGTGATCATCTGGTCAAGGCCAGGGCACAATCACAGTAGTTCTCCCTTTACTACCCTAGCCGATTTAGCGGAACGTCAGGTAGCAAGCACAGGAGCCGGGCAACCCAACAATTGACCAAAGACATGATTCAGAGCCAATGCATATAATGCTAAATTCGTGGTGTCAAACTTATCTTTACGGATTGTTCGGACTTTGTTGTCGTATCATGGGGCGATGGGGATCCCCTGGCAAATATGAAACGTACCAGGGTGTACGAATGCTAGGAAATAAGTAATATAAAGGAAAACAGAGGGAGAACAGAGATAGGATCTGGAGCCCGTGAACTTGGATCATGAACTGTATCCATTATAGTTGGGTTTATGCGTCCAAGCACTTTGGTACAAGCTAATTGTAACACCCCGGATGTAACTTTCCCAATTTGTACTCCAACTCTTGCCGTTTCCGGCGTTAAGTTATATTTATTTCTCGGGTTCGGGTCTTTGTCTCCGTGTGTTGTTTTCGTTGTCATGCATCTCATATCATGACATCATGTGCATTGCATTTACATACGTGTTCATCTCATGCATTCGAGCTTTTTCCCCATTGTCTGTTTTGCGTTCCGGCGCTTCGTTCTCCTCCGGTGGTCATTTCTAACTTTCTTTCGTGTGTGGGGATTAAACATTTCCGGATTGGACCGAGACTTGTCATGCGGCCTTGGTTTAATACCGGCAGACCGCCTGTCAAGTTTTGTATCATTTGGACTTCGTTTGATACTCCAACGGTTAACCGAGGGACCGAAAAGGCCTCGTGTGTGTTTCAGCCCAACACCCCTCCAATTTGGCCCAAAACCCACCAAACTCTGCTCCATGTCCTAGAGCATTCGATCACGATCGCGTGGCCGAAAACCGCACCTCATTTGGACTCTCCTAGATCCACTTATGCCTATAAATAGAACCCCCGTTTTTCGGATCTCCTCCCCCCCTCGAAACCCTAAATTTCCAGATCCGCCGCTCCTCCCACCGACGGACACGTCCGATTCGGACCGGACGTGTCCGCCCCGCCGCCGCAGCCAACCACGTCACGCCATGTGGCGCCGCCACCAGCCGGTCGCCGCCGGGCCCGAAGGCCCAAAGCCGGCCCCCGCGCCGCCGATCCGGGCCGCGCCTCCCCACGCCTGTCGTCTCCCGCGAGCCGCCCGAGCGCCGCCACCTCTCCTCTCGCCGGCCGCCGCCTCCCCCGGCGAGCCACGCCACCTCGCCGCTCCGGCGGCCGCGCCACCGCGCCCCACCATGGCCGGGCCTCGCCGCGGCCGCCCCGGTCGCCGCCCCTCGCCGCCGCCTCCCTCACCGGCCGGCGTGCCTCGCCAAGTCCGGTGACCCCTCCAACTCCGGCCGCCGTCGTCTTCAACCCTGGCGATCCTCGAAATCCGCGCCGGATCTAGATCTGAAAATATCCCCTCGGTTGACTTTTTCCCTCCGAACCCTAATTTTTATGCGATCTTTGACCTGCTGTAACTTTGCATCTATAGCTCCGTTTTGGACATATAGTATATCAAAATGTTCGTCTCAACGAGTACATCATTTCATTCCATTGCATCATTTTCATTTGAGTTCATCTTGATGCCTGAAATGCTGTTAGAAGCAGGATTCATGAGTTAACTGTCAGATCTGCTAGTTCATCTTAGACTTTTGTCATTTTTGCCATGATTATTGTGTGCATGCTATGCCTGTGAGTCCTACATATGTTTTGTTAAGGATTTTGTATTCTTTCTAGAGGTGCAATCCATGCATTTTTAGGATGTGTGTGGTGACTTGTGCAAGCTTGCAAAGTGAGGCACCCGGTAAATCTGTTTTCAGGGACTTAGTAGTTTTCACTAAGTCTGGGATTATTTAGTTCATGATGCCATATGTTCATGTTGTTTCCTAGTGATCTGTGCCACTGTTGAGGATGATCAGTAAGGGAGTTTTCTTAACCTTGTTATGCTCTATCCATACATGCCTTTGTTTGCAATTATGGGGCATCCTAGCTTGAGTCAATCGAGCTCTACTTTTGCTTCGTGGTGAATCTGGGCAGATCGTCAACTCGTTTGTGATTTTGCCGATGCTATTGTAATTGATCCGTGCATGATATGCCATTATTCTTGCCATGTATAGCTAGAATTTTGTGTCTTCTTAATGGATGTAGGCTTTCCTTGCCATGACTTGCAACCTAGTGAGTGCATCGAGCTCGTTTACATGCCTTCGTGAGTTATATTTCAGCATGTCTCAGTTTTCACTGTCTGATAACTGATTGTGTTTTAGCTATGTTCATGTGCCCGTTAGTTTATTTTGTGAACCATTTTGGCCCCAGGCCACTTTGGGTCTTTTGTTAAGCTTGTTGAGTAGCTCCGTGCTATGTTCTTACTTGTCTTAATCAGGTCATGTATCATGTTGTTTTGCTGCTCCGAAGAGGGCTTCGTGATCTGAAATTTCAGACAAGTGTTAATTTCACTAAGTCTGGAATCTGTTTTGCATTTGCGTTTTTGGCATGCTTGTTTGAACCTCATAATGGAAGAATTGGCTGTAGCTCAGTGCTAGTCTTTTGTTAAGCATCTTGTGTGCATCCCTGCCATCTATTTTGTTGTCATGTTTGGGTGCTGTAGCATGTTCATTTCATTGCATTTAGATGCCTACTTGCTGTAAATTGCAGACCGGTGTCATTCTTAAAACGCTTGCCATTTCCAAACCGTAACTCCGATTCCAATGATCTTTATATCATTTTCAAGCGATTTTATCCCATCTTTCCAGTGGCACACTTGGTTTTCCAAGTTGAGGCCAGGTTCATGCATTTCCTATCATATCTTGCATTTTGCATCCCGCATCGCATCCCGCATACCATGTCATCATTGCATCTTTTTGTTTGAGTTTGCACGTGGTTGATCGAATCCTTGTTGCTTGTTTGTCTTGTTTGGGTAGAGCCGTGAGACGAGTTCGCTAACGAGGAGCCCGTTGAGTTTGCTTGTGAGGATCCAGTCAACTCTGACAACTGTGCAGGCAAGATGATCATACCCTCGAAATCACTACTATCTTTGCTATGCTAGTTTGCTCGCTCTTTTGCTATGCCATTGCTACGATGCCTACCTTTTGCTTGTCAGCCTCCTAAATTGCCATGTCAAACCTCTAACCCACCTTTGTCCTAGCAAACCTTTGATTGTCTATGTTACCGCTTTGCTCAGCCCCTCTTATAGCGTTGCTAGTTGTAGGTGAAGATTGGAGGCCGTTCCTTGTTGGAACATCTTTTATTTACTTGTTGGGATATCATTATATTGCCATGTTATCTTAATGCATCTATATACTTGGTAAAGGGTGGAAGGCTCGGCCTCTCGCCTAGTGTTTTGTTCCACTCTTGCCGCCCTAGTTTCCATCATATCGGTGTTATGTTCCCGGATTTTTGCGTTCCTTACGCGGTTGGGTTATAATGGGAACCCCTTGATATTTCGCCTTGATTAAAGCTTTTCCAGCAATGCCCAACATTGGTTTCACCATTCGCCACCTAGCCTTTTCTTTCCCTTGGGTTCTGCAGACTCAAGGGTCATCTTATTTTAACCCCCCCAGCTATCGGTGGCCACCAGGGGCAACTCTGGGCTGGCCTACCCGTACCTAAGACAATCTGAGTGTGCCCTGAGAAAGAGATATGTGCAGCTCCTATCGGGATTTTTCGGCACATTCGGGCGGTGTTGCTGGTCTTGTTTTAACCTGTCGAAGAGTCTTGAGTTACCGAGATACCGAGTCTGATCGGAACGTCTTCGGAGGAGGTCTACTCCTTCGTTGACCGTGAGAGCTTGTCATGGGCTAAGTTGGGACTCCCCTGCAGGGATTGAACTTTCTAAAGCCATGCCCGCGGTTATGGGCAGATGGGAATTTGTTAATGTCCGGTTGTAGGTAACTTGAACCTTAATTAATTAAAATTAATCAACTGAGTGTGTTACCGTGATGGCCTCTTCTTGGCGGAGTCCGGGAAGTGGACACGGTGTTGGAGTAATGCTTGCGCAGGTTGTTCCTCTAGTTTTTCACGCTCGCGCTTTGCCTCCTCTACTCGCTCTCTTTTGCGAATAAGATAGCCACCATATATGCTAGTCGCTTGCTGCAGCTCCACATATATTTGCCTTACCCTTCCTATAAGCTTAAATAGTCTTGATCACGAGGGTGCGAGATTGCTAAGTCCCTGTGGCTCATAGATACTATAACTCCAGATGCAGGTGCAGGTGATTCCGCTCCAGGTGACGAGTACGAGCTCAAGTGGGAGTTCGACGAAGACTCTCAACGATACTACGTTTCCTTTCCGGATGATCAGTAGTGGTGCCCAGTTGGGGGTGATTGGTACCGTGTCGCATGTTGGGTTTCTTCTATTTTGGCGCCGTAGTCGGGCCATGAGTGTTTTGGATGATGTAATGTTATTTATGTACTTGATTGACGTGGCGAGTGTAAGCGAACTATGTTCTCCCCTTTATTATTCTTAATACATGGGATGTTGTGAAGATTGCCTAACTTGCGACATATGCCTTCAATGCGATTATGTCTCTAAGTCGTGCCTCGACACGTGGGAGCTATAGTCGCATCGAGGGTGTTACAAGTTGCTAATCAGAGCCTTCCCCGACCTTACGAGCCCCATTGCTTGATCGTTTTTAGCGGCCGAGTTGTGTCTAGAAAAAAATGTTTTGAGTCATTTAGGAATTATATATCGGAGAGTTTAGGAATTCTTTTTACTTCCCAGTCTCCTCATCGCTCTGGTAAGGCATCCTGACGTAGAGTTTTGACTCTTCTCTTCTCAAATTTCACAAAAAAAAAATTTAGGATCACGCGAGTATCTTGGAATCGTTCCGATGGCTTATGATGAGACTACTGTCTTGGTGCCTCCTGTCAGGGGTTTAGTTGAAGTGTCCCGGGGAGTTGAGCTCTGAGGTGTTGTCATCATAATTTTATCGTTGCAATTCTGGAATACTTGAGATATTTTCGCCAACATCGAAAATCTCTTTTATGCAGTTCGTTGGTGAGATAACCTCGACGCCACCCAGTACTGGGGCGGGAGTTCGGGAGTATCGCCATAACTTGTATAACGGATGCTTTTCGAATGTTGAGGTAGATGGTTTCCGAAGGTTTCTTGGTTATGTGTTGAAGGATGGATACAGTTGGATGTAGGATTTGCTAGTTTGGGTGAGATATTATGCTTCCCCTGTATCCCCAACACCTGATTGCATAACCGGAAAGGTTCGGGAGTTTCATAGGTGGGAAATCTAGTAGCTCTAGTTTTTCTTCCACGGATATTGGTTTGAGATTGGGATTTCTTACCGATTATTCGCTCTCGATCCGTACCTTGTTGATTTATTTCTCTACCTTAATTCTACGTGGCTTCTCAATTTATGGATATGTGACCATTTCAAGAGGAATGGATTCGTTCATTTTGTTCGGATGTGAAGACTATATGTTGCAATTTTCATTCCGTTGGATTCAGCTTCAATATTATCTGGCAATGTGCTAATGGTGGTCAACCTCTTCAGGATGGCTCCTCCAACGCGCACGACTCCGAATCCTGATCCCCCACCACCTCCACCTCCTCCAGAGGCATGGCAAGCTGTGATGGCCGCAACCAATGCAAACACAGAGCTGATCATGCAAATTCTCCAAGAGCGCAATCAAGGCAGTCAAGGGAATCAAGACAGCAATCAGAGTCACTTTGCTACACTCAACCAGTTCCTTGCTAACGGGCCAAAGACTTTCAGCAATTGTGTTGAGGCAACCGATGCTGACGATTGGCTTGTGGATCTGTGTAAGCATTTCGAGTGCAGTAATGTCAGGCCTGAGGACTTTGTGAAGTTCACTTCCTTCCAACTCAAAGATCAAGCTGCAGAATGGTTCCAGCAGTACAAGGATTCCAGAGGTGGACGTGTTATCACTTGGGATGATTTTCGTCGAGATTTCCGAGCTCATCATATTCCCCAGAGCGTGGTTGAAAGCAAGCGTGAGGAATTCCGCAATCTGAAGCAAGGCTCTTTGTCTGTCTATGACTACAACAAGTTGTTCCAGAAGCTCGCCCGCTTTGCCAAGCAGGACATCCCTGATGAGAAGAGCATGATATACCAGTTCAGGGGTGGTCTCAGAGAAGATATTCAGCTCGCTCTTGTTCTCTTTGAGCCCTTGAGGTACGATGAGTTCTACAACATGGCACTGAAGCAAGAGGCTGCTCAGTTGAGGTGAGATGCTTCCAAGAAGCGAGTCAGAGATGCTACTCCTTCTTCCTCTACTCAAGTGGCCAAGCAGCAGAAGTTTTGGCTTCCTCCTCCTCCGTTCCGTCAGACGTATCAGCAGAAGAGCAAAGGTGGCAGTGGTTCTTCCCACCCACCCAACCCTGGCTTTCAGAACAAGACTTCGTCTCAAGCTCCAAGATCGAGTGCTCCGTATCACCGTCCGCTTTCAGAGGTCACGAGCAACAAGTGCCAACAAGTGTCTCAACCAGAGGTGTCTTCCTCCTCCTCCTCCTGTCAGATCGGCAAGTACAGCTATGGTCAAGCATAACCCCAAGCATGCCAAGGTCAATTTGATGAATGCAGCTCAGGCAGAGGACTCATCAGATGTTATCATGGGTAACCTTCCTGTTAATGATATTCCTGCAAAAGTTCTTTTTGACATGGGTGCATCGCATTGTTTCATCTCGAGACCGTTTTCATCTAAGCATGGTTTGCCTTTGCAAATTTTTCCTAGTCCTTTAGCAGTTGTCTCTCCCGGTAAGCACATGCATGCTAACACTATTGCTCCAGATGTTTCTATCACTTTGGGTGACTACAAGTTTCTATCTTCTCCAACAGTTCTCGGTGACTCGGATATTGATCTTATTCTCGGAATGGATTGGCTTTCCAAGCACAAGGCTCAGCTTGATTGTGCAGCCAGGCAGATTCAATTGACTCATTCATCTGAGGATGTAATTGTCTTTGCCGCTCGTGATGATACCATTCGTCTGTTTTCTCTCAATGAGAAGGGTGAATTGGATGCCATCTCTCAAATTCCAGTCGTTTGCGAATATCAAGACATCTTTACAGAAGAGCTTCCAGGAATGCCTCCGCACCGGCCAGTTGAATTCGTTATTGAACTTGAGCCTGGCACGGAACCTGTGTGCAAACGTCCTTACAAGCTCAGACCTGAAGAGTTGAAAGAACTGAAGAAGCAACTCGATGAGCAAGAAAGAATGGGTCTCATCCGGCCTAGTTCTTCTCCGTAGGGTTGTGGTGTTCTTTTTGTGAAGAAGAAGGATGGAACGGACTGACTTTGTGTTGATTACTGTCCAGTGAATAAGAAGACCATCAAGAACAAATACCCACTTCCCAACATCAATGAACTGTTCGAACAACTCAAAGGTGCTCAAGTATTCTCCAACTTGATCTCCGTATGGGTTATCACCAGATTCGCATTCATGAAGAAGATATTCCCAAGACAGCATTCAGAACAAGCTTTGGTTCATATGAATACACTGTCATGTCTTTTGGCCTCGCCAACACTCCTCCGATGTTCTCTCGCATGATGAAATTCATCTTCAATGCCTACACCAATGACTTCATTTTGGTCTATCTCGACGACATTCTGGTTTTCTCGAAGAACAAGGAAGATCATGCCAAGCACTTGCGTTTGGTTCTTGATAAGCTCAGGGAACATCAGTTCTACGCCAAGTTCTCCAAGTGTGAATTTTGGCTCAATGAGGTTCTTTATCTTGGTCATATCATCTCTGCCAAGGGCATTGCTGTGAATCCCAAGAAGGTGTCCGCAATTGTGAATTGGGAACCTCCTCAGAACGTGAAGCAACTCCGTAGTTTTCTCGGTCTCGCAAGCTATTGCCGAAGATTCGTTGAAAACTTTTCCAAGATCGCGAAGCCTCTCTCTAATCTTCTTCAGAAGCACGTCAAGTACGTTTGGTCTCCGGAGTGTGATATTGCTTTCAACACTTTGAAAGAGAAGTTGATCACTGCTCTAGTTCTGACTCCACCTGATGAATCCAAGCCGTACGAGGTCTTTTGTGATGCCTCTCTCCAAGGTCTTGGCGCAGTTTTGATGCAAGAGAAGAAAGTTGTTGCTTATCCATCTCGCCAGTTGAAGCCTAATGAGAAGAACTACCCTACTCATGATCTCGAGTTGGCGGCAGTTGTGCATGCTCTTTTGACTTGGAGACATCTTCTATTGGGAAGAAAAGTGGATATTTTCACTGATCACAAGAGTCTCAAGTACATTTTCACTCAGCCTAATCTCAACCTCAGGCAAACTCGATGGGTCGAAATGATTCAAGAGTATAATCCGAGTATCGAGTATACTCCAGGCAAGGCTAATGTGATTGCTGACGCATTAAGCAGGAAAGCTTACTGCAACAGTCTGATTCTTAAGCCTTATCAACCCGAGCTTTGTGAAGCTTTCCGCAAACTGAATCTGCAAGTTGTTCCTCAAGGTTTCCTCGCCAACCTTCAAGTCTCTCCTACCTTAGAAGACCAGATTCGCCAAGCCCAGCTTCTTGATGCTATGGTGAAAAAGGTGAAGATTGGGATTACCAAGAGTCAGTCCAAGTACAAGTGCTACCGCCTTGATGACAAGGACACTCTCTTCTTCGAGGATCGTATTGTTGTGCCCAAAGGTGACCTCCGTAAAGTGATCATGAACGAGGCTCACAATTCTCTCCTCTCCATCCACCCTGGGAGCACGAAGATGTACCAGGACCTTAAGCAAGTTTATTGGTGGACTCGAATGAAGCGCGAGATCGCTCAATTCGTGAATGAATGTGATGTATGCAGAAGAGTGAAGGCAGAACACCAAAGGCCAGCGGGTCTCCTCCAACCTCTTGCCATTCCAGAATGGAAGTTTGACCACATTGAGATGGACTTCATGACTGGGTTTCCAAAGTCCAAGCGTGGCAATGATGCTATTGTCATCGACAAACTCACCAAAGTGGCTCATTTTCTGCCTATCAAAGAGTCGATCACTGCAGCTCAATTGGCGGAACTCTATACCTCCCGCATTGTCTCTCTGCACGGTATTCCTCAAGTGATCTCTTCAGACCGTGGCAGCATCTTTACCTCGAAGTTTTGGGATTCTTTCCAGAAGGCCATGGGCACGAACATCCGCTTCAGCACAGCTTTCCATACTCAAACAAGCGGTCAAGTCAAGCGTGTCAACCAGATTCTTAAAGATATGCTCAGGGCTTGTGTGATCTCCTTCGGCATGAAGTGGGAGGATTGTCTTCCTTATGCTGAATTCTCCTACAACAATAGTTTTCAAGCAAGTTCGGGCAAGGCCCCTTTTGAAATTCTATATGGCAGGAAGTGCCGTACCCCTCTCAACTGGTCTGAAACTGGTGAACGTCAGCTTTTGGGTAATGACTTAATCACAGAAGCAGAAGAAATGTGCAAAGTCATTCGTGATAACCTCAAAGCAGCCCAATCCCGCCAGAAGAGCTACTATGATAGTAAGCACCGTGATTTGGCTTTTGAGATCGGATATCATGTTTACCTCCGCGTCTCTCCTATGAAAGGTACTCGTCGCTTCGGTATCAAAGGGAAGCTTGCCCCTAGATACGTGGGACCTTTCAAGATTGTCAGAAAGAGAGGCGACCTCGCCTATCAACTCGAGCTTCCTTCAAAATTTGCAAATGTTCATGACGTGTTCCATGTCTCTCAGCTTCGAAAGTGCTTCAAGACTCCTGACCGCACCGTCAACTTCGAGGACATTGAGCTCCAAGAAGATCTCTCTTATCGTGAGCACCCAGTTGCTATTCTTGAAGAGACTGAACGCAAGACTCACAACAAGTCGATCAAATTTCTCAAAGTCAAGTGGTCACACCATTCCGACCGTGAAGCTACCTGGGAATGCAAGGGTCACCTCCGTTCTGAGTACCCGGCGTTCTTTCAGACGTAGATCTCGGGACGAGATCCTTTCATAGTGGTGGAGTGTTGTAACACCCCGGATGTAACTTTCCCAATTTGTACTCCAACTCTTGCCGTTTCCGGCGTTAAGTTGTATTTATTTCTCGGGTTTGGGTCTTTGTCACCGTGTGTTGTTTTCGTTGTCATGCATCTCATATCATGACATCATGTGCATTGCATTAACATACGTGTTCATCTCATGCATTCGAGCTTTTTCCCCATTGTCCATTTTGCGTTCCGGCGCTTCGTTCTCCTCCGGTGGTCATTTCTAACTTTCTTTCGTGTGTGGGGATTAAACATTTCTGGATTGGACCGAGACTTGTCATGCGGCCTTGGTTTAATACCGGTAGACCGCCTGTCAAGTTTCGTATCATTTGGACTTCGTTTGATACTCCGATGGTTAACCGAGGGACCAAAAAGTCCTTGTGTGTGTTCCAGCCCAACACCCCTCCAATTTGGCCCAAAACCCACCAAACTCTGCTCCATGTCCTAGAGCGTTCGATCACGATCGCGTGGCCGAAAACCGCACCTCATTTGGACTCTCCTAGCTCCACTTATGCCTATAAATAGAACCCCCGTTTCTCGGATCTCCTCCCCCCCTCGAAACCCTAATTTTCCAGATCCGCCGCTCCTCCCGCCGACAGACACGTCCGATTCGGGCCGGACGTGTCCGCCCCGCCGCCGCAGCCAACCACGTCACGCCACGTGGCGCCGCCACCAGCCGGCCGCCGCCGGGCCCGAAGGCCCAAAGCCGGCCCCCGCGCCGCCGATCCGGGCCGCGCCTCCCCGCGCCTACCATCTCCTGCGAGCCGCCCGAGCGCCGCCACCTCTCCTCTCGCCGGCCGCCGCCTCCGCCGGCGAGCCGCGCCACCTCGCCGCTCCGGCGACCGCGCCACCGGGCCCCACCGCGGCCGGGCCTCGCCGCCGCCGCCCCGGTCGCCGCCCCTCGCCGCCGCCTCCCTCACCGGCCGGCGTGCCTCGCCAAGTCCGGCGACCCCTCCAACTCCGGCCACCATTGTCTTCAACCCCGGCGATCCTCGAAATCCGCGCCGGATCTAGATCTGAAAATATCCCCTCGGTTGACTTTTTCCCTCCGAACCCTAATTTTTTATGCGAGCTTTGACCTGCTGTAACTTTGCATCCGTAGTTCAGTTTTGGACTTATAGTATATCAAAATGTTCGTCTTGACGAGTACATCATTTCATTCCATTGCATCATTTTCATTTGAGTGCATCTTGATGCCCAAAATGCTGTTAGAAGGAGGCTTCATGAGTTAATTGTCAGATCTGCTAGTTCATCTTAGACTTTTGTCATTTTTGCCATGATTATTGTGTGGATGCTATGCCTGTGAGTCCTTCATATGTTTTGTTAAGGATTTTGTCTTCTTTCCAGAGGTGCAACCCATGCATTTTTAGGATGTGTGTGGTGACTTGTGCAAGCTTGCAAAGTGAGGCACCCGGTGTCCTGCTTGATTGATATTGATGAATATGGGTGTTACAAGAGTTGATCTACCACGAGATCATGATGGCTAAAACCTAGAAGCCTAGACTGTATGACTATGGTAATGAATGTATCCTTTCCGTACTAACCTCTCCGGTTTATATAGACACCGGGGGGATCTAGGGTTTACATAGAGTTGGTTACATAAGAAGGAATCTTCATAGTCGGTCGCCAAGCTTGCCTTCCGCGCCAAGGAGAGTCCAATCCGGACTCAGGTATAGTCTTCGGCCTTCATGTCTTCACAGCCCATCAGTCCGGCCCATGGATAACAGGCCGGACACCCGAGGACCCCTTAGTCCAGGACTCCCTCAAGCACCAATAGCGTAATCACTAGAATGACACATAATTTCAAACGGCAAGTTCCAATCAGGTGGTTGAATAGTAGGTGCAGATATTAAGGATTCCTTGAGTGTTTCAAAGGCTTCTAAACAATCATCATCAAAAACAAAAGGAATATCCTTCTGCAAGAGATTAGTAAGGGGCCTAGAAATTTTACAAAGGTCTTTGATAAATCTCCTTTAGAAACCAGCATGACCTAAGAAACTACGAATACCTTTTATATATTTAGGACATGGCATTTTCTCAATTGCATCAACCTTAGCTTGATCCACTTCAATACCTCCTTCAAAAAATTTATGACCCAAAACAATGCCTTCATTAACCATAAAGTTGCACTTCCCCCGTTTCAAGACAAGATTTGTTTCTTCACATCTCTGCAAAACTCGATCAAGATTGCTTAAACAATCATCAAAAGACTTCCCATAAACAGAAAAGTCATCCATGAAAACTTGAACGATATTTTCACAAAAGTCAGAGAATATAGCAGTCATACATCTTTGAAGGTAGCTGGTGCATTACATAAACCAAAAGGCATACGTCTATAAGCATAGGTTCCAAAGGGACAAGTAAAAGTGGTTTTTTCTTGATCAGGTTGAGAAACAGGTAATTGTGAAAAGCCAGCATATCCATCAAGGAAGGAAAAGTGTGTGTGCGTAGATAATCTTTCAAGCATTTTATCAATAAAAGGAAAAGGGTAATGATCTTTTCTGGTTGCTTTGTTTAATTTTCTAAAATCAATTACCATTCTATAGCCTGTAACAATTCTTTGTGGGATAAGTTCATTCTTATCATTAGGAACAACATTTATACCTCCTTTCTTAGGAACACAATGAAAAGGACTTATCCATCTACTATCAGCTATGGGATAGATTATACCTACGTCCAGAAGCTTTAATATTTCCGTTCTTACCACTTCTTTCATCTTCGGATTTAACCGACATTGGTGATCAACAACGGGTTTAGCATCAGGTTCCATATTAATTTTGTGCTGACATAGAGTGGGACTAATGCCCTTAAGATCATCAAGAGTATATCCAATAGCAGCATGGTAATCAACACTACTATTTTACTTCCTTAATCATCGCCTTCCTTACTCTTTTACTTGAACAAGCATCCCACTTATGATTAACCTCTATTGCAAGCATCCGCAACTACAACAAAAGTATTAAGGAAAACCTAACCATAGCATGAAACATATGGATCCAAATCAGCCCCTTACGAAGCAACGCATAAACTAGGGTTTAAGCTTCTGTCACTCTAGCAACCCATCATCTACTTATTACTTCCCAATGCCTTCCTCTAGGCCCAAATAATGGTGAAGTGTTATGTAGTCGACGTTCACATAACACCACTAGAGGCTAGACAACATACATCTTATCAAAATATCAAACGAATACCAAATTCACATGACTACTCATAACAAGACTTCTCCCTTCTCCTCAGGAACAAACATAATTACTCACAATACATATTCATGTTCATAATCAGAGGGGTAATAATATGCATATAGGATCTGAACATATGATCTTCCACCAAATAAACCAACTAGCATCAACTACAAGGAGTAATTAACACTACTAGCAACCGACTAGCACCAATCCCGGACTTGGAGACAAGAATTGGATACAAGAGATGAACTAGGGTTTTGAGAGGAGACGATGCTGATGAAGATGTTGATGGAGATTGCCCTCTCCCAATGAGAGGAGCGTTGGTGATGGTGATGGTGATGATTTCCCCCTCCTGGAGGGAAGTTTCCCCGGCAGAACAGCTCTGCCGGAGCTCTAGATTGGATCCGCCAAGGTTCCGCCTCATGGCGGTGGAGTCTCGTCCCGAAAAGTTCCTTTCTATTTTTTTCTCATCGAAAGACCTCATATAGGAGAAGATGGGCATTGGAGAGCCACCAGGGGGCCCACGAGGTAGGGGGCACGCCCTAGGGGGGGGGCGCCCCCACCCTCGTGAGCAGGGTGTGGGCCCCCTGGCCTTCATCTTTTGTGTGGGTTTTTCTTTATCTCTTTTAAGACATTCCATGGAGTTTCAGGACTTTTGGAGTTGCGTAGAATAGGTCTCTAATATTTACTCCTTTTCCAGACCAGAATTCCAGCTGCCGGCATTCTCCCTCCTTATGTAAACCTTGTAAAATAAGAGAGAATATCCATAAGTATTGTGACATAAAGTGAAATAACAGCCCATAATGCAATACATATCGATATAAAAGCATGATGCAAAATGGACGTATCAACTCCCCCAAGCTTAGACCTCGCTTGTCCTCAAGCGAAAAGCCGATAACAATAAATATGTCCTCATGTTTAGAGGTAGAGGCGTCGATAAAAATAAAATACGGACATGAAGGAATCATGATTATTCTCATACAACAACATATATAGATTTTTTCATATGATTACTTATGTTCAAGTGATGATCTATTCACAATGCAAAAGTATAAATCATAAACCTTATTGGGCTCCAACAAACTATAATCTCAGTCATTGAAGCAATTGCAATTTATCATAACATCAGAAAGAGTCTATGTCAGAGCTAAAAAGCAAGTCCACATACTCAACTATCATTTAGTCCTCCATAATTGCTTACACTCACGCGATACTTGTGGTTACGGAGTTTTAATCGGACACAGAGAAAGATAGGGGCTTATAGTTTTGCCCCGCAACCTTTTACCTCAAGGGTAATGTCAACAATAATGGTTCATGCTCCCCTACATCCAATTAGATATATATATCATGTTCTTTCAACATGCTGAGCTTTCCAAAGGATAAAATGAAAAAGAAAAGGTGAAGATCACCATGACTCTTGCATAAGGTAGAAGAAAATAATAAAGGATAGGCCCTTCGCAGAGGGAAGCAGAGGTTGCCATGCGCTTTTATAGTTGGATATATAAAATCTCAATGCGAAAGAACATCACTTTACATTTCCCCTTGTGATATGAACCTTTATTATGCAGTCCGTCGCTTTTATTACTTCCACATCACAAGATCGTATAAAGCTTATTTCTCCCACACCAATCAATCATACATATTTAGAGCAATTTTTATTGCTTTGTTCCGATGACAACTTACTTTAAGGATCTTACTCAATCCCTAGGTAGATATGGTGGACTCTCATGGCAAAACTGGTTTAGGTATTTTGGAAGCACAAGTAGTATTTCTACTTAGTGCTGAGAATTTTGCTAGCATGAGGGGGAAAGGCAAGCTCAACAAGTTAGAGGATCCATGACAACATACTTTATCTCAGATATAAGAAATACATAACTCATTACGTTGTCTTTCTTGTCCAACATCAACTCTTTAGCATGTCATATTTTAATGAGTGCTCCCAATCATAAAAGATGTCAATGATAATATATCTATATGTGAAAACCTCTCTTTCCTTATTACTTCCTATTAATTGCAACAATGACCAAAGCTATGTCTGCCAACTCCCAACAACTTTTAATCATCATACTCTTTCTATGTGAAGTCATTACTCTCAATAAGATCAATATGAACTTTTTGTGTCTTTTTATTCTTTTTCTCTTTTCTTTTATTCACCCAAGATCATGGAAAAATAATCAAGCCCTTGACTCAACACTAATCTTTGTTATATATAGCTCACGGACTGATTACATAGAGAGGTCATAAAGCAAAACTCAAAACTAGATCATGCCATAAACTTTATTCTACTAGATCAAGATACTACTAATAGGATCGAACTAAGAAAACGGTAAAGATAAGAGTTGTGATTGTGATACGATACCGGGGCACCTCCCCCAAGCATGGAAGTTGCCAAGGGGAGTGCCCATACCAATGTGATTATATCTCCTTTGTTGGTGAAGAAGGTGGAGGTGACGGATAATCGCACATCGAGCGTAAGAGGTCCTCCAGCTTGCGAATAATGCCCTTGAGTGTGACAATATGCTCCTTCAACAAAATATTTTCTTGTGTTAGATACCTGTTTTGAACCCGAGCTAACTCAATCATCTTGAAAGCTTCGATCTCAGTTGGGGTAAGAAGGCTATGATCAATTTGAAGGGTGTCTTTGCTGTTGGGGCTTGATCCTCCGTGGTCTTCTTGATCCTTTCATCCTTGTTGACCCTTGTGGGCTCTTCCATCTTCAGATCTATCTTCATTAGCCAAGCATCGTTGTCACCATTGTTGGAGGAGGGAGACGACATGATGCCTAGCATGGAAAACCCTGACAGAAAACAACCCGAAACAAGAACAGAGGAGGTTTGCGTGATACGGGAGTCAAAACCTTCGGGAGAATATATAATGAATTTTTACCGACCAAAATACGTAATGTGCAAGAAAACGGAGTCTAGAAGGCACACGAGGTGCTCACGAGGTAGGGGCGCGCCCACCACCCTCGTGGGGCCCTCGTGTCCTTCCTGGACTGCTACTTATTTTCCTATTTTTCTAAATATTCCAAAACGGAGAAATATTGCCTTAAAAATTGTTTTGGAGTCGGTTTACTTACCGTACCACATACCTATTCCTTTTCGGAGTCTGAAACATTCCGGAAAGTGTCTCTTATGGATTCCTCCGGGGTTATGGTTTCAATAATATTGGTTTCAACATTTATGGGATTACCTGAGATATAATGTTTGATTCTTTGACCGTTTACCACCTTCGGATTTGTGCCCTCGAAGTTGTTGATTTTTATGGCACCGGAACGATAGACCTCTTTGATAACATAGGGGCCTTCCAATTTAGAGAGAAGTTTGCCTGCAAAAAATCTTAAACGAGAGTTGTATAGAAATACATAATCACCTACATTAAACTCAGCTTTTGTATCCTTTTTTCATGCCATCTTTTAACTTTTTCTTTAAACAACTTGGCATTTTCATAAGCTTGGGTTCTCCATTCATCAAGTGAGCTAATATCAAATAACCTATTCTCACCGGCAAGTTTAAAATCATAGTTGAGCTCTTTAATAGCCCAATATGCCTTATGTTCTAGTTCGAGAGGTAAGTGACATGCTTTTCCATAGACCATTTTATACGGAGACATACCCATAGGAATTTTATATGCAGTTCTATAAGCCCATAATGCATCATCAAGTTTTTTGGACCAATTCTTTCTAGACCTATTAACAGTCTTTTGCAAAATTAATTTGAGCTCCCTATTGCTCAACTCTACTTGACCACTAGACTGTGGGTGATAAGGAGATGCAATTCTATGATTAACATCATATTTAGCAAGCATTTTACGGAAAGCACCATGAATAAAGTATGAACCACCATCAGTCATTAAATATCTAGGGACTCCAAACCTCGGGAAAATAACTTCCTTAAGCATTTTAATAGAAGTGTTATGATCAGCACTACTAGTTGGAATAGCTTCTACCCACTTAGTAACGTAATCAACAGCAACTAAAATATGTGTGTATCCATTAGAGGAAGGAAAAGGTCCCATATAATCAAAGCCCCAAACATCAAATGGTTCAATAACAAGTGAATAATTCATAGGCATTTCTTGACATCTACTAATATTACCAATTCTTTGACATTCATCACAAGATAAGACAAACTTACGGGCATCCTTGAAGAGAGTAGGCCAATAAAAACCAGATTGCAATACCTTATGTGCAGTTCTATCTCCAGCGTGGTGTCCTCCATAAGACTCAGAATGACACTTGCGTAGGATCTGTTCCTGTTCATGCTCAGGTACACAACGTCTAATAACACCATCTACTCCCTCTTTATAAATATGTGGTCATCCCAAAAGTAATGTATTAAATCATAGAAAAACTTTTTCTTTTGTTGGTATGTGAAGCTAGGTGGTATAAATTTAGCAACAATATAATTAGCATAATCATCATACCATGGAGTACTACGAGAAGTACTTATAACATTTAATTGTTCCTCAGGAAAGCTATCATTAATAGGTAGTGGGTCATCAAGAATATTTTCTAACCTAGAAAAGTTGTCTGCAACGGGGTTCTCTGCTCCCTTTCTGTCAACAATATGCAAATCAAATTCTTGTAGCAAGATAACCCATCTAATAAGTCTAGGTTTAGCATCTTTCTTTTCCATAAGATATTTAATAGCAGCATGATCAGTTTGAATAGTTACTTTAGAATCAACAATATAAGATCTGAACTTATCACAAGCAAATACAACTGCTAAAAGCTCTTTTTCAGTAGTAGCATAATTTCTTTGAGAATTGTCTAGAGTCTTACTAGCATAATGAATAACATTTAATTTCTTATCAACTCTTTGCCCTAGAACAACACCTACAGCGTAATCACTAGCATCACACATAATTTCAAAGGGTAGCTTCCAATCAGGTGGCTGAACAACACGTGCAGAGACTAATGCTTTCTTAAGTATTTCAAATGCTTCTACACAATCATCATCAAAGACAAATGGTATATCTTTTTGCAATAAATTAGTTAGAGGCCGAGAAATTTTTGAGAAGTCCTTAATGAACCTCCTGTAAAATCCGGCGTGACCAAGGAAACTTATTATACCTTTGATGTCCTTGGGACATGGCATCTTTTCAATAGCATCAACTTCAATACCTCTTTCAGAAACTTTGTGCCCAAGACAATACCTTCATTAACCATAAAGTGGCACTTTTCCCAATTCAAGACAAGATTAGTTTCTTCACATCTCTGCAAAACTCGATCAAGATTGCTCAAGCAATCATCAAAATAGGAACCATAGACGGAAAAGTCGTCCATGAAAACCTCACAAATATTTTCACAAAAGTCAGAGAATATAGCCATCATGCATCTTTGAAAGGTAGTAGATGCATTACATAAACCAAAAGGCATATGTCTATAAGCAAAAGTACCAAAAGGGCATGTAAAAGTAGTCTTTGATTGATCTCTAGCCGACACAGGTATTTGAGAGAAACCAGAATAACCATCTAGAAAGCAATAGTGTGTATGTTTGCATAAACTTTCTAGCATTTGGTCAATAAAAGGTAAGGGGTAATGATATTTTTTAGTAGCTTTATTTAATTTGCGGAAATCAATTACCATCCTATAACCTGTGATAATTCTTTGTGGAATCAATTCATCTTTATCATTAGGAACAACAGTAATACCTCCCTTCTTAGGGACACAATGGACAAGACTTACCCACTCACTATCAGCAACGGGATAGATTATACCTGCCTCCAGAAGCTTTAGTATTTCTTTTCTTACCACTTCTTTCATTTTAGGATTCAGACGTCGTTGAGGATCATGAACTGGTTTGGCATCTGCTTCCAAATTTATTTTATGTTGACATAGAGTGGGACTAATGCCCTTAAGATCATCAAGAGTATATCCAATAGCAGCACTGTGCTTCTTCAGAGTTTTCAATAATCTTTCTTCTTCATGCTCTGAAAGGTTAGCACTAATAATAACAGGATATACCTTCTTTTCATCAAGATAAGCATATTTAAGATTATCAGGCAAAGGTTTAAGCTCAAACACGGGATCACCCTTAGGTGGAGGAGGATCCCCTAAAATTTCAACAGGCAAGTTGTGATGCAGAATAGGTTCCTGTTTAAATAATACTTTATCTATTTCCCCAGGAGCATTTGTGGATTTACCACGCAGTGTATCAGGCGCCACACAGTTCTACCGAGCTGAAGGAGGGGGTTCTACGGAGAAGCTATTCTTGTCACAGTATGCGGCGCCAGAGCATCCCATGTCCTTCACCGATCATCTGAAACAGCTGGTGGAGCTTCATAGGGTGGCCGAACTAGCCATGAAGGATTTCATATTCCGGCTATGGCTAGCCGAAGCTATGCCAAGAAGCTACTTCGGACTCGTGAGGCGAATGGTAAGCACATGTCCTCGGCTGGACGTCGTCAAGCGCTCGGCCTGCATTGAAGGTGCGTGCATGGCCTTCACCCATTGCAAGATGTGGTGGAGGAGGATCCCCTAAAATTTCAACAGGCAAGTTGTGATGCAGAATAGTTTCCTGTTTAAAGAATACTTTATCTATTTCCCTTCTTTCATTCATGAACATATCATTTTCATGGTCTAGCAAATAGTGTTCTAAAGGATCACTAGGAGGTACGACAATAGAAGCAAGCCCAATAATTTCATCCTTACTAAGTAATTCTTCCTCACGATGTTGTTTAATAAATTTAGAGAAATTAAACTCATGAACCATATCACCCAAGCCAACAGTAACAACATTCTTTGTGCAATCTATGGTAGCATTGATAGTATTTAAGAAGGGTCTACCAAATATAATGGGACAAAAGCTATCTTGCGGAGAAGTAAGTACAAGAAAATCAGCAGGATATTTAGTTTTCCCACACAAGACTTCAACATCTCTAACAATTCCAATTGGTGCAATAGTATCTCTATTAGCAAGTTTAATTGTGACATCAATATCTTCTAACTCAAGTGGTGCAATTTCATTCTTAATTTCTTCGTATAAGTCATGAGATACAACACTAGCACTAGCACCCATATCACATAAGCCATGATAACAATGATCTCCTATTTTAACAGAAATAACAGGCACGCCTACCACAGGTCTATGTTTATCTTTAGCACAAGGTTTAGCAATTCTAGCAGTTTCACCTTCGAACTGAATAACATGCCCATCAATATTATCAGACAAGAGATCTTTAACAATAGCAATATTAGGTTCTACTTTAACTTGCTCAGGAGGTGTATAAGTTCTAATATTGATTTTACGAACACCAGTTGAAGCTTTAGCATGATCCTTTATTCTAACAGGGAAAGGTGGTTTCTCAATATAAGAAGTAGGAACAATAGGATCATTATAAGTGACAGTCTTTTCTTCAACTTTAATAGGTGCATCTACTTTTACTTCTATGGGAGGATGATATTTAAACCACTTCTCCTTAGGGAGATCAACATAAGTAGCAAAAGATTCACAGAAAGAAGCTACTATCTCAGAGTCAAGTCCATATTTAGTGCAAAACTTACAGAAAATATCGGTGTCCATAAAATATTTAACACAATCAAACTTAGGTGTCATACCTGACTCCTTACCTTCGTCGAGGTCCCAATCTTCAGAGTTTCGTTTAATTCTATGCAATAAATTCCATCTGAATTCAATAGTCTTCATCATAAAAGAGCCAGCACAAGAAGTATTGAGCATGGTTTGATTATTATGAGAAAGCTGAGCATAAAAACTTTGCATAATTATTTCTCTCTGGAGCTCATGATTGGGGCATCAATATAACATTGATTTAAGCCTTCCCCAAGCTTGAGCGATGCTTTCTCCTTTGCGAGGCCAGAAATTATATATAATTGCGATCACGATGAACAAGATGC
Source organism: Triticum urartu (assembly GCF_003073215.2). Taxonomy (NCBI): domain Eukaryota; kingdom Viridiplantae; phylum Streptophyta; class Magnoliopsida; order Poales; family Poaceae; genus Triticum; species Triticum urartu. The sequence goes on from NC_053023.1 coordinate 280,260,363, forward strand.
ATAGGGTAATACTTTTGATGAAATTCCAACTTCAATCTTTTATAGTCCCATGATCTCATATCATCACATAGCCTATACCATATCAATGCGTCTCCCTTCAAACATAAAGGGCAGACCTTCTTCTTAGCAACATCATCGTGTATACCTGCAAGCTTAAATAATCCACAAACTTCATCCACATATATTAAGTGCTCATTAGGATGCTTTGTTCCATCTCCTGTAAAAGGGTTATCCGAAGGATACTCATAAGGAATTTCATTTTCAATAGGTTCAGTAGGTTGAGGAGCAACGCTTTGCTCTACTGGACGGGGTGAAGATACCCCGAACAAGCCCCTCAGAGAATTACTTTCCAGAGTAACAAGTGACAGTAAATTTCAGCACACTATATAAATTTTTCCTTACCAAATTCCACCTACCAAAGGCGCTACACTCCCCGGAAATGGCGCCAGAAAAGAGTCTTGATGACCCACAAGTATAGAGGATCTATCGTAGTCCTTTCGATAAGTAAGAGTGTCGAACCCAACGAGGAGCAGAAAGAAATGATAAGCGGTTTTCAGCAAGGTATTCTCTGCAAGTACTGAAATAAGTAGTAACAGATAGTTTTGTGATAGGATGAGTTGTAACGAGCAACGAGTAACAAAAGTAAATAAAGTGCAGCAAGGTGGCCCAATCCTTTTGTAGCAAAGGACAAGCCGGAACAAACTCTTATAATAGGAAAAGCGCTCCCGAGGACACATGGGAATATCGTCAAGCTAGTTTTCATCACGTTCATATGATTCGCGTTCGATACTTTGATAATTTTACATGTGGGTGGACCGGTGCTTGGTTGCTGTTCTTACTTGAACAAGCATCCCACTTATGATTAACCTCTATTGCAAGCATCCGCAACTACAACAAAAGTATTAAGGTAAACCTAACGATAGCATGAAACATATGGATCCAAATCAGCCCCTTACAAAGCAACGCATAAACTAGGGTTTAAGCTTCTGTCACTCTAGCAACCCATCATCTACTTATTACTTCCCAATGCCTTCCTCTAGGCCCAAATAATGGTGAAGTGTTATGTAGTCGACTTTCACATAACACCACTAGAGGCTAGACAACATACATCTTATCAAAATATCAAACGAATACCAAATTCACATGACTACTCATAACAAGACTTCTCCCTTCTCCTCAGGAACGAACATAATTACTCACAAAACATATTCATGTTCATAATCAGAGGGGTAATAATATGCATATAGGATCTGATCATATGATCTTCCACCAAATAAACCAACTAGCATCAACTACAATGAGTAATTAACACTACTAGCAACCGACTAGCACCAATCCCGGACTTGGAGACAAGAATTGGATACAAGAGATGAACTAGGGTTTTGAGAGGAGATGGTGCTGATGAAGATGTTGATGGAGATTGCCCTCTCCCAATGAGAGGAGCGTTGGTGCTGATGATGGTGATGATTTCCCCCTCCTGGAGGGAAGTTTCCCCGGCAGAACAGCTCTGCCGGAGCTCTAGATTGGATCCGCCAAGGTTCCGCCTCGTGGCGGCGGAGTCTCGTCCCGAAAAGTTCCATTCTATTTTTTTCTCATCGAAAGACCTCATATAGGAGAAGATGGGCATCGGAGAGCCACCAGGGGGCCCACGAGGTAGGGGGCGCGCCCTAGGGGGGCGCCCCCACCCTCGTGAGCAGGGTGTGGGCTCCCTGGCCTTCATCTTTTGTGTGGGTTTTTCTTTATCTCTTTTAAGACGTTCCATGGAGTTTCAGGACTTTTAGAGTTGCGCAGAATAGGTCTCTAATATTTGCTCCTTTTCCAGACCAGAATTCCAGTTACCGTCATTCTCCCTCCTTATGTAAACCTTGTAAAATAAGAGAGAATAACCATAAGTATTGTGACATAAAGTGAAATAACAGCCCATAATGCAATAGATATCGATATAAAAGCATGATGCAAAATGGACGTATCACGCACCCATGCATGCAACACTGAAACGTACCCTTGCACGCACGCAACACTCGCACGCCTGCATGCACACAGCACATGACGCAAGACACACGCTCAACCTATACGTGCATGCACCCTTTGTTAAGGACATGGATTGTTACGGGTATTAATCGATCTTATCTGTGATAAGCAGAACATTGATGTTTGCAGCGATCTTTATGAATCACGACGTATCGAACGGGCTATGAACATAGTAGGCATATCTACATGAAAAATATGACGTCACACTCAATGGACAATCATCGGTTTATGAAATGCCTGCTTCTGACCGCCCTGGCCCACCAAAGGTTCCTCTGCTGTGCGCTGCCTGTGTTGGGTCACTGACATGCAGGCCATGCACCCAAAGAGCCCACACGTCAGTGGAAGAACAGCGTGGTGTCCTAGGTCAGAGTCGAGGGCGCCACTCGCGGCACGCCCAGCTGAACACGCCTTCGTGCCGCATTCAAATGCCTCCATGAAACCCGCCCGTGTGGAAGCCGAGAAACCCACTCTGGACACACGTCCGTTCATGACCGGGCCGGTGTTAAATGCCACGCCAGCCGAGCTCCTCCCGTCCGCCGTCTATTTAATATCCTATTTAAACGAGGCCAAACGCCAGCCAAGAATCGCACACCTCCGCCGCTCCCCTATCTCCTCCACCATTTTGCCCACTCTTACAATGGCTTACGAAGAGTAGTTATTCCGAATCCAAGCCGACTGGGCAGCTCGCCGGATACGAGCTCTGCAGCTCGCTGATCCACCTCCCTCCCCTTGCCCGACGGAGCCAGTTGCTGCCCCAAGCCGGCGCGCGGTTCAGCAACTCGCCGCTCCAGGCCAGCTCGACGAGGAGCGGCGCACGGGCGTCGTTGCTGCCGCCCACACCGCCGCCTCGTACCACGTCTCCCGTTTCTATGGCCAAGACTCCCATGCCGGCGGCCGCGCCATGCAAGCAGCGACAGAAGCCGGGTGCGCGAAGAGTGATGAGTCGGTGGCCAGCGCCTCCGCGTCCGCCGCCATCATCAAGGAGATGTAGAACATGGGAGGCCGCCGCCGCTTGGGTCCCATGAAGGCCACTATTAACGCCCTCGATGCGGCTATATCTCCTATGTGTCGAAGCACGACTTAGAGGCATAACCGCATTGAAAGCAATGTCGCAAGTAAGGTAATCTTCACAACAACCCATGTAAATAAATAAAAGGGGAAAAGATACATAGTTGGCTTACACTCGCCACGTCACACAAATACATGAATAACATTACATTCATCCAATACACTCATGGTCCGACTACGATACCAAAATAAAGATCAACCCCCACGTGCGACACGGTCCCCGATCGCCCCAACTGGGCACCACTACTGATCATCTGGGAAAGACACATAGTAACGACGAGAGTCTTCATCGAACTCCCACTTGAGCTCAAGCGCATCGTCTGGAACGGTATCATCAGTCCCTGCATCTGGTTTGGAAGTAATCTGTGAGTCACGGGGACTCAGCAATCTCGCACCCTCGTGATCAAGACTATTTAAGCTTATAGGTAAGACAAGGTATGATGTGGAGCTGCAGCAAGCGACTAGCATATATGGTGGCTAACCTATTCGCAAAAGAGAGCGAGAAGAGAAGGCAAAAGCACGGTCAAACAACTATGATCAAGAAGTGATCCTAGAACAACCTACGTCAAGCATTACTCCAACACCGTGTTCACTTCCCGGACTCCGCTGAGAAGAGACCATCACGGTTACACACGCGGTTGATTCATTTTAATTAAGTTAAGTTTCAGGTTATCTACAACCGGACATTAACAAATTCCCATCTGCCCATAACCGCAGGCACGGCTTTCGAAAGTTCAAATCCCTGCATGGGAGTCCCAACTTAGCCCATCACAAGCTCTCACGGTCAATGAAGGATATTCCTTCTCCCAAGACAATCCGGTCAGACTCGGCATCCCGGTTACAAGACATCCTCGACAATGGTAAAACAAGTCCAGCAACACCGCCCGAATGTGCCGACAAATCCCGATAGGATCTGCACATATCTCGTTCTCAGGGCACACTCAGATAGGTCAAGCTACGAGTAAAACCAACCCTCGAGTTTCCCCGTGGTGGCCCCGCAGGCTGCCCAGTTCGGACCAACACTCATAGGAGCACTGGCCCAGGGGGGCTTAAATAAAGATGACCCTTGGGCTCCAGAAACCCAAGGAAAAAGAGGCTAGGTGGAAAATGGTAAAACCAAGGTTGGGCATTACTGGAGGAGTTTTATTCAAGGTGAACTGTCAAGGGGTTCCCATTATAACCCAACCGTGTAAGGAACGCAAAATCTAGGAACATAACACTGATATGACGGAAACTAGGGCGGCAAGAGTGGAACAAAACACTAGGAAAAAGGCCGATCCTTCCACCCTTTACCAAGTATATAGATGCATTAAGATAAACAAGATAATATGGTGATATCCCAACAATAAACAATGTTCCAATAAGGAACGATCTTCAATCTTCACCTGCAACTAGCAACGCTATAAGAGGGGCTGAGCAAAGCGATAACATAGCCAAACAACGGTTTGCTAGGACATGGTGGGTTAGAGGTTTGACATGGCAATATGGGAGGCATGGTAAGAAAGTGGTAGGTATCGTAGCATAGGCATAGCAAAAGAGCGAGCATCTAGCAAGCAAAGATAGAAGTGAATTCGAGGGTATGGTCATCTTGCCTGCAAAGTTGTCAGATTTTCCTTGATCCTCGTAAGCAAACTCAGCGGGCTCCTTGTTCACTAACTCGTCTCCCGGCTCTACCCAAACAAGAAAAACAAGCAAACATAACAAATCAACCATGTGCAATGCTCAAACAACATGATGCAAACATGGTATGATATGCGGGATGCGGTATGTGATGCATATGCAAGATTTGCAAAGGAATGATTGAACCTGGCCTCAACATGGAAATCCAAGTGTTCCACTGGAAAGGTTAGGTGATTTCGGTTGAAATCAATATAAAGATCACCAAAATCGGATGCACGGTTTGGAAATGGCAAGCAAAACAAATATGGCACCAGTCTGCGATAATCAGCAAGTGACCAACTAAATGCATCAAGATAAATATGCTACAACACTCAAACATGACAACCAAATACATGGCAGGGATCCACTCATGAATCTTGACAAAATATGAACACTGAGCTACGACTAATTCACCCAATTAACAGGTTCAAACAAGCATGGTAATAGTGCAAATGATAACAGGTTTTAGACTTAGTGAAATTAACACAAGTCTGGAATTTATCTTCAAGAAGCACACTTTAGAGGATGAAAACTACATGGTACAGGAACTTAACATGGCAAAGAAAGGCATGGAATGAAGCTACTCAAAGAACTTAACAAAAGTCCCTTAGTGACCTTGAGCCAAAGGGGATCAGAAAATACAATTGCAAGCATGTGAACATAGCAAAAACACAAACAGATTCAGACTTTGTGAAAAACTGGAGCATGCAAATCAGTCAACGAGTAGGCATGTTTACGAGCTCGATGGACTCACTAAAGAGCATGGCATGACAAAATAAGCATACACCCATGAAGAATACATGGTATAGGAGCTAGACATGGCAAGAACAATAACATAGCATGCACGGATCAATAGCAACATCCTCGGCAAAATCACTAAACATGTCAACAATCTGCCAGGATCAATTTATAGCAAAAGTAGAGCTCGATTGAGTCAAGCTAGGGTGTTCCATAAATGCAAAAAAAGACATGGATGGATAGATCACCACAATGTTAACAAAACATCCTTACTGATCATCCTCAAAAGAGGCACGGATCACTAGGAAACAACATGAACATATGGCATAACAACAAAATCAGGACAAGGACTTAGTGAAATTCTAACCCTGAAATCAGCATCAATGATTACGCTACTTTGCAAGCTTGTGCTAGTCACCAAAAATATCACAAAAATACATGGCAAGCACCTCTGTAAAGATGGCATATCATATAACAAAACACATGTAGTGCTCAGGATCATAGCATGCACACATTAATTATGGCAAAAATGACAAAAGGATATTTGCTGAAACAGATCTGCAACTTTCCTCACATAGCCCTCTTCCAACCGCATTTCGGGCATCAATATGAGCTAAAAATGATGCAATGAAATGAAAAGATGTACTCGTCGAGGCGAACATTTTGATATGCTACACGCACAAATCGGAGCTACGATGAGGAAGTTGTGATGCGATGAAAAATGGATATGAATCAGGAAAATCTCAGGACTTAGGAAAAATATACCCTTGAGGTAAAAGTCAACGGGCACGGAATCCGAGGTTCCCGGCACGGGACTCGCCGGAGATGGCGGGGAGAGAGGTGGACCTCGCCGGAGATGGCGGATCCGGACCGGATCTCGCCGGATCCGGCCGGATCCCGGCGCGGGGCGGTGGAGGAGGCTGCCGGCGGGCGCGGGGCGGCGACGGGGTGGCGGTCGGCGAGCTTGCCGGCGGGGCGGCGGAGCTCCGGTGGCGGCGGTCGGAGAGGGCGGGCGGCGGCGCCGGGCGCCTTGGGCGGCCGGACGGGAGGAGGACGGCGGCGGGGTCGCGGGCAGATCGGGCGAGGCGAGGTGGCGGCGATGGGCTCGCGGGGGCCCGGAGTGGGCTTCCCGGGCCGGCAGCGGGAGAGGTGTGGCGGCGACACGTGGCGGTCGGCGGTTGGCCGCGGCGATGCGTCCGGCCGGGATCGGACGTGTCCGGCGGCAGCACAAGGGTTTTTTAGGGTTTCGGGGGAAGAAGACCCGTGATTTCGAGAGGGGATCTATATATAGGTGTAGAGGGAGCTAGGAAGCTCCAAATGAGGTGTGGTTTTTGGCCACGCGATCGTGATCGAACGCTCTAGATGATGGAGAGGGTTTAGGTGGGTTTTGGGACAGTTTGGAGAGGTGTTGGGCTGCAACACACACGAGACCTTTTCGGTCCCTCGATTAACCGTTGGAGTATCAAACGAACTCCAAATGGCATGAAACTTGGCAGGCGGTCTACCGGTAGTAAACCAAGGCCGCATGGAAAGTCTCGGTCCAATCTGGAAATTTTTAACCCCCACACACGAAAAGAGGTAGAAAGGACCACCAGAGGACATAGGAGCGCCGAAATGCAAAACGGACAATGGGGAAAAATGCTCGAATGCATGAGACGAACACGTATGCGAATGCAATGCACATGATGACATGATATGAGATGCATGACAAAGACAACAACACACGGAGATAAAAACCCGACAACGGAGGAATAAAATAACTTAGCGCCGGAAACGGCAAGAGTTGGAATATAGATAAGGTAAATTACATCCGGGGTGTTACAACACTCCACCACTACGAAAGGATCTCGCCCCGAGATCTAGGACTGGAAAAACTCCGGGTACTCAGAACGGAGGTGGTCCTCGCGTTCCCAGGTGGCTTCATGGTCAGAATGGTGTGACCACTTGACTTTGAGGAATTTGATTGACTTGTTGCGAGTCTTGCGCTCAGTTTCTTCAAGAATAGCAACTGGGTGCTCACGATAAGAAAGGTCTTCTTGGAGATCAATGTCTTCGAAGTTGACGGTGCGGTCAGGGGTCTTCAAGCACTTGCGGAGTTGAGACACGTGAAACACGTCATGCACGTTTGCAATGTTGGAGGGAAGCTCAAGTTGATAAGCGAGATCGCCTCTCTTGCTGACGATCTTGAAAGGACCCACGTATCTCGGGGCAAGCTTCCCTTCGATACCGAAGCGATGAGTACCTTTCATTGGAGAAACGCAGAGGTAAACATGGTCTCCGATCTCGAAAGCCAAATCATGATTCTTATTATCATAGTAGCTCTTCTGGCGCGATTGCGCTGCTTTGAGGTTATCATGAATGACTTTGCACATCTCTTCTGCCTCTGTGATCAAGTCATTTCCAAGAAGTTGACGTTCACCAGTCTCTGACCAGTTAAGAGGAGTACAACACTTCCTGCCATAGAGAATTTCAAATGGGGCCTTGCCCGAACTCGCTTGAAAGCTGTTTTTGTAGGAGAACTCGGCATATGGAAGACAATCTTCCCACTTCATACTGAAAGAGATAACGCAAGCCCTGAGCATATCTTCAAGAATCTGATTGACACGCTCGACTTGGCCGCTAGTTTGGGGATGGAAAGCTGTGCTGAAACGGATGTTGGTGCCCATGGCCTTCTGAAAAGAATCCCAAAACTTCGAGGTGAAGATGCTGCCACGATCTGAAGAAATCAACTGCGGAATACCGTGTAGAGAGACAATCCGAGAGGTATAAAGCTCCGCCAATTGAGCTGCAGTGATAGACTCTTTGATAGGCAGAAAGTGAGCCACTTTAGTGAGTTTGTCGATGACAACGAAGATAGCATCATTGCCACGCTTGGACTTTGGAAATCCAGTCACAAAGTCCATCGCAATGTGGTCAAACTTCCATTCTGGAATGGCAAGAGGTTGGAGGAGACCAGCTGGTCGTTGGTGTTCTGCCTTCACTCTTCTACAGACATCACATTCGTTCACGAACTGAGCAATCTCGCGCTTCATTCGAGTCCACCAATACGCTTGCTTGAGGTCCTGGTACATCTTTGTACTTCCAGGGTGGATAGAGAGGAGTGAATTGTGAGCCTCGTTCATAATGACTTTACGAAGGCCACCTTTAGGCACAACAATGCGATCCTCGAAGAAGACAGTATTCTTGTCATCAAGGCGATAGCACTTGTACTTGGGTTGTCTCTTGGCAATCCCAGTCTTCACCTTCTTCACCATAGCATCAAGAAGTTGAGCTTCGCGAATCTGATCTTCCAAAGTAGGAGAGACTTGGAGGTTGGCGAGGAAACCTTGAGGAACAACTTGCAGATTGAGTTTGCGGAAAACTTCACAAAGCCCGGGTTGGTAAGGGTTGAGAATCAAACTGTTGCAGTAAGCCTTCCTGCTCAATGCGTCAGCAATTACATTGGCCTTGCCTGGAGTATATTCGATACTCGGATTATACTCTTGAATCATTTCGACCCAACGAGTCTGCCCGAGGTTGAGATTAGGCTGAGTGAAGATGTACTTGAGACTCTTGTGGTCAGTGAAGATGTCCACTTTTCTTCCCAATAAGAGATGTCTCCAAGTCCAAAGAGCATGCACAACTGCCGTCAACTCAAGGTCATGAGTGGGGTAGTTCTTCTCGTTGGGCTTCAACTGGCGAGAGGTATAAGCCACAACTTTCTTCTCTTGCATCAACACTGCACCAAGACCTTGAAGAGAGGCATCACAGAAGGCCTCGAACGGTTTGGATTCATCAGGAGGAGTCAGAACTGGAGCAGTGACTAATTTCTCTTTCAGGGTGTTGAAAGCGATGTCACATTCTGGAGACCAAACGTACTTCACGTGCTTCTGGAGAAGGTTTGAAAGAGGCTTCGCGATCTTTGAAAAGTTCTCAATGAACCTTCGACAATAGCTTGCGAGACCAAGGAAGCTGCGGAGTTGCTTCACGTTCTGAGGTGGTTCCCAATTCACAATTGCAGACACCTTCTCAAGATTCACCTCTATGCCCTTGGTAGAGATGATATGCCCAAGGTAGAGAACGTCATCGAGCCAAAACTCGCACTTTGGAAACTTGGCATAGAACTGATGTTCTGTGAGCTTATCCAGCACCAAACGTAAGTGCTTGGCATGATCCTCCTGTTCTTGGAAAAGACCAAAATGTCATCGAGGTAGACCAAGACGAAGTCATTTGTGTAGGGGTTGAAGATGAAGTTCATCATGCGAGAGAATGTTGGAGGAGCGTTGACGAGGCCAAAAGACATGACAGTGTATTCATATGAACCATAGCTTGTTCTGAATGCCGTCTTGGGGATATCTTGCTCACGAATTCGAATCTAGTGATAGCCCATACGAAGATCAAGCTTGGAGAATACTTGAGCACCTTTGAGTTGTTCAAACAGCTCGTTGATGTTGGGAAGTGGGTACTTGTTCTTTATAGTCTTCTTGTTCAATGGACGGTAGTCAACACAAAGTCGGTCCGTTCCAACTTTCTTCTTCACAAAAAGAACACCACAACCCCACGGAGAAGAACTAGGTCAGATGAGACCCATACGCTCTTGAATATCGAGTTGCTTCTTCAGCTCCTTCAACTCTTCAGGTCCAAGCTTGTAAGGACATTTGCAAACAGGTTCTGTGCCAGGCTCAAGATCGATGACAAATTCAACTAGCCGGTGCGGAGGCATTCCTAGAAGCTCTTCTGGAAAGACGTCTTGATATTCGCAAACGATTGGAATTTGGGAGATCGCATCCAGCTCGCCCTTCTCATTGAGAGAAAATAGACGGATGGTATCATCCCTTGCGGCAAAGACAATAACATCCTCATACGAATGAGTCAATTGAATCTGCCTGGCAGCACAATCCAGCTGAGCCTTGTGCTTAGAAAGCCAGTCCATTCCAAGAATAAGATCAATATCCGAGTTACCAAGGACCACTGGAGAGGATAGAAATTTGTAGTCGCCCAACGTGATAGTAACATCTGGGACACAATTGTTAGATGTCATTTGCTTGCCTGGGGACACAATCTTCAACGGGAAAGGAATCCTTTCGGCCACAAATTCATGCTTGGCAACAAATGGTCTTGAAATAAAAGAAAGCGATGCACCAGTGTCAAAAAGTACTTTTGCAGGAACATCGTTAACAGGAAGGTTACCCATAATCACATCTGGCGAGTCCTCTGCCTGAGCTGCATTCAACAAGTTGACATTGGCATGCTTGGGGTTATGCATTGTCCACTGTGGTACTTGCCGATCTCACAGGAGGAGGAGGAGGGAGACGCCTCTGATGGAAGCATTTGTTGGCATAGTGACCCTTCTGTTGGCACTTGTTGCACGTGACCTCTGAAAGCGAACGGTGATACGGAGCACCTGATCTTGGAGCTGGAGACGAAGTCTTGTTCTGAAAGCCAGGGTTGGGTGGGTGGGAAGATCCACTGCCACCTTTTCTCTTCTGCTGATAAGGCTGACGGAACGGAGGAGGAGGAAGCCAATACTTCTGCTGCTTAGCCACTTGAGTTGAGGAAGAAGTAGTTGCATCTTTGACTCGCTTCTTGGAAGCATCGCACTTCAGTTGAGTAGTCTCTTGCTTCATTGCCATATTGTAGAACTCATCGTACTTCTTGGGCTGAAAGAGGACAAGAGCTAGCTGGAGTTCTTCTCTGAGACCACCCCTGAACTGGTATATCATGCTCTTCTCGTCAGGGACGTCTTGCTTAGCAAAATGGGCGAGATTCTGAAACATGATGTTGTACTGGTAAACAGACATAGTGCCTTGCTTCAGGTTGCGGAATTCCTCACGCTTGCTCTCAACCACACTCTGAGGAATATGATGAGCTTTGAAGTCTTGACAGGATTCATCCCAGGTAATCGCACGGCCTCCTCTGGAATCTTTGTACTGCTGAAACCATTCTGCAGCTTGGTCTTTGAGTTGGAAGGAGGCAAACTTGACAAAGTCCTCAGGCCTGACGTTACTGCACTCGAAATGATTACATATGTCCACGAGCCAATAATCAGCGTCTGAGGCCTCGAAACAGTTGCTGAAGGTCTTTGGTTGGTTAGCAAGGAACTAGTTGAGTGTAGTGAACTGATTTTGATTGTTGCCATGGCCTTGGTTACGCTCTTGAAGAAGTTGCATGATCAGCTGTGTGTTTGCATTGGTAGCGGCCATCACAGCTTGCCATGCCTCCGGAGGTGGAGGTGGTGGTGGCGGATCAGGATTCGGAGTCGTGCGCGTTGGAGGAGCCATCCTGAATAGGTTGACATCCATTAGCATCTTGACAGACAAATAATGAAGCTGAATCAAACGGATTGAAAATGCAACATATAGTCTTCACATCCGAACCAAATGAACGAATGCATTCCAATTGAAATGGTCACATTTCCATAAATTGAGAAGCCACTTAGAATTGAGGTAGAAGAATAAAAACCAACAAGGTACAGACAAGAACAAATACTTGGTGAGGATTACCCAATCCCAATCCAAATATCCGCGGAAGAAGAACTAGAGCAACAAGAATTCCCACCTATGAAACTCCTGAACCTTTCCGGTTATGCAATCAGGTGTTGGGGATATAGGGGAAGCATAATATCTCACCCAAATTTAGCAAATCCTACATCCAGCTGTATCCATCCTTCAACACATAACCGAGAAACCTTCAGAAATCATTTACCTCAACCTTCGAAAAGCATCCGTTATACAAGTTATGGCAATACTCCAAACTCCTGCCCCAGTACTGGGTGGCGTCGAGGTTATCTCACCAACAACTGCATAAAAGAGATTTTCGATGTCGGCGAAACTCAGGTATTCCAAAATCTCAACGATAAAATTGTGACAACAACACCTCGGAGCTCAACTCCCCGGGACACTTCCGAAACCCCTAAATGACAGGAGGCACCAAGAACAATGTTCTCATCACAAAACCATCGGAACGATTCCAAGATACCCGGTGATCCTAAAAAAATTTAGTGAAATTTGAGAAGAGAAGAATCAAAACTCTACGTCAGGATGCCTCACCAGAGCGATCAAGGGACTGGGGAGTAAAAAGAATTCCTAAACTCTCCGATATATAAATCCTAAATGACTCAAAACATTTTTCTAGACTCAACAATGCCAACGATTCGATCAAGCAGGGGGCTCCTAAGGTCGGGGAAGGCTCTGATTACCAACTTGTAACGCCCTCGATGCGGCTATATCTCCTACGTGTCGAAGCACGACTTAGAGGCATAACCGCATTGAAAGCAATGTCGCAAGTAAGGTAATCTTCACAACAACCCATGTAAATAAATAAAAGGGGAAAGGATACATAGTTGTCTTACACTCGCCAAGTCACAAAAATACATGAATAACAATACATTCATCCAATACACTCATGGTCCGACTACGGTACGAAAATAAAGATCAACCCCCACATGCGACAAAGTCCCCGATCGCCCCAACTGGGCACCACTACTGATCATCTGGGAACGACACATAGTAACGATGAGAGTCTTCATCAAACTCCCACTTGAGCTCAAGCGCATCGTCTGGAGCGGTATCATCGGTCCCTGCATCTGGTTTTGGAAGTAAATTGTGAGTCACGGGGACTCAGCAATCTCACACCCTCGCGATCAAGACTATTTAAGCTTATAGGTAAGACAAGGTATGATGTGGAGCTGCAGCAAGCGACTAGCATATATGGTGGCTAACATACGCAAATGAGAGCGAGAAGACAAGGCAAAAGCATGGTCGAACAACTATGATCAAGAAGTGATCTTAGAACAACCTACGTCAAGCATTACTCCAAGACCGTGTTCACTTCCCGGACTCCGCCGAGAAGAGACCATCACGGTTACACACGCGGTTGGTTCATTTTAATTAAGTTAAGTTTCAGGTTATCTATAACCGGACATTAACAAATTCCCATCTGCCCATAACCGCGGGAACGGCTTTCGAAAGTCCAAATCCCTGCAGGGGAGTCCCAACTTAGCCCATCACAAGCTCTCACGGTCAATGAAGGATATTCCTTCTCCCCAGACAATCCGATCAGACTCGGCATCCCGGTTACAAGACATCCTCGACAATGGTAAAACAAGTCCAGCAAAACCGCCCGAATGTGCCGACAAATACCGATAGGAGCTGCACATATCTCTTTCTCAGGGCACACTCAGATGAACACTACATACAACTAAAACCAACCCTCAAGTTTCCCCGAGGTGGCGCTGCAAGTGGCTCTGTTTGGACCAACACTCAGAGGAGCACTGGCCCGGGGGGTTTAATAAAGATGACCCTTGGGCTCCGGAAACCCAAGAGAAAAAGAGGCTAGGTGGCAAATGGTAAAACCAAGGTTGGGCATTGCTGGAGGAGTTTTATTCAGGGCGAACTGTCAAGGGGTTCCCATTATAACCCAACCGTGTAAGGAACACAAAATCCGGGAACATAACACCGATATGACCGAAACTAGGGCGGCAAGAGGTGAACAAAACACTAGGCAAAAGGCCGAGTGTCGGTGTCAAAACCGGCGGATCTCGGGTAGGGGGTCCCGAACTGTGGGTCTAGGCAGATGGTAACAGGAGACAAGGGACACGATGTTTTTACCCAGGTTCGGGCCCTCTCGATGGAGGTAAAACCCTACTCCTTCTTGATTAATATTGATGATATGGGTAGTACAAGAGTAGATCTACCACGAGATCAAGGAGGCTAAACCCTAGAAGCTAGCCTATGGTATGATTGTTGTATGATGAAGTTGTCCTACGGACTAGAACCCTCTGGTTTATATAGACACCGGATAGGGTTAGGGTTACATCTAGTCGGTTACAATGGTAGGAGATCTTGAATATCCGCATCGCCAAGCTTGCCTTCCTCGCCAAGGAAAGTCCCATCCGGACACGGGACGAAGTCTTCAATCTTGTATCTTCATAGTCTTGGAGTCCGGCTGAAGGTATAGTCCGGCTACCCGAACACCCCCTAATCCAGGACTCCCTCAGTAGCCCCTGAACCAGGCTTCAATGACGACGAGTCCGGCACGCAGATTGTCTTCGGCATTGCAAGGCGGGTTCTTCCTCCAAGTCCTTCAAGAAGATTTTAAACACCAAGGTTAGTGTTCGGCTCTGCAAAATAAGTTTCCACATATTGCCATAGATAGAATAATATCAACACAAATCTATTCTGCTGACATATTCCGCAGCATGACATCACACTACGGCCAAGTCCTTTACTCGAATCGTTTTTACTTTTCCACCTCAGCACGTTTAGCGAGGCGGTTTCCTTGGCACGTCTTGTCAAAGCAGAGATCGTGTCCCCCCTTTTACGGGATTCTCATCAATACGGACGTGGGTAACCCAATCATGCCCGTTAGCACGTTTCCTCGATTAAAGGTGAGTCCCAAACGGTTACGGGAGGGGCTCTTGGTATTCAACCTCTTATAAAGAGACCAAGGCCTTACTCCTTTTTCCAATCTCACACGAGTTCGCCCGTCGCCTCGAGTTCCAACACCCTAGGCTCCAGATTCCAGGCGCTTCGGACCTTCGACAATGTCCGGCTCTGACCTTCAAGGCCGATGGACGCCCTCCTCCGTCACGGAGGAGGACGTGCTAAAGTTGAGAGAGGCTAAGTTCCTGACCGGTGAAATTTCGCATAGGTTGCCTGCTCAAGGGCAGGCCATTCCCAGTCCCCAGCCCGGTGAGAGCGTGGTGTTCATGTCTCACTTCCTCCGGGGGTTAGGCTTCCCAATGGATCCCTTCGTGAGGGGGCTGCTATTTTATTACGGGCTGGAATTCCATGACTTAGCTCTGGAGTCCATCCTCCATATTTTCTCATTCATCGTCGTGTGTGAGGCGTTCCTCCGTGTTACCCCTCACTTCGGATTATGGCTCAAGACTTTTAAAGTGGAGCCAAAGATGATCGAGGGACAGCACGCAGAGTGCGGAGGCGCTGTTATAAGCAAGACTGCTGATGCTCCATGGCCCGAGGGCTCTTTTCATGAGGAGCTTGGCTTGTGGCAACGAGAGTGGTTCTATATCACCGCTCCCAGGGGCACCAAGTGTGTGGCGGTTCCTGCCTTTCGCTCGGGTCCCCCATCATGGCTAGCGTCATGGGTCAACAAAGGATTAGATTGGGGGTTATCCAAAGACGTGCCCTTGTTGCAGGGCCGCATCAGGGATCTCTTGGAAAGAGACCTCAACCTGGTCAACGTGACGCAGGTCATGCTGATTCGCCAAACACTGCCCGGCAAACGTCGCTCCCTTCGTCTGTGGGAGTTTAATCCAGAGGGACCGTGAGCTCTCCAGCATTTTATGGGCGCAACGCCCATGGAGATGTATAAAATGTTCTTCGGATCACAAGCAATGTGTCCGGATTTGACCGAGGACGCAGGTTTAAGCTGCAATCGCCCGGATACTCAAGTAAGTAACCTTGTGCCCGGACTCGCTATCCGTAAAATTGTCATAAATTCGCCCCTAAAAGAGTTGTCCTTTTAAACAGGAGTGGATAGCGAAGGCAAAGCTGATCAGGTGTCCGGCTCCCCTTCCTGAGACCAGGCCGGATCCCGTGCTAGTCAGGATGTTGAAGATCGTGCCTTTGGAGGGAAGTGAGGGGGAGGACAAGGACTATGGCCTCCTCGAAGGAGGCTGCTCCGAAGGGAGGAACCGACAATTCCTCTCCTAAGGGGAAGAAGAGGGCCGCCTCTGATGACCCGGAGACCATGGCCTCAAAGCGGGGGGAAAAGTCCTCGTCAGAGGGTCCGACGCCGGGGAGATCCTCGGCCAAACTACTCCCTCAAAGGGATCAGCCCTCCAGCCAGCCGTAAGTAGAGAAAGATTTTCCTTTAGAGGGATGAGAGAAATCCTTGCTTTTTATCTGAGAAGATTAACCGAAATTTTACTTTCTAGCTCGTACCTTAGCCCTTCTCAGCAGAGCTCTTCTTCGAGGAATCTTCTTCCGGAGATGATGGAGAGTGGAACGCCTCCCCCTGCCGTACCGCCTGGCGAGGCGGGCGACCCTGAGGTGTGGTCGCGGAGGGTTTCTCCGAATCCGGCAGGGGTGGAAGGTAGCCATATGTCCCCCCAAGGTTCTCCGTGTCCGGCCTTCGATGGAGGTCATAGGACGAGCCCGGCACCGTCCGGTGCGCGGTCGGAGGAGCTGATGATTCTGCTGGGGCGAGCTTCTATCTCAGAGGAGCACCGTGCATTGATGGGTATGGTGATTGGAAGGATTTCGTCCGCGGAAAGCGGATTGCATGAGGCCGTCAGAAGTTTGCTGACGGATTTTGAGGTACGTTTGATAATGTACTTATTCATCAGTTGCGCATAAAACAAGATGCGCCCTATGTAGATAGTAGCCCCTGAGACTCTGCGTGTTGTCAAGAAATGACGGCACGCAGAGGATCATAATCCCAGGTCTAAGAATTGTCGCCTTTGAATGTAGGTGGCGAGGTGTCCAGGAATCAAGCCGAACTGATGATTTGGCCGAACTAAAGCGGCAACTGGACGTGGCAGATGCCGACATCAGCGCTTGTCAACAAGCGGCTTGATGAGGCTCAAGGTATGTAATTCTTCGGGCGGCATTAGGTAAGAGGAGCTTCATGCCAGTGTCTTACAATGTGTGTGCTTGACGCAGATGGTACGGCCGCCGTGGAGAATCTTAGGGCAGAACTTGCCCGAGCTAAGGAGCAAGCCAGAAAAAGCGATGCGTGCCGAGAAGGCCTTGAAGAGCTGAGAGCCGAACAGCTGCTCACTGCCGAAGCACAGAAGAGATGGCCGAGATGGCCGAGAAGTTAAAGAGCGCTGCAGACGTTGCAAACTTCTTGAGAAAGAAGACCGGGCGAGACAGACGGACTTAGAGAAGGCCGTTGCCGATGCCAAGGACGCTCGCTCTGCGATGAGAGCTGCGAAGGAGGAGCTGCGTCAGGCGCCGAACAGATTGCGCTGGAAGCCCTTTATGCTGCGGAGGAAGTTTTGCGATCCGAAGTTTGCTCGTTGGACCGGATGTGGAGTGTGGAGGACACCTATCTGGATTTGGCAGCAAGTGCTGGCTGATGCGACCGAACACTTTCGAGATCTAAAAGATCGCGAAGTGGAAAAGCTTTTCTGGTCACAGTTCCACAATCCAGAGCGTCCACTGGCAGTGGACGATCGCCTGGCTCAATGGGCCGAACTGAATAGATTGTCCGGACTCGCCATGAAGTACGTCATGGGTCATCTGTGGCCTGGGAGATCGGAGCCGAAGAGTTATTTCAGCTTGGTGCAGCAATTCCTTGACGCGGTGCGCGTATCAATGCGATGAAGAGGTCAGCATGCATAGAGGGCGCACGGATGGCTCTTGCCCGTGTCAAGACATACTGGGCAGAGATGGAGACCACCGTTGTTGCGTCCCGAGATTCGGACAAAAGCCGAGTACCCTCCGAGCACTATTTTCAGGAAGTCCTTGAAGGCGCTCGTGTAATAGAGACGCAGTGCTCGAAGGATGCTATGTTATGATAGCATATGTAATTATAAGCAATATTTTGATAAATTGTAGTGGCCTTTTATACTTGTGCCTTCAAGTATTGGGAACACCTCCTGTGCGGCCGTTTTAAGATATATATATAATAATCTAAAAGATGGCAGTCGTTGGCTTCAGCCCCCACGCACATAGTGCGGGGGTGCTCGCAGAAGACGCATTTTCACACTTAACCCAACGTCTTGGTCCTACAAAGGAGGTGATAGCGCAGCGGCCAGGCAACCGGACTATAATGCTTTAACACTTTCACTTAGCCATAGGAGCTTGACAGTGGGACTATTTAGGTAGCCCCTTGGTGGCGACTGCGCTCGCCCGAGTTCGGGGCGCGTATGTGCCTGGCCGGGAAACGGCCCTTCGTTAAAACGGAGGAATCCTATAGATTCCGATAGGTCATCGGGTGGCTGACCAGTCTCACGCTCACATCATGACAGTCAGTTTTCGGCTTTCTCTACTGAGGCGCTCGCCCGGCCTAACCGGGGCACAATCGCAGTAGTTCTCCTGGTGCTACCTTAGCCGATAGAGCGGAACGTAAGGTAGCCGAACTCAGGAGCCGGGCAACCCAACATTTGACCAAAGACATGATTCGGAGCTGATGCATATAATGCCAAAACCCGCGACGCCGAACACTCCCTAAGGTGTTCGGTCTTTATGAGTGCGGGCAAAACAACACTCTTTATTAAAAAGCCCCTAGTGTCCAGGTACGCGCAAAAATTCTGACGTGGCCACATGCCAAGACGCCAGCCTCCTCCTTGGTTATATCAGAGAAAACCAGGGGATATGTAGCAACAAGAGACAGTAAAAAAGGTTTACGCAGGGTCTTAATCTAAAAAGAATCCTTAGGACGGGTCCCTACTGCACGTCTGCGCCTGTGTCTCCGTTGTGCCGTATCCTGGACGGGCGCCGCACGACGTTCATCTGCGAAAAGAGAGGAACTGAGCTGAAAATGGGTCGTGCCGAACAAAAGTTTAAAATAAGCAAAGTATAAAGTAAAATATATAGAACTGAGCTTTATTGTCTCTTATTGTATATGTACGGAGCCCCTAGTGCGGGGGTATATGGCCACTAAGCCTGCATCAATGATGATTTTGTACCGAACTCGTCTATCCGCGTTCGTGGTCTTTAATGACCTATCGAAAATTTGGCCGGTGAAGCCATTTTACTGTGGGGCTGTCAAAGCGGCCGCACAGTCCTCCGCTTGGGGGAGGGGCACATCAATGCTTCCCCTTCAAAGAGATGATGCCTCGTGGACCGGGCATCTTAAGCGTTAGAGATGCATAATGCGGTATTGCGTTAAAGCGGGCGAAAGCTTCGCGTCCCAGTAGTGCTTGATAGCGACTGGAGAATGGGACGATGTGGAAGGTCAGCTTTTCGCGGCGGAAGTTATCGGTAGAGCCGAATATAACTTCGAGCCGGAGAAAACCCATGCAATGGGTGTCCGGACCAGGCGTGACCCCTTGAAAGGCGGTTTTGCTGCGGGATTCTTGCTGGGTCTATCCCCATGTGGCGGATTGTGTCCTGATATATCAGGTTTAGTCCACTGCCGCCGTCCATAAGGACATTTGAAAACTGGAGTCCGCCAATTATTGGATCGAGTACCAAGGCAGTCCAGCCTGCGTTCCTGATACTTCTAGAATAATCCAGCTGATCGAAGATGATTGGTTTTGACAACCAGTGGCGGGACCCTTTGGGATAGGTCGTGTGGTGCGTACCTTTATGGGCGCCGCACGTTTTGTTATGTGAAGTAAGTTTCCTGTTTTTACTTCTTGTGGGAAGTTCTTTTGTTTCCTGGTGCTCTGCTTTTGGGGTTCGTCCTCGTCTTCGCTTGGTGTGTCGAGCCCCTTGTGTTCGGCGTTGAGTCTGCCGGATTGTTTGAAAACCCAACAATCTCTGTGGGTATGGTTAGCAGGCTTACCGGGAGTACTGTGTATTTGACATATCCTGTCCAGGATTTTGTTTAAGTTGGATGGATCATCCCTGTTATCCTGGAGGGGTGGCTTTGTCTGATTCTGTCGTGAGCTCTTTGAATCCGGCGTTGACTGCCGTGCTCTTCGGACTTTTTTCCTTAGTCCGGCGACGGTCCTTGTTGCGTCGCGGTTTTCCATTTCCATCCCTAGTTTCGGATGTACTTGGGTCGCTGGGGCTGCATCTTGCCAACCAGCTGTCCTCTCCTGCACAAAAGCGGGTCATGAGGCTTGTTAGTGCGGCCATTGTTCTTGGCTTTTCTTGGCCGAGGTGTCTGGTGAGCCATTCGTCTCGGACGTTATGCCTGAAAGCTGCTAAGGCTTCGGCGTCCGGACAGTCGACTATCTGATTCTTTTTAGTGAGGAATCTATTCTAGAATTTCCGAGCTGATTCTCTGGGCTGTTGAGTTATGTGACTAAGATCATGTGCATCCGGAGGGCGGACATAGGTCCCTTGAAAATTTGCTCGGAAAGCGTCCTCGAGTTCTTCCCAAGTTCTGATTGTGTTTTCAGGAAGGCTTTTAAGCCAATGCCGGGCTGGCCCTTTAAGCTTAAGGGTAAGTATTTTATGGCGTGAGGTCATCTCCTCTAGCATATGTATGTGGAGATATAATCCTCGATCCAGACTCCAGGTCTGTTGTTCATTCATATTCTCTATGTTTACGGGTTTGAATCCCTCTAGAAATTCATAGTCCAAGACCTCATCGGTGAAACATAGGGGGTGTGCGGCGCCCCTGTATTTGGGTGTGCCAGATTCTTACGAGAGCTTGCTTTCTTGGCCCGTAAATGGACCTGACTGGGCCCTGATGCGAATCCTTAAGTGGGTCGCATGCCGATTTAAGTGCGGCCCCGCTTGCCGCTTTATGCTGACCATGGGGTCGTCTATCCGACCGTGTGGCTTTCTTATTTTTTGAATGCGAGGGCTCTAGGGCCTCTTCGTCGAATTCGAGCAGTAGCCTTCTCTTCGAATAGCTTTTAGTGCGGCGACTATCGCTGTATTTATCTGCGCTATTGATTACTTTGCTCCATCGGATCCTAAGTGCATCTTCCGTTGTTTCTAGCTTCCGCTTCTGCTTTTTCAGGCTGCGTGCTGTTGCAACGAGCCTCTTGTGGAGATTCTTCTGGTTTGTGGGTTTATCCGGCGTAAGGTCGTCCATAGTGCTGTTTTCGCCGGGGGAGGGATGTTCGGTTTCTCTATCCGTGTTGCCCTGTTTGGACGGTTGCTCTAAGGCCTGCTCGTCGTCTACCGGCTCATCCTGCTCTATGGCTTGGTCTTTATCGAGGCGAGGCTTGGGTCGGTGATTACGCCGATGCTTTGATTGCTTTTCGAGGGATCGGTCCCCCGTTCCATCCCCTCTTTCCTTGTTGTCGTTTCCTTTAGGGGTATCCACCATGTACACATCGTGAGATGGGGTGGCTGTCCAATGCCCTATGGGCGTTGGCTCATCTGTATCTCCTGCATCGTCGTCCATGCTGTCGATGTCTGCGGAGTCGAAGTTGAGCACGTCGTTTAAATTGTCGACAGTGGCTACCAAGTGGGTGGTGGGTGGGCTTTGAATTTCTTCATCGTCCGTATCCCATCCTCGCTGACCGTAGTCCGGCCAGGGCTCTCCTGATAAAGAGAGAGACTTTAGAGAATTCAGGATGTCGCCAAAAGGCGAGTGCTGAAAGTTGTCCGTGGCGGTGAACTCCATTATCGGCGCCCAATTGGATTCGATCGGCAGGGGCGCGGGGGGTTCGGAGTTTGGAGAGGAATCCGGCTCCTTGGAGTCACGAGCCATGCGGAACGCGGGGCTGACGTTCGGCTCAATCGCCTTTGAGATCGTAGCCCCCGAGGTGACGTCCAACCGCTCATCCTCGATTGCCGCAATAGGCTCCAAATAAAGGGTCGGAACCGATGCTTGTGCGGCCCCCAGGGCACTATTCGGCGGCAGAACTAGATCATGCCTCTCGACACAGTGCGGCGCGCTCAGCTGTGGCTTGAATCCATCGAAGATCGAATCCCCGCGGGTGTCTGCCGTGTAGTTTAAGCTTCCAAACCTGACTTAGTGGCCAGGGGCATAGCTTTCGATCTGCTCCAGGTGGCCAAGCGAATTGGCCCGCAGTGCGAAGCCGCCGAAGATGAAGATCTGTCCGGGGAGAAAAGTCTCACCCTGGACTGCATCGTCGTTGATGATCAAAGGAGCCATCGAGCCCAAAAGTGACGACACAGAGGAACTCTCAATGAAAGCACCAATGTCGGTGTCAAAACCGGCGGATCTCGGGTAGGGGGTCCCGAACTGTGCGCCTAGGCGGATGGTAACAGGAGACAAGGGACACGATGTTTTTACCCAAGTTCGGGTCCTCTCGATGGAGGTAAAACCCTACTCCTGTTTGATTAATATTGATGATATGGGTAGTACAAGAGTAGATCTACCACGAGATCAAGGAGGCTAAACCCTAGAACCCTAGAAGCTAGCCTATGGTATGATTGTTGTATGATGAAGTTGTCCTACGGACTAGAACCCTCCGGTTTATATAGACACCAGATAGGGTTAGGGTTACATAGAGTCGGTTACAATGGTAGGAGATCTTGAATATCCGCATCGCAAAGCTTGCCTTCCACGCCAAGGAAAGTCCCATCCGGACACGGGACGAAGTCTTCAATCTTGTATCTTCATAGTCCTGTAGTATATAGATGCATTAAGATAAACATGATAATATGGTGATATCCCAACAATAAACAATGTTCCAACAAGGAATGATCTCCAATCTTCACCTACAACTAGCAACGCTATAAGAGGGGCTGAGCAAAGCGGTAACATAGCCAAACAACGGTTTGCTAGGACATGGTGGGTTAGAGGTTTGACAAGGCAATATGGGAGGCATGATAAGCAAGTGGTAGGTATCATAGCATAGGCATAGCAAAAGAGCAAGCATCTAGCAAGCAAAGATAGAAGTGATTTCGAGGGTATGGTCATCTCGCTTATAAAGTTTTCAGAGTTGTCTTGATCCTCGAAAGAGAACTCAACGGGCTCCTCGTTCACGAACTCGTCTCTCGGCTCTACCCAAACAAGAACCACAAGAAAACGGAACACAATCAACCACGTGCAATGCTCAAACAACATGATGCAAACACGGTATGATATGCGGGATGCGGTATGTGATGCATATGCAATATTTGACAGGGAATGATAGAACCTGGCCTCAACATGGAAATCCAAGAGTGCCACTGGAAAGGTGAGTTGATTTCGGTTGAAATCGATATAAAGATCACCGGAATCGGATGCATGGTATGGAAATGGCAAGCAAAACAAATATGGCACCGGTCTGCGATAATCAGCAAGTGTCCAACTAAATGCATCAAGATAAATATGATACAGCACTCAAACATGACAACAAATACATGGCAGGGATCCACTCATGATGCTTCACAAAAGATGAACACTGAGCTACGGCTAGTTCATCCATTAACAGGTTCAAACAAGCATGGCAAAAGACCAAATGATAACAAGTTTCAGACTTAGTGCAATTAACACAAGTCTGGAATTTATCATCAGGAAGCACACTTTAGAGCATGAAAACTATAAGCTACAGGATCTTAACATGGCAAAGCAAGGCATGGCATGAAGCTACTCAAAGCAGTTAACAAAAGTCCCTTAGTGACCTTAAGCCAAAAGGGATCAGAAAATACAATTGCAAGCACGTGAACATAGCAAAAACATAAACAGATTCAGACTTTGTGAAATTCCAGGGCATGACAAAAACAGATTCAACATGGCATATTTACAAGCTTGATTAACTCACTACAAGGCATGTCATGGCATGGAAAAAAGTCTAGCATGAAGTAGACATGAAAATGAAGCTATCCATGTGCAAAGCAACCTCATGGCATGATTGAATTAAATCACACGAAAATGGCAAAACAACATCATGATGTGAAATGACATGTTTATGAACTTGCTCAAATGCAAAAACTAATGCCACCACGAGATTGGTGAGATTTTTCTACCCCAAAAACATATATAATATGTTGGGGTTGCTGTAGAAAAATCATCACAAGTGCAATAAGTTAGAAACTGCCCTAAATGGAATATGACAGAAATGGCATTTTCCTTATTTGGAAACGTCCAGATATGGGCTTGCCCAAAATGGGAAACGTGGACTTGCCATAAATGGAAAACACGGGGATAAGGAAAAAATAGAAAGAGGAGGGCGCTGAGAGGCTGACTGGTGGGACCCTTCTGTCATAGAAGCAGCGATCCCAGAAGAGAGAAAGAAAAAAGGGGGCTCTAATAAACTGCCCTTGGGGGGATTCGAACCCTGTTCTGCAGGGTGTATGAGACGGGTCGCTACCAGTAGGCTAGGGTCGGTTTGTCTATCTTCTCCATAGATGCACAGGAAAGACGGTGACGGCACCGGCGAGCGGCGGCGCGTCTAGCGGAGCGGAGGAGCTCCGGCGGGCGCACGGGATTGAGAGGGGAGCACATGCGTGCTTGCGCGCGTGCAGTAGAGGACAGGGTGCTCGAGCACGAGCGTAGCTCTGCTCGGGGCCACGGCGTTCGCGGCAAGCAGGGAAGCAAGCAAGGCGGCGTGAGGCAAAACCGGGCACGCGGGGAGCGGGAGCGTGGATAAGTGGTGTGAGTGCGTGTGTGCAAGCGAAGCTGCTGCAAAGGTGTGAGTGCGCGTGTGGCAGCTCGAGTACGAGCTCATGCTCGTCTTGGGTATGGCAGCGGCAAGGCTGGGTGAGGCTGCTGCTCCTCGCGTTCGAGCGCACGCGTGAAGGATGGGGGATGAGGCCAGCGGAGGGGCGCGCTAGGCGAGAACCGAAGCATGGAGACGCGACTGCATCTACACGAGCAACAAATAACAGCAGGTCTCGCCGGATCGCCGAGAGCGGCAAGGACACGAATCAAACGAACCCTAGGGGTGCCTAAACGCAAAAGAGATGGATGGGAGAGGGGGGTGTGTTACCCAGCTCACCCAAAGACACGACGAGGTCGACGGAGACGAGCCGGTGGCGACGAAGTAGATCTCTGAACCTCGGCGCGGTCCTGACCGTGAAGAAGATGGAAGCAGAGGGCGTTGAGGAACTTGTCGTCCGGGGCACCGTAGTCGACGTCATGGATGAAGACGATGACGAGGAAGAATAAGAACACGATCTCCGGGGGTGGAGGTGGCCGGAGAGCGCCCCCGCAACGAGGTCACGCTCTCAGGTGCGCTCAGGACAGAGCTCTAGCGGTGGATCTGGTGGTTATGGCAGCCTGGCGGCGGCGGCGTGAGGTAGAGGGAAACCCTAGAGAGTGGTTGGGCAAGGAGAGGAGTCAAGTAGGGGCTAGGGCGAGGGTTTGGAGCGGTGACGCTCTCGGCCGTGGCCATGTGCGTGAGCGGCTGGAGGTGGACGAAAAGGTGGGTGGCGGGTCGCCTGTAGCCAGAGGCCGACAGGTGGGGCCGCGGATGACATGTGGTGAGGGTTTAGCGGGGGTGCACGCGGTGTGGGTGAGGAAAGGAGAAGGCGGGCGACGCGCGGGCTGGCTTGAGATGGCGCGGGTGCTCGCTAGGCCGGCCTGGTTGGCCGAGGCCCAGGGGGGGCTGTTGCTGCTGCTCTTTAATCATTTTCCTCAGACAAAAAATAAAAGCAGAAAAGCACAGGAACATAGGACAGGTGTGTGAGATCTATGAAGATATTCTCATGATCCTGAGATATTGCTTTATTTTATAAAATTGTCCTAGGAATTTTTAGAGGAAGTAAAATAATTCAAGTTTGAATTGAATTCAAACTTGAGCCATCTTAAAACCTAACCAAAACGACTTAAATAAAGCTAAAATATTCCAGGGAGGTAAATGACATGGTGATAGAATATTGAGGCAAAAACTAAACATTAAGGAGGAGGGTAAAATGGCACATGTCAAAAGAAAGGAATAGAAGGAGAGGTGGTGATGCATGGAGGTGGTGATGCATGGAACACACATAGAACATGCAACAACATATCATGCATGAATATCATGGAAAAGCAAGTTGACATAAGCCCAACACAACATAGATATGCACATGATGCAAACATATGATGAGGCCATAGTGCAACAATGGATGACAAAACAAATATGACAAAGCAAAGACAAGATAAAGCAAAGACAAACAACACAAACCCAAAATGAAACCCACAAAGAGGAAAACCACTTGGAATAGATGAAGAACAAGATGGATATATTGCCAAAATGGGAAGTTTTACGTCTGGGGTGTTACACAATATGTCATGCCTTTCTATTCTTCAGTACCTATTCCATCTCTGTTGTAGCATGTTTTATAACTGAATCACCATTCTTCTATATAAGTCATGCAAGGGGAAGACGGCTATGTTAGCATCTAAAGGGTTACAAACCAGGTCTTTGCAAAAGATCCAAACGCCAGGAGATAATAAACGAACTCCATTTTTCGTAGATACTGCTCCAACACAGAGAAACCCAACTCCCACTGATAACAAGCAGATTCTAGTGGCCAAAGAACTAGTCCGCTCCAGTCCAGCAAAAGAATGTCAACTCCATTCTAAGAAGCGTGTGCGTATCCTCGCATCATGAAATTTTATAGCATTCTGATCATATTTTCTACATGTTTCTTACCCATCTCTCTTTTAGAAAATAAGGTTAAACGATACAAGATTTCCTCCATTGGGATCGTATTCGAGGAAAATATCTTGCGGGAATTCTCTGTGCTCCAATGCTGATGTAAGTACCTGTTGTATATCACTATATTTTTACATCAGCGTGTATTTTGTTAATCGGCGTGAATCTAACCTTTATCTGATCTAAAATTAGTTGTAGCAAAATGTTAAAGGCACCAATGTTGATTTTTGTAAGGAAAACTGCCTAGTAGTTTTGCATACTGAGCTGCATGAATGTATTATCTCATATCACGCACATTACTGAATTGTAGTGCTTCTCTGGTTGCCCATTCATTCATTGTGTCAATGTTGCTTTCGTATTACCTTACCTGGCTGATGATAGCTATGCCATATTGTGTTAATTTGGTGTAGGCTAGTTGCACAAACGTTCATTGTGTCAATGTTGCTTTCCTATTATCTGACTTGGCCAATGATAGCAATGCTAGTGTGTTAATTTTGTGCAGGCTGCTGAAGATAAGAAGACAAACTCTGAAAACAGCAAGGCAACCCCATTGTTTCTTTCCAGTAAATCTAGGCCAGGTAATATGGCAATAACTCATGATTAATCTGTTTGGTTCCCGTCCTAATTTATGTTATGATGAAGTGGTCGACACACTCTCCACTATCAATAATACAAGCCTGCCAAAATCGCCATCTGAATCTATTCAGTATCCTCTGTTTCGAATGCAATGGAATAAATATATGTTTGTGAACCAATTAATGGTTGAAGCAATGATGAAAATGGTGGATGAATCAGAGGTGCAGAGTCGTGCGACACAACAACTGATCAATGTTTTCAGAGACAGTGTAGCAAAGCAGCAAGAACTTGCCCACATGCTTATGGGCGTCATCTGTGATGAGGTTGCAGATTGTGACGTTGTAGATGGTTAGGTTCTGCTCATTTATTTGCACTAGCATCAATATTTGATTGCCCAGTGGATGTAATTTCTTGTAATATATGCTGGATGTGCAACGTTATTCCCTATATGCCGTACCTTTGCTTGATCGGTTTTGGTCCTGTGCATAATTGCTCGTCGTAATGGGCTCAAATTATCTAATTTGGCCTAAAGACATGAACGAACTTTAGTGGGCCCATTAAGTTAATGGGCCGTTACTAGGCCGAAAGTTAATGGTCGGTCCTCTTACCTCCGGGGTCGTTAACAGGCTCTTACTAAGTTTGGGCTACATATGGCCCAACTATACTGTAGGCCTTTAGCAGGCCGAAAGAGATAGCGGGCTTGTACTGGACCATGAAGAGCATGGCCGCTAAGAGGCCGAAAGTCAGGTCGTATTGTAAACAGCCCAACTATGTTGTGGGCCTTTAGCAGGCCGAAAGAGAAACCGGGCTAGTATTGGACCATGAAGGGCATGGGTCGTTAAAAGGCCAAAACTAAGGTCCGACTATAAATGGACCAACTCATTTATGGTCCGTTAACAGGCGAAAGGCACATAAGGCCGGGAATTGGCCCAACACTTAAATGGGTCGCTAAAAGGCCAAAACTCAGGTCCGACTACAAATGGCCCAATTGATTTATGGGTCGTCAACAGGCTGAAAGTTACACCGGGCTAGAAATTGGCCCAACACTTCAATGGGCCGCTAAAAGACCGAAACTCAGGTCCAACTACAAAATGGCCCATCAGATTTATGGGCCGTCAACAGGCTGAAAGACACACCGGGCCGGATATTAGCCCAACATTTAAATGGGTCAATAAAAGGCCGAAAGATGTACATCCTGAAAATTGGCCCATCCATTAAATGGGTCATTAACAGGCCGAAATCTCATCAGGCCGATATTGAGCCCAAATATATAGCAGGCTGTTAACGGGCTCGAAGTGACGATGGGCTGCAATGGTGTCAAATCGTTAACGGGCCGTTGACGGGCTGAATTGGCACATCTCGTATGGGCCATGGGCTTAAATGGACCTGACACAAGTTGGCCTTATATGGGCCGGCCTGCTATTTTTTACTGGGCCGACCTTTTTCAGGGGAATGCGCCACTGTTGGGTCGTGCCACGTGTCGACCTATCATAGGTGCCTCCTGTCCAATGAGTGGATGACATCTGTCCCAACGGTGAGGCAACACATGTTTCCTTTGGCCAATCAGAATTTTACACGTGGAAATTTCCCATTGGTGAGGGCTGTTAACGGGTTATCGGATCCAAAATCCGACCTGATAGCTTAACGGCATTCCGTTATGGTGGATGCCACGTGTCAGTCACCCTTGACGAAAGCACTTCCGTGACGCGCGATTTATCGTCATGGAAGTGGACACTTCCGTGATGATAATTTTGGTAATGTCATGGAACACTTCTACGACAGCACAGGTATGACTATCTTGATTCTGTCATAAAATCGTCATGGATGTACATGCATGACAAAAAACGCAACCTACTGTGACAAACACGTATCATCACGGAAGTGTTTTTTTTGTAGTGCTTCTTCTTCCTCCTCCTTGCCACGACATCCATGTCGTCGATACGAAGGATCTCCGCCATTAAGAAGGGGAACCCCCCCCACACACACACACGAAGAGCTTGGGCCACTCCCTCCGAAAAAGAGGCCGGTCCGCTCCCGCGACATCATCGTGAGGCTGGAGGTGACGAGGACTTGGTACAAGCGGCCCCCTAGCTACCCGCTGCCCTTGTACGCTCAGGTAGAAGGCTCCGGAGGAGGAAGCAGCGACCGAAGCCTCCCGCGCCATGGCCGCGATGGCCGTGCAGTGGTGGCGCCGCCCGCTGCCCCGCCAACCCACGCCGAGGGCTCCTCGCGAGAACTCGTGGTGGGAGGCGATGCCACCGCGCACGTGGATCCGGTTCCCGTCGTTCTTTACCGAAGTGATGCCGCCAAGGGGGGCGCTCGAGTTGTGGTTGCAGCACGCCGAGTGCGGTACCCCCCGATGGGAGCAGAGGTTGAGGACGTCTCCCAGGGCAAGATCTTCTTGACCCGCGGATGGGGTGAGGTCGCCCGCGTCTGCCACGCAGAGGGGGCCCTCGCCATCCATTTTACGGTGTATCCACAATGTTCTTCAAAGTCTTTGGTGAGGAAGGCCGCCGCCTGGAGTGTTGTCCCAAAGGGGATCGCCAGGACAACATAGGGGTAGGCGTTGGGCCCGCCCATGGTCCTGCCGACGATTCCTCCTGCAACAGCGATGGTGCTTGGGAGTCCAGCGACTCTCCCGAGCCTAACGAGACTCCAGAGACGAGCGACGATAGCTACGTGCCCCCAAGCTCACGTCGCGCCCGGAGCGCAGCGGCGGCGTCCGCCCGTCGTCGCCGCTGATCTGGATGGGATTGGTGCCGGCCCCTCGTGGCCCACTATTGATGATGGCGTCGGCGGCGATACTTGTATATACACTACTAGGGAAAAGCCTAGCAGTAGCGCTGGTTTTTGTCCTATTAGTAGCGCGGGTAAGCGCGCTACTGATAAGCCGCTACAGCTAGTGCTTAGCAGTAGCGCCTACTGGAACTCGCTACTTCTATATCTACTTAGTAGTAGTGCTTTCCATGTCAATCGCTACTGCTAATTATTAGTAGCCCTTGAAAACAACCGCTACTACTATTATTCCCTATTCCATTTCTTTTGAATTTTAGGTCGTATTCATATACATGTATACAATTCTTCATACAGTAGCAATTTAGAGATTGTTTTTACATTGTAATGAGTTATTAAATCACTAGGTGAAAGAACCTTGGATTAGTTTCAAGTGCATGGATCTAAAGTAACCAATGGTCACTTTGGATCCATCCATTTGAAACTAATCGGCGGTTCTTTCACCCAATGACATAATAACTTCTCGTCATCATCATAATATCGTTAACAACTTATCATCATAATATATCATTGTCATATAACTCCTCATAATCATCATTTTCATCCATGATGGGACATCATATAACAACTTCGTCACTAGTTATAATAACAACTCGTCCTCATCATCATCATAGTAGTCATAGTCACTACTCCTACTCAGCATCACCATCAATTCTAAGACATTGTAGTCATATATAATCAACACTAACTAATTGTTCTTAATACTTAGGACCTACTCCTCTCTCCTAGATAAAATACCATAAAACAGATAAACCGGTCCTTCACCATAATGAAGAATGGACATAAACCTATCTCCAACTTGTTGCTTGCGCACATTCATTTTGTCTCCAATCATTTGTGTGTGCGCATTCATCACTTTGCTCCATTCTTTGATTTTGAGCCTTCCATCGTTTGAAGAAATCGAGTATGCAGTATGGTAAGCCTCCGAAGGAGTTGGTCGTAAGCTAACCATATGCATATCACCTTTGGTAAATAGCATGTCAGGCACAACCTGCTTCGGGAGCCTCTGTTCAAAAACGAAATAGTAACATATATAGTTAGCAATGGTTTACTTAAGAATAATGTATGCAATGAAGTTACCATCATTAACAAAATCTTACCAAGTTTTTAGCAATGAAGTTATGATCAAGCAATGTATGGACTAGTGGCACGTATCTAATATAATTTTGGCTGATAGAGTGACTGGTTTTGAAGGCCTCAACTTCTTCTATGAATGAGACAAGATAACCTTTCTCCTCACAATTAAGCTTGTAGTCATAGCTGTAGTATGTGTTGTCTACTACCTTCCGAGTATTCCTTGAAGATAAGAAATAAGCTGAAAATTATAGATAAATAAGTTTAGTATGGACGAACACCAAATATTTTTAAATTAACAACATAAATTACTGAACTTAACAAATTAGTTTGACAAACTCACATCTAGGCAAAACTGGAGGTATATCCACATCCACCCAGATGTCGATATTATCATCATCATCATAATCTTCGGGACGAATATCAAGGACGAATATCAAATCCTATTCGCATTCCCTCCTCAAATCCATATGCCTTGCAGAGAGCTTCCCAATTAGAGCAACCGAAATGGGAACGATCGACCGCATTGTAGAACTTAACCAAAAACTCGTAACCATGTTTAGTTCTTAAGTGAGCCCTCCTCGTCTCCACATTCTCAAAGTCATCTAAACCAAAACCAAGCTTCTCCAATACATATGGTCTAGCATGGAACGGGATGTACTAATCGAACTGAAAAAAATCCATAAATTACAGGTTGAACAAAAGAAGCAGAAGTGATGATATTAATAATGATGAAATGCTTGTCGTTGCATACCGTACAAACATCGAAGGTCTCTTCCAGGTTCACGGTGAAAAACCTATCATTTTGCAGGTGAGGAAACCTGTCGCACACACCCTGGTCATCATAGCAGTACCCGCACTCCGGGATCCCATCATCATAATACATCTCCTGTGTTCAAAATTCAGAGATTATAACTCGATAGCAAAACCGAAAAAATCTGGCATCACCTTTGCTCAAAAAGGACACATCAAGCGCCTAAAATTTGCCGAAATGGAAATTAGTCAACACTCCGGCAAAACATAGGCCACTTATCGATGGTCATTGCATTTCAATGGTTCAAAATATGAAAAAAAAAATTCTTATATATAATCCTAACACTAAATAAACTAGTTCTATTAAGCACTTACTAAATAAACTTGGTCCATTAAGCACTTAATATAAATAAGCTAGTTATATTAATCACTTGCTAGATAAACTAGTAACCTACGATTTGCAAAAACAGAGACAAGGGAGGGAGGGAGGATAGAGGAGGGGGAGGGGCGGCCGGAGGAGGAGGGGGAGGGGCCGGCCAGAGGAGGAGGAGGGAGGGGCGGTGGGAGGAGGGCTGCCGACGGAGGAGGGAGGAGGGGGAGGTCACAGGCGGAGGGAGGAGGGCGCGGTGGGAGGAGGAGGGTGGAAGGCACGGTGGGAGGAGGAGGGATGGAAGGAGGGAGTACCTCGCTGGCAGACGGACGACGGCGGCGGCGGCGACGATGAACGACAATGGTTATCGGCGCGGGCGAGAGTGAGTGAGAGGGAGAGTGAGTGAGAGAGAGGGTCGACCGCGTGGTGATAAGGTAGGGTTAGTAGTAGCGCGGGTATGAAAAAGCGCTACAGGTAAGGAGAATAGAGGTAGCGTGGTACGGTGTAAGGCGCTACTGCTATAACTAGCTGGACGACGAGGTCATGGCAATTAGAGCAGTAGCGCGGTTTAGACATGACGGGCTACTACTATTTTTCTTTCAGCGGTGCGTTTTTCCGGCACGTGTTGTTGCTAAATAGCAGTAGCGTCGTATTTTGAAGAGCGCTTCTAGTAATATTCTGTGTATAAGGTTTTCCCTAGTAGTGATAGGGCGCCTAGAAACTTCCTTCTTTTGTTCCCTGCAAAGAATCTAGACGAACCCCGTGGGGGTGTGTAAAGAATATGTAATGCCTTGCATCAATATTATCTTCATTGCGGAATCCGTGATTGCTCATCTGGCTCTGGCACTGTCCCCCTTTTCATTCTCGCGGTAGCTTAGTGCTCTACACCGACAGGTCCCAGTACCTAGGCAAGATTCAACCATCGCTGGTATGCCAGGTCGTGATGCCATGGTCAAGGCCAGGAGGTGAGCGGCCAGAGGTCCGGTAAGAGCTCTTGAGGCGCGATTCTCAAGAGGTCCCCCTTAGCGTGCAAGAAGCTCCCTGAAGGTAGAAAAGGCAGGCGGCATTGCTAGAGCGAGGCTACAGGAGCCGAAAATCCTAAGTTGCGAGTTGGGCTGCCTTGGGTGCGTGACTTATCTTAGCAATCACAGATCAGTTCCTTGCGTGGCGCCCGGTTCGCAGCCGCTGATGGCGATGCTGCCAGGTTGTGTCCATGCTAGCTCCCACCATTCATACTTCCCTGAGTGCTTTGTGTCCTTGGGTCTCGGCCCTCGAGCGACCTCGGCCGCCGCTTGTATGCCAGGTCGCTATGCCGTGGTCAAGGCCAGGGGTGAGGGCTGGAGAACCAGTAAAAGCTCCTGAGGCGCGATGCTCAGGAGCCCTCCCTTTAATGCCCAAGCGAAAAGCATGAAAGGGAGCAGCTGGTGGGACCTCATGCAGCTAGGCTCCAGAGGATCCTATGGGTTAGTGTGAGAGAGAGTGTCCCATAGCTGCGCTTGCCAGCCAGCCATTGCTACTCCCGTGAGAAGATGAAGGCACTGAGGATCTGGTGAGGTGGCATACATGGAGCGGGCCGTGAGCCAGAGCTCGATTGCACAGGTTTATCAGTGTTGCAGGGACAGACTCGAGCACAAGCACCGTGCCAGCATGCAAGTCTCCCGTTGCGGGATAAGCAAGTGACCGATCGGCAGCGCAGGAGGCCGCAATGAGCATGCACCAGGTGAGTAGCGATTATAGAGCAATTCATGAGAGTGGGGGAAACTAGTTTAGATAGATGCGGGAACAATACATGCCACTGGGATGGACCCGAGCGGCATGGGGATGATGCGGCTTGTGAGGCGCTCCCAACAGAGTAAGCTAAAGATGCAAAAGGATACACGCCGCAGGGATAGGCCCATGCGACTTGGGTATAATGCTACCCGAAGGGCGCCCCTCACTGAATGAACTGGGAAGAGTCACCTGATACCATGCAGGGGTGGTGTCGAGGCAGCTGAGGACGCGCACTGGAGAGGTTGCCCTTCACAAGCCGCCAGGGTCCTGAGCCTCAGGGGGTTCCGCAGGCCCGGATGGCTCCTGAAGAACTTTCGCGACCTCCACCAGGACATCGTGATGCCTGGCCTCCCAAGCCTCCAGAATGCTCCGCAGGTGGCGTTGGAAGGTGACAGCCGCGTTCGGCAGGCCGACTGGCATGCGAACATAGCTGTTAGGGGGACCCTCGCACCACCCAACGCGTGAAGGCCAGATTCGTCCCTGAGATGCGGCCCTGTTGAGCCCTGGAATGTCAATGCAGCCCGCCACCCTCGCCAGGGTGGAGAGCTGCGTTGGATGGTGGGCGACGGCCGCCACGTATTCCTTGCCTCTTGAAGCTCCTGGATCACCTTGGTGATGAACTCCTGAGCACAAGGCGTTCCATGCCTCGTGCCCTCTTGAGGGAAACATGCGACGAAGCATGTCTCCACATGGTGCCCGAGCGCCTCCCTCGTGACGATGGCTAGGTCTGAGGCCCTCCAGAAGAGAGCCCCCGAGCCCAGCCCGAAGAGGGTGTTGGGCATGCCTTCCTATGCGAGGGAGGGAGGCGCCCTATCTGCGGGCGCTTGTCCTGAGATGGTGCTGCTGGAGACGCCGCCCTCCTGAGGTCCTTGGTGGACTAGCTTCTTCTTCTTCTTGGGGTTGGCCTTAGGAGGGTGCGGGGTGCCTTCGTTGGCAGGGTCTTCGGCCGCTGCCGCCTGGTAAGCGTGCTCGAGGGAGCACACCGCATCTCTTTCCTCGCAAGCGACCGAGATGATGCCGCCACTCCCTGGCATCTTGAGGACGTTGTAGCCATGGTGGGTCACTGCCATAAACTTGGCCAAGGTTGGATACCCAAGGATGGCGTTGTACGGCAGGCGGATGTGGGCGACGTCGAAGTCGATGAGCTCGGTGCGGTAGTTGTCACGGTGGCCGAAGGTGACAGGGAGGCGGACCTGCCCTATCGGGGTGGTGGAGCCGTCGGTCACTCCTGAGAAAGGCTTGGTAGGCTGTAGCTGATCGTATGGCACCTGAAGGCTATCAAATGTCTCGATGGAAAGGACATTGAGCCCTGCGCTGCCATCGATGAGGGTCTTGGTGACTTGAACGTTACTGATGACGGGTGAGCAGAGCATTGGGAGGGCATCGGCAATCGCCGCACACTTGAGCTGGTCTGCCGAGCTGAAGGTGATGGCACACTTGGACCACCGGAGCGGGCGCGTAGCCTCGAGCCTAGGAAGGGCCGCATTCACCTCGCAAGCAAACTGCTTGAAGACACGCTGAGAGGCTAGGGCTTGAGCACCACCCAAGATACAGGCGATGGCACACGGCTCCTGGAAGCCCCCATTCCCCTCGTCTTGATGGTGGTAGTCGTTTCTCCTTGGTGGTGGCAGCAGCGGAGGGAGGCCAATGTTGCCCTGAGGACGGTCCTCACAAGGCTGCTCCCTCCAGGGGCCCCCACAAGGCTGGTCCTGCTAGTGGTCCTTGCGAGGCCGGTCACGCCACTCCTGGCGGGGGCCGCGGTCGTCCTAGCATCCTCCACTTTGTCCTCCTCCTCGGCCATAGCCTCGGTCGTTGCGCTTGGGGCATCAACCGAAGCGCTCATATTGGATGGCCCTGAGCTCCTGACAGTCACTGGTGTTGCAGTTGTGAACATATTGGAAGGCGCAGAAGGGGCGGTTGGCCCTGGATGATTCGGGGTGGTCACGGCCGCGCTTCATCTCTGGCTCCGCCGCGAGCACGGCAGCCCCCTTGCGCTTCACGTCCTTGATCTTTGCCTTCCTGTTCTCCTGGTCAGCAGCTGGGAGCTCGAGGAGGGAGAGGCGCCCTTCCTCAACCCTTGCGCCCATGGTTTCCATGTCAAACATCTCCAGGGCCTAGCATAGCTCCTCGTGGATGTCGAGATCCTCCTTCATCTTGACGTCGCGGACGCCATCGGAGAACACAGAGATGATGGCCGCGTCCGTCACCTTCAGGATCTTGAGGCGGACGCTATTGAAGAGTTGGATGTACTTTTGCAGGGTTTCCCCTAGTTGTTGGTTGATGCACCACAGGTCACCTGCGGCTGGCGGGCGGTCGCGAGTGCCTTGGAAGTTGGCGATGAAACACTCGCGCATCTCACCCCAGGAGGAGATCAATTCCGCGGGCAAGTTCGGGAGCCACGAGCGTGCGCCATCCTTGAGGGCCATGGGAAACCAGATCGCCATGACCTTCTCGTCTCCGTTGGCTGCCTCGATACTCAGCTCGTAGAGCTGCAAGAACTCTGCAGGGTCGGGGGTGCCATCGTAGCATGGAGGCAGGTCTGGCTTGAACTTGGCTGGCCAGACAACGGTGTGCAGCTCTGGAGTAAAGGCATGGCAAACTGCTGTGGTTACTGAAACCCGTTGCCGTGGCGGAGCCTGATCCTGATATCCACGCACCGCCACCGCAAGCGGCGCACGGTCTTGACGTAACGGTGCTGAGGGCATAGGAGCGTTTTCTTGCGGCCTCACGACTTCTTGGCAGCTCCCTTCTTCATGCGCAGGCGCCCGGCATGGCGGTTCATGCCGCGGGGCCGCGCGCCTTGGTGCGAGGACACCGTCTTGATGCGGAGGCGGCGGAGGCACTCCATGAGCTACGTCGCCCATGGCTGGAGGTGGGCGAGGCAGCGAGAGGGATGGTGTTGGAGAGCCACCAGCAGCGCTGACGAGCTCGGTGATGCGGTCCAACCAGTCGTTGTAGAGGTCATCGACCGGGCGGTAACACAGGAGGTCGCGTGCCATGAGCAGCACGTCCGGCACGTCCGTGGGCACGCATCGAGCGTGGGACGACGAGCCAGCCGCATGGAGGGGTGCAGTGATGAGGCCTGCTGCTCGTTCGCTCCTGGGCCGGTGGCGGCGTTGGCAGGGGTGATGGAGAACGGCGGGGAGATCCGCCAACGGGTGCCGTCTGAGTGACGCTGGCGGCGAGGGCGGCCCTACGCTCAGCACGGGCTCGGCAAGCATCAGACATGGATGCGGTGGATAAGTGGAGCGCGAATCAACGGAAGAAGGGATTTAGCGCACCCCTACCTGGCGCACCAAATGTCAGATTGTGGGTTCCAGCAAACCCTTGAGGTTCGAACACTAGGGTGCGCACGAAGATCTCTCTCTCCCTCACTCACTCTCGCAACGATCTCTAGGCCTAGCTCGCCGAACGCATGGAACAAGTGCCACAAGGGTTTATACCGGTTCGGGCCGGGCCACCGTTGTGGTGTAATACTCTACTCCAGTCTGGTGTGGTCGACTGCCCTGTGGGCTGACGATGAACTAGTACAGTGGGCGAACAACCTCCCGAGGAGAGGTCTTCTTGATCTTGATGAGCTGGTGAGATGCCCTTGGTGGAGTGGATCTGATCCAAGATGAGCCGATCCTTGACTATGGTGGTGGCTAGCCCTATTTATAGAGGCCCTGGTCCTCTTCCCAAATGTTTAGGCGGGATGGGATCCCACAATAGCCAATTTCGAAGGGAGACAACCAGTACAAGTTATCTTGACAAAAGGTGGTCTTCGCCTGCCAAAGGCTCTGGTGGTGATGCCGCCGTGGGTTCTGCGGTGACCTCCGTCATGCCGTCCTGGTGGTCTTGGTCTTGTTCCACCGATATGGAAACCTTTTCCTGATGCCTCGGGACACCTCGTCTGCGCCTGATTCCTTAGCCCCAAAGAGGAAACAGACACCCTATACCCGCTGGTGCCCGCCTGGCCTTGGTTGTCATGGCTCACGTCATGCGGACCTCGGGAGGTGCACCTTGCATAGATATCTCCGCTCCTCAGGAGCCAGCCTAGCGAGGCCGCCATGGAGGAGGTCTTGGTGTCGTCCGCCTCGCGAGGCTTGGCCCCTCTCGAGGGTCTTGAGTGGTGGCTAGTGAAGATGGGTCGTACCAGGCCGCTGGTGGAACCACGCCCTGGGCCGCAGGCAGGCATGTCTGGGTACCCCCGTTCCCAACGCGCCGACAGTTACTAAGTTACCTCTTGTTATGATGAGATCTTCAATTTTATTCTTCTACCTTGCATATGCTAGAAATATCTAGTCTTGATAATTTGTTTTCTTATAAAATGCCTATGCATAGGAAGTATGTTAGACTTAAATGTGTTTTTCAAATGTTACATGATGCTCTCTTTGTGTTTCAATTACTATCTTACATGGGAGCATCATTGAAATCTTATGCCTAGCTAGGGGCATAAAACGATAGGGCTTGTTGGGAGGCAACCCATCTTTTTATTTCTGTTCTTGAGTGTTTGCACAATTATGCTACTGCTATGATTGTGTTTTTTTTAATTAGTGTTTGCGCCAAGCAAATCCTTTGGGATCATGTTGGGTGATAGTTGATTTGATCTTGCTGAAAAATAAAAACTTATGCGCCTAGAAAAATAATTTTTTTTTATTTTTTACAGAAGCGCAATAAAATACCGACGTTTTTGCAGAAGATTAATATACAAATTGCTCACGTTGTCCTAATTTTTAGAATTTTTGGAGTTACAGAAGTATTCGAAATCTCTAGATTGCTACACACTGTTCTATTTTTGACAGATTCTGTTTTCTTTACGTTGTGTGCTTGTTTTGATGATTCTATGGTTTTATTTGAAGATTTTTTGCCATAGAAAAGTTGGAATATAATAGATATAATGCAAAAATAAAATATGAATGGGTTTGCAACAGTACTTATAGTAGTGATTTGCTTTCTTGTACTAACGGATATCATGAAGGTTTTATTGATTTTGTGTGATTGAAGTTTTCATGTTTTGGGTGACTTTACGATGGATGAAGGAATAAGGATTAGCAAAAGGCTAAGCTTGGGGATTCCCATGGCAGCCCAAGATAATATGCAAGAAGTATCAAGAAAGTAAGCTTGGGGATGCCCCTGAGTGGCAACCCCTCTTTCTTCTAACGACCATCGGTGTTTTACTTGAAACAATATTTTTATTCGTCACATATTATGAGTTTTGCTTGGAGCGTCTTGTATGATATGAGTCTTTTCTTGTTTGGCTTTGTGTTTTTAGTCATGAATCCTTGCTGGACACACCTATTTGAGAAAGCCAAAATTATGCAATGACTTGTTAGAATTGCTGTCTATGCTTCACTTAAATCTTTATGAGCTATGGAATTGCCCTAGTGCTTCACTTATATCCTTTTGAGCACGGTGTGCTTTAGTATTTTTGAAGAAATTCTCTCATGCTTCACTTAGATTTATTTGAGAGTTAGTAATTCTTTTTAGAAATTCTCCCTTGCTTCACTTAAATTATTTTGAGAGAAGAAATTTTTTTATGCTCATGATCTTCACTTATATTTGTTTGAGCTATCAAAAGCAACTTATGAAACTAGTCCCGAAGTGATAGATATCCAAGGAGGATATAATAAAAACTTTCATGAAGATCATTGGACAAAATAAACTTGATTCGTTGTAATAGTTTTGCGATATGTTCATATAATATGTGAGTCATGTTGATGAGTAAATATGCTTTAGTAAGAATATTAGTGTTAAGGTTTGTGATTCCCTATGCAAGGACGAATGCCAATAGTTATGCAATGAAATTACATCCTACTTGTGGTGCATTATTCAGTGTTAGTTATTCTTAATGCTCGGTTATGAGATTTTTGTTTCTTGGTTGGTCGCTTCTCAATCTTTTGCTAGCCTTCATTTTGCACTAAGTATGATCACTACTTGTGCATCCAAAATCCTTTGACCGTTTACACATATAGTGGTTTCGTATGTTGACCGTACAGTGGTATTCATATACGTGGGCGCATGCAACTAACCGCGGTCGTGGGGTAGCACTTGTCCATGGAACATGCCTGAAACGTCCCACCAAACGTCCCATCTTATAAAGAGGGGGGCCACCTCGCGGCACATCGCCCATACCATTTACCCCAGGGGTTTCCCCCAAATCCACTCTCTGCTGCATCGTCTTTCTCTCCCCCACCAGCGTTGTCTCGCTCTCCTCACTGTCTCCACCGCACTGTCTCGCTCTCCCGCACCGCATCCTCTTCCTCACCTTCATCGCCTCCATCTGTCCGATGGCTGAAGCTTGTGGCGACGCCGGCGCAGCGACCGGAGATGTAGGGAAGCTACAGGGCACGGTGACCATGGATGTTGGCGGCATCCACGATGGTGCGGGGAAACTTGAAGTCGCTGTGGATGTAGAGAAGGAGGTTGCGGGCTCTGCCTCAGCGCTACCAGAGCAGAAGGTGACGGTGTCGACCGGCCCAGTCGGCGAGGAGCAGGTGGTATTTGCACTGGGTCACTTGCTTGTTAGTTTCAATATTTAGGATATGGGATTAGCTTGTGGAGTTAGTTGCATTGGTTAGATTGTGATTCATACTGTAGTGTAGATGGTTAGATTAGTTGGTTTGATTGATGGGCCGGGATTTTCTATATTGGGGGATGGGGGTTTTTGTACTAGGTTTTGTTGGATAAATTCGTTGAAAAAAATGCTAGATAGATCTGTATGAGAGATAGAGATCTATGTGCTTCAATGCTACACATTTGTATGCTTATTAGATTTATTTTTAATGCTCACAGATTGGGGTTTTTAATGCTATAGACATGTATGCTTATTAGATTGGGTCCCTATTAGATTTGTTTATGAATGCTACTCGGATTGTGGTTTTGAATGTCATATGCCCAAATGGAATCCATTGATTAAGAAGTTATCTGATTCATGAGTTCCTTGATTCATTAGTTTATAAATTTTTCCACAATATGTAGTTATATTAGCTCTGTTGTTCAATGTGTGTGCATGACAATGGAAAATGCAAATAGGATCATAGTATATTGCGGGTATATTAGCCCTATGATCAATGTGTCATGTGTGCATATCTAAATTTTCAATTTGCTTCTGTATTTACTAGTGATGGATGTAATTGTATATTCAGGAGGATGATGGTTGGGGGAGAGGAAGCTCGCCCAGCACGACCCGTACGATCCAAAGTTTAGTGACGACTCAGAATATGAGGTAAGCCTACTTGAAATTTAGATTGTTCATTTAGTTCATTTGACATGGTGTATATGAATCTATAATGTATTAATGTTCATGTGTGTAGTATGATTCTGGAGATGATGTGTACAAGGGCAACGTCGCATCCTTCACAGCGAAGGAGGTGAAGAAGATCAAGGCCAAGGGAGTTGCTTCCTTCTGCAACCGCAAGATCAATAAGTGGCACTGCCCCTACTGCACCTCAAAGACAAAGCCAAAGGATGGCCGCTTCGATCACCTTGTGTCTCATGCCGAGGATGTAGCAATTTGCGGCAAGGACTACACGATCAGGGGGCAGCATGCTACCCTAATGAAGGCCCTGACTCCAGCGTGATGTGATGATGTGATGCTGTGATGAACTGAATCTTTATCTTTATCTTTTGGGTTACTTTTGTTAAACTGAATCTGGTTGTTTATGCTGTGTTGAACTGAATCTATGTTGATGCTAGTAATGTATTATGCTATCTACATTTGTTTGTCCTTAAATTTGCCTATGGCGTGTGGTTAGTTCTATTTAGATATTGTAAACTATGAGTTTAGGTGTTGCAATGATCAGAGATGTAGCTTTTTCTCACCAGTTTAGGTGCTTCACTAATCAGACATGCTGCTTTTTCACTAATCATAAAGGAGTATTATCCTAATTATTTGTCTCATGTTTATTAATCCAATCAAATGCATGCTTTTTCCCACCAGCATGTTTCATTATCCAAAGTTTTGAACAAACATTCGAGAGGATAGTATAAATTCAGGAAAATACAAAAAAAACTTAGCAAACTATCTATGTTTGTGTAGGAGATCATGTGTGCAAAATTTGAGATGATTTAGAGGAGGTCAAAGAAATTTGAATTTGAGAAATGTGCTCCAAATGAGCTCCCAAGCTAGGGTAAACAGCCCATTTGTAATCAAGTTTTTTGGACCTACTCTAAATGAGCCAAATGTTTTTTATTAACACCTATTCAATCTATATAGTGTAGATTCGAAGTCTCATTATTTTTTGAATTAATCTTCATATTTTTACATTTTCTTTGCAAAAATATGCTTTAATACAAAACTATTAAAATCACGTTTAAAATATGAAAATGGAAAACAAAGTTTAGATCCTTCTTATTCACTTTGAAATAAAGCTTTGGTGATTTTTTTATTTTTTTAAATTTTTCAAAAACAGAAGGTAACCCTACCTCCTCTCCTTGAACTCTATGAAATCTTGTACGTGATAGATCATATGTGTGATGGTTTTCTCATTAAGGGAGTCCTGGTTTAGGGGGTCTCCGGACAGCCGGACTATATCCTTTGGCCGGACTAT
Organism: Triticum urartu; assembly: GCF_003073215.2. Lineage (NCBI taxonomy): Eukaryota > Viridiplantae > Streptophyta > Magnoliopsida > Poales > Poaceae > Triticum > Triticum urartu. The sequence goes on from NC_053023.1 coordinate 280,302,778, forward strand.
TGGACTATCAAGATACAAGATTGAAGACTTCGTCCCGTGTCCGGATGGGACTTTTCCTTGGCGTGGAAGGCAAGCTAGGAAATACAGATATGTAGATCTCCTCCCTTGTAACCGAATCTATGTAACCCTAGCCCCCTCCGGTGTCTATATAAACCAGAGGGTTTAGTCCGTAGGACAACATACAATCATACTATGGGCTAGCTTCTAGGGCTTAGCCTCTACAATCTCGTGGTAGATCAACTCTTGTAATACTCATATCATCAAGAACAATCAAGAAGGACGTAGGGTATTACCTCCTTCAAGAGGGCCCAAACCTGGGTAAACATCGTGTCCCTTGTCTCCTGCTACCATCCTCCTTAGACGCACAGTTCAGGACCCACTACCCGAGATCCGCCGGTTTTGACACCGACATTAGTGCTTTCATTGAGAGTTCCACTATGTCATCATCATAAGGGGGGATGGCTCGTATCGTTGTCAAGGATAACATCACTTCTGGGGGAGCCCTGGCTGTAGGCCAAACTCTCCGACTAGGCGGCTTCGCCATGACCGCCCGCTCGGCCGCTGCGCCGACGATGACTTCTCGGCTCATCGAAAAAAGCCTCCACATCGGCTCAAAATTCGCCGATCAGATGGATCCAATGGAGCTCTCCTCTTTGAACAAGCTCTTGGATCGCATCGCCGCTCTGGGAGTCGCTACGGACTACGATCGGATCGGGCTTAAACCCGACCAAAGGGAGATTAACTCTTTGTCGGTCACCCATCAAATAGCGGTGGTGGAGGAGCAATGCGGCAGTTCTCCCTCTATCCTGAGGATGAACTATGTCTGGATTCCAGAGCTCTCTGAGCCGGATACCCGCTCACGGGAGGACGTCGCCCTAACCCTGAACCGAGAATCAGGTCACATACCGAACCAGCGGAGCAACATCCTGGAGCTCGAACTTCCAAGATCGGAAACTCCTCTTCCCCAGGATCTCAGATTGGGTCAAGGTCTGGACTTACATCCACCCACCCACCCAGATACAAACGATCTTTCCCACATTAGGCAAGCGCCCCAAGAGACAGTACATCACTATTGGGCCAGATTCCTCCTTGTGATGAACAAGGTCAAGGACTATCGTGAAGAAGACGCAATTTCGTTCTTTTGCAACAATTGCACGGACAAGGGAATCCTCAACGCCATAAGTCGCCGTGACATTGCACACTTCGCCGACTTGGCGGCCATAGTACGGAAATACTGTGCAATGGAAAGTGCCTGGAAAACCCAAACACAATTTTGGGATAATCCGGCTCTGACAAAACCCCCAGTCCAAACTAAAAGGGTGCACTCTCATAAGTCGCTCGACTCAATTATAAAGAAGCAAAAGCCCACTACAGGGCATGGAACCGTATTGGAGGGATGGCTTAACGGGCCCTGCAAAATTCATAGTACAGCGGATACCATACCAACACACAGCCTTAGAGCATGTTGGGTACTCCGACAGGTGGCCAAGAGCGGTGAGGATCTCCTCACCCAAAACACCCCAAAGCACCTTCCCGTGGATAACAATACAGTATTGACAGTCTTCGAGACCTTCGCCTCAAATAATAGGCATAAGCGAATGCTCCGCATCCTGGCCGAAGTTTGCCACGTGGCAACAATAAATCCATGGAGCGACACGGCTATCACTTTCAATGCCAGTGACGAACCTAAATTCCGAACAGCCCAAGCACCAGCCGCTTTGGTCCTCGGTCCAATTGTGGACGGATTTTGGCTCACCAAAGTACTCATGGACGGCGGCAGCGGATTAAACCTCATTTATGAGGAGACTCTTCAAAAAATGGAAATAGACAGCAATCGTATTAAGCAAAGCAGCACAACCTTCCGAGGAATCATCCCTAGTCGGGAGGCACGTTGCGCTAGGAAAATCACACTAGATGTGGTATTCGGCACTTCGGAGAATTACAGCTCCGAAGAAATCACATTCCAAGTGGCCCCTTTTAGTAGCGGATACCACGCCCTTCTAGGGTGGTAGGCATTCACGATTTTTTAAGCCATACCCCATTACGGGTACATATAGCTCAAAATGCCCAGACCCAATGGAATCATCACTCTAGCTAGTGATCCGGACATAGCACTCCGCGCCGAGAACAAAACAGCCGCACTGGCCCTCGAGGTATTATCGGAAGCCCTTGTGGCGGAGGAATTAACCGCACTGCGCTCCACAGTGGACAGGGACGACGTGATACTAGACAAAAGATCCAAGTCCACCTCCTTTAAACCAGTGGATGAAATAGTTAAATTCCAAGTCCATCCAACGGTCCCCACAAAAACAGCATCCGTTGGGGCACAGCTAAACCCCACCGTAGACGCCGCACTACAGGAGTTCCTGAAGAGAATTGGGCCATATTAGCCTGGCATCCTTCAAACATGCCAGGAATCCCACGTAGGCTGGTCAAGCATAGCCTTAACATTCTAAAAGGATTCAAGCCGGTCAAGCAGAATCTTCGGCGTTTCTCCGAACCTAGGCGACAAGCCATGGGAGAGGAGCTAGCCAAATTACTGGAGGCCGGATTCATTAGAGAGATAAAGCATCCGGCCTGGCTAGCAAACCTGGTGATGGTGCCAAAGAAGAACAAATCCTGGCGCCTATGCATCGACTTCAAGGACCTTAACAAGGCTTCCCAAAGGATCCCTTCCCCCTCCCTCGCATCGATCAAATTACCGACGCTACCGCAGGACACGACTCATTGTGCTTCCTCGACGCATACTCCGGTTACCACCAAATTAAGATGGCGGAGTCCGACTAAGCCGCAATGACATTTATCACTCCATACAACCCCTTCTATTTTAACACAATGCCCTCCGGGCTCAAAAACACTGGCGCAACGTATCAGCGCATGATTCAAACATGTCTGGAAAAGCAGCTCGACAAAACAGTGGAGGCATACGTCAACGATGTGGTCATTAAAACTAGACACGTCGACTCCTTAATAGACGACTTGAGGCTCACATTCGACAATTTCCGAACATACGACTTTAAGCTCAATCCGTAAAAATGTGTTTTCGAAATACCCGCCGGAAAGCTCCTGGGCTTTATCGTCTCCAAAAGAGGAATCGAAGCAAATCCGGCCAAAATCCGGGCTCTGTCATAGTAGGCCATCCCAACTGACCTCAAGCAAATCCAGAAGTTAACTGGATGTGTCGCGGCTTTAAGCCGCTTTATCTCCCGACTAGGAGAAAAGGCACTCCCCGTTTATTGCCTTCTTCGGTGCACCGAACACTTCGAGTGGACGGACGCAGCCACGGCCAGACTGGAAGAAATAAAAGCCATCTTGGCCACCAACCCAATCTTGGCCGTGCCAAATGTTGGCGAACCAATGCTATTATATATAGCGGCAACTCACCAAGTTGGAAGCGCAGTGCTCGTCGTCGAACGAGAGATGGACGGACATAAATTCCCACTTCAAAAGCCGGTATATTATGTATTCACCGTCCTCACTCCATGCAAATCACGGTACCCACATTATCAAAAGATAGCATACGCGGTATTCATGGCGTCCCGGAAATTACGACACTACTTTCAAGAGTGTTCAATTACGGTGGCCTCCAAAGTACCACTCAACAACATAATAAACAACCGCGATGCCACGGGCCGGATTGCCAAATGGGCTATCGAGCTCCTCCCGTTTGACATAAAATATAAACCACGGCGAGCCATTAATTCACAAGTACTGGCCGATTTCGTAGCCGAATGGACAGAAGCCGAACTCCCTAAAGAGTATGGCGCATAGTCCAATTGGATCATGCACTTCGACGGCTCTAAAATGCTGGCTGGTCTGGGGGCTGGCATCATCCTGACGTCCCCCACCGGAGATACAGCGCAATACGTACTCCAAATACTATATATAGACTCCAACAACGCAGCTGAATACGAGGCCCTGTTACACGGTCTCCGGATGGCAGTTTCCATGGGTATTCAACGCCTGGAGGTGCGTGGGGACTCGAACCTTGCAATATCCCAAATAAATGGAGACCTCGATGCCAAGGATCCTAAAATGGTGGCATATCGCAATGCCATCCTCAACATGTCAGCTCAGTTCGAGGGGCTTGAATTCCACCATGTGGCTCAGGAAAACAACCAGGCGGCGGACATCCTCGCCTGTAGCGGCACTAAACGCGACCCTGTCCCACCTAACATCTTCCTGGAAAAACTGTTTAAACCATCCGTGGTATGGGAAGGGGACACTGGGAACAATAGTCCGGACCCGGCCACAACCCCAGATACCGAACACTCTGACACAATCGGAGGCTCTGCCATCGAAATAACACCTTCAGCCCACGTAATAATGCTCGTCATCACCCCGTGGACAGAACCATACCTGGCCTACCTAACCAGGCATGAACTACCCGAGGAACAAAATGAGGCACGTTGCATAGTGCGGCGATCTAAAGCCTACAAGGTCCACGAGGGAGAGCTTTATAAGATAAGCACTACCGGAGTCCTTCAAAGATGCATCTCCAAAGAGGAAGGGCAGAAGCTTTTGGCAGATATCCATGCCGGACTAGGCAGCCATCACGTCGCATCCTAGGCCCTTGTAAGCAAGGACTTCCGTACAGGTTTCTATTGGCCGACGGCCCGGGCAGATGCGCAGCATCTGGTCCAGCATTGCATCGGTTGCCAGCTCTTTGCAAACCAAAGCCATATGCCACCTACTGCTCTCCAAACAATCCCCATTACTTGGCCCTTTGCGGTCTGGGGGCTTGATATGGTCGGACCCCTTAAAGGGGGAACCCATAAGAAAAAATACTTACTGGTCATGGTGGATAAATTCACCAAATGGATAGAAGCCAAACCTGCCAAAATGGCTGAATTCGGACTAGTGATAGACTTCATATCCGGGGTCGTACACCGTTATGGCATCCCCCACAGCAACATCACTGACAACGGCACGAACTTTACAGCCAACAAAGTGAAACTTTGGTGCAGCAACATGGGCATCAAGCTCGATTATGCTTCTGGCTATCACCCGCAAACTAACGGTCAAGTCGAGCGAGCGAATGGTCTTATCATGAGCGGCATTAAACCCAGATTAGTGCCGTCCTTAAAGGAATCAAACACGCATGGGGGCTGCGGACCACGCCAAATCGCACCACCGGATACACACCGTTTTTTATGGTGTACGGTGCTGAGGCGGTTCTGCCCTGCGACATAATTCATGACTCACCTCGAGTGTGCATGTACGAAGAAAAAGAGGCCGAGCTCGATCGGCGGGAAAGTTTCGACGCCCTGGAGGAGGAGCGCGACGTGGCAAAAGCCCGTTCCGCATTATATCAACAACAGGCTCGAAGGTATCAAAGCCGAGAAGTACGGGCCAAAACCAATAACGTTGGCGAACTAGTTCTACGCCTGCTGGAGAAGAAAAAGAACAAGCTCAAGCCCAAATGGGAAGGTCCCTTCATTATTGACCAGGTTCTGACCGGCGGAGCGTACCGTCTGTGGGATGCATCGGATAATCGACTCAAGCCAGACCCATGGAATGCAGCCAAACTCTGAAGATTCTATGCCTAGAGCCGGATTCTATGTTCGTCTCCTCCCCTCCGTCCGTTTTTTGCATATCTGTCTTTTCTCTCTTTCTCTATTTTTTCCTTCTCTTCAAGGCCCTAAAGGGATAAACTTGTGTCTTGGTTACACAATCTTGACATGCTAGCCGCACTCATTATACCTGGGGGCTTCTTATACAGAAGCTTAATCTAATTATTTTTTCAAGCTTTATGCCCCGCACATGTGTTATTCTTCCGCATGTACCTTTTTTCGCCATTATATGCATCGATATGACTTAAATTTTGGCCAAGCTGGGTTGCCTGGCTCTTGTATTTATGCCCTACGTTCCTATTAATTCGGCTAGGGCATAAGGGGAGCACCTCTACGATTGTTACTGCCGGGTCAGGCGGGTGTGTACCTCAGACTGGCTGAAGCCGAAAGCTAGCGTTCTTAAGAGAATATTCAGTCGGTGAATAAAAGATGACTTTTATTTAAATTTGACACATGCCCCCTGAGGTTTATAGCCTACGTCTCTTCTCGCAGTCCAGACATGCACATTAGGGCATGCGTACCCAGGGAAAGGAACCCTTAACAGAACTATTCTCCCTAGAAGATGTTTCTTACTACCCATGTAATATAACATAGCTAATTGGGTACTTGTCTGTTCAAGCACTTATGACCCCTACGCCTGGTTTCCATCCATACACTGGTTTTTACATAACCGAGCGGGTATTCAGATACACTCCGGACTATCGGGTCCAAAGGTTGAAGCGAAAAGGTCCGCCATGACAAATGATTTACAATCTGGCTAGGGACATTACATATGTCACTTGAAGTACACAGTCACTAAGACTGATTAAATTCTTGTTCTATACCATCCAATCGGCTGTCTAGCCTACAATCCTGTTGGGAATACTTTGCGGCTAACTCTACTTGATCATACACTAAACTGATGGGGATCTCTTTCCGATCAGGCCCCACAGGTCCGACCTCGGCCATGGGGTTTGGGTCCACTTTGGTATATCGCGTCTTCATCATAGCCCAGGTTTCCCTTGCACCTTGTCGGCAGGCTGATATCTTCCATAATCGGAAGCGCCGCCACGCTCCCTTGAGCTTCTCTATAAGCTCCCCCATGCCTCCTGGCGGGGACACAGATGGCCACAAGGCTTGGGCAATACCCTGCATCACCTGCCGAACTTGCTCGTGCAGTTGTGAGAGCTCTGGTAGAAGATCACCCGAAGACCCGGGCATCTCTTCGGCGGGACGATCCGTCAGCATACCTGCAGATATAACTCTGTTAGCCGGCTTCTTCGCCGAACTCCTTTAAAAGTTCATTCAAGCACTTACTAAAATGCCGCGCCGAAGCCGTTTATTCTCCTTCACGGAGTCTGCAAGCTGGGCTCGGACATCTTTCAGTTCCACGCCCAGCCGGATATTGGCGTCTTGGAGATTATTTTTCTCCTGCCTGACTCGCGTAAGCACGCGCTTGCTAGCATTTCGTTGTCATTCATCACGTGCCGCATTCACCGCCACGGCCTCTGGATTCACTCCACGGCCACCTGCAACATCTATTGTTAGATTTGCATACATGCCGCATACTACCTGGTACCCGTATTCTTTGCAATGGAAACAAGTGTTACCAGAGGGACCCTTCTCGGACTCCTTCAACGCGGCAACAGCGGCCCCTAGCTGGGCCTTGCACTCTTCCAGCTCTTGAGACAATTGGGAATTCTTCTCTGTAAGAACCTGCACAAATAATGATCCTTAAAACAGTTGTGTCAACTGTTTCAAGTCTCAGGGGCTACTGATACATATAATCGTCATATTTGCTTACCCCGTATATCCCTTACATACTGGTCCGTGGCTCTGGCTAGATCATTTTGAGCAGCACGGATGTACGCGTCTCCAGAATTGAAGGCATCAAATGCCTCTGGTGAGAAACAAGCGTCACGGAGTACGGCCCGACGACGCCTGTGATTCATGGTGCTCTCCACTTTGGAATTTGTAGCGGATAGTCTGTCTGCATCCTATATAGGAGGAACATCCGGCGTTTGCCCCGCGTTAGCTTCCGCCTCTATGTCCGGCCCTGGAGCCCGACTGGTCGAGGCGTGATTGGCAGCCTCTCCGGATATAGTCCGGCGAGCGTTTTTTTCTGCTAGGAAACATGGACGTCATTATATTTTAAGAAGACGACTACCACGGAGTGAGGTTTTGTGTCATACCTCTGTGTCGGCATCTCCGTCCTGACTGCCTTCCTTTTTGGCCTACCCAGCTTCCGTGCCTCTTGTTGGCGAGTTGCTGCAGGTTCGGCACGGCGTCCCAAATGCCTTCCCTGTAAAACACCATATGTGTACGGTAGGTGAAGTTCATAAAAGGAGATCCTTTTTGGGAGTTGGGACTATGGTTTTTCTTACGTGCGACGCAGGGAGTAGTCCAGGATAGTCGGCAGTTATGGCCACCATGGCGTCATCACAGCTCAATTGATAGAATTGCCTGTCTATTAGCTCCATGAATATGTCCGGATCCTCTTCGAGTCTGGGATCGAGGGCCTGGCCAGGGTCCTCTGGTTGTGGAGGTGGGTTGTTGACCTCCTTACAGCTTTTCGCAGTTCCTGCTGTGAAATGGCAAGGTGAGTATCTATGATGAAGAATGCGGGAAGGTTGGGAGTAAAGAGGTAAAACTTACCCAGCTTGGAGGGTTGTACATGGAGAATCCATCCCGTGGCTTGATACGGATGAACTCCTCTTCCTCTCCCTTGAATAACTCGGACATATTTTTTCCTAAAGCAGCAGCGGAGTCCGGTCCCTTACGCCTGCAACGGGTGGCATCATCTTCCCCGTTAAAACACCACAGGGGGTGCCCTCAATATTGAAGTGGCTGCACCCCCCGCATTATGTATATTGACATAACCTCGATTATTGTCAATCCTGATTGAGCCAGCGCTTTAATCCGGTTCATCAGGTAAAGGACTTCTCCGTTGTCTTCCTCCTGGGGGCTCCGTGGGCGCCAACTTCAGCGTTTCTTCAGAGGCGCATTGTTGAACTCAGGAAGACCCCGCCGAACAGGGTCTGGAAGGGGGATGTCCTCCACGTAAAACCACTCCAAGGGCCAGTCATTGGACGTCTTCTTCGGAGTACCGGACAGGTATCCGCTCTCAGCGATGCGCCATATTTCGGCTTCGCCCTCTTGATAAAGTGACCCCTTCTGTGTGCGGGGCAAAAGGCAGAATAGCCTTTTCCACAGCTCGAAATGAGCCTCGCAGCCCAGAAATAGCTCACAAACGGCAACATAACCGGCGATGTGTAATATGGAAGCTGTCGGCGTTCTGGGAACGGGGGTCCCCAGACTTGCCTACCTGCGGCCTGCGGCGTGGCTCAAAAGGGGGCCCAGCGCGGCCCATCTTCACCAACACAAACCCAAGAACCTCACGAGGGGCCAAGCCTCGGGGGGCGGATGACGCGGAGCTTCCTCAGGCATGGCCTCGTCGGGCAGGCTCACGAGGAGGCGGAGAGATCAAGGCGGGGTACCTCACGAGGTGCCCATGACGCAAGCCATGACGACCGAGGGCACCGGCGGGTGCCAGCCCGCGCAGTGTCCTCCTTCCCTCTTTGGTTCAAGGGGGGCAAGCGCAGCCGTGGAGTACCGAGGCATCAGGCAAAGGTTGCCATTTCGGTGCAACAAGACCAAGACCAGGAGGACTATGAGATGGAGGTCACCGTGGAGCCCAAGACGGCGTCATCACCAGAGCTTTGCGCAGGCGAAGACTACTTTTGTCAGGATAGCTAGTACTAGCTGTCCCCCTTCAAATTAGCCCGCCATTGTTGGCTCCCTTCCTGCTCGATATTTGGGAAGAGGACCGGGGCCCCTATAAATAGGACCGGCCACCCGCTAGACAGGGGAGAGAGGACCGAGGGCAAAAAGAAAGAGAGAGAGAGAGAGAGAGAGAAGGGCGACTGAGCTCCTCCCAGCAGTTCATCGCCCCAGCCAAGAACAGACCCTCGCGAGGCTGTTCTTCCTTGTATTGTTCATCATCATCATCCCAAGAGGCAATCCACCACACCACACACTGGGGTAGGGTATTACACCACAACGGTGACCCAAACCAGTATAAACCCTATGTCTCTTGTGTTGTTCTTTCCTTAGTTTAGATCCTAGCAAGGCGGAGGGGTGCAGGTAGGTAGGAGACGAAAGCTCCGCGTGCACCCCAGTGTTTGAACCTCAAGGGTCTACCGGAACACGAAATCTGACATTTGGTACGCCAGGTAGGGGTGCGCCGGGATTCTTCTTCCACCACCCCGTTCTCCTCCGACCATCACGCCCATGTCTGACGCTCGTCGGGCCCGCGCCGAGCGCCGGGCCGCGCTCGCTTCCCACGTCGCCCAGATGGCCCCTGTCGGCGGGCGCCCTCGCCGTTCCCCGTCACCTGCCGTCAACGCCGCCACCGGCCTGGCGGGGGACGAGCGGCAAGCATCGTCCCAGCATCCGTCCGTGCGGCATGACGGCCGCACCGCAACTCCCTCGCTCACCCCAGTTGGTTCTTCGTCCCGCGTGCTCCGTGCACCCATGGAGGCTCGAGCTGCACTCATCGCGGCGAACGAGCTCCTGCGCTACCGCCCCGTCGACGACGTCTACGAAGAATGGCTCGACCGCGTCGCCGAGATCGTCCGCGCCGCAGGGGGCTCTCCTGCGCTGTCCGTTCCGCTGCACCGCACCCCGCCCCGCACGGGCAATGAAGCTCCGGCGGCGCCCCGACCGCCTCCTCCTCAGGAAGGCGCCATGGATCCAAGGCGCGTGGCCCCTGGGCGGAACCCGCTCCGGCAGGCGCCAGCGCAGCAAGAGCAGAGCTGTCAAGAAGTCCCTCGCCCGCAAGAAGCTGCCCGGGCGCTCCCTGCTCCAGCACGTCGCAACCATGCTCCTGCTCCCGCGCGTCAAGACCCCGCGCTGCACCCAGCTGCAGCGCATGGGGACATGCAAGACCAAGCTCCCCGTCATCCAAGGCCTCCCGTGGCCACAGCAGGCTACCGCGCCTTCACCGCCGAGCTACGCAGCGTCGCGTGGCCCGGCAAGTTCAAGCCAGACTTGCCTCCTCACTACAACGGCACGGCTGACCCTGCGGAGTTCCTCCAACTCTACGAGCTGGGCATCGAAGCTGCCAACGGAGACGAGAAGGTCATGGCGAACTGGTTCCCCATGGCACTCAAGGACGGGGCCCGCACCTAGCTCCTGAACCTGGCTCCAGGCACAATCTCCTCCTGGGACGAGATGCGCACCCGCTTCATCGCCAACTTCCAAGGCACTCGCGACCGGCCACCCTCCGTAAGCGACATGCGCCGCATCAAGCAACAGCCCGGGGAAACCCTGCAGAAGTACATCCAGCGCTTCAACAACGCGCGCCTCAAGATTCCCAAGGTGACCGAGGAGGCCATCATCTCGTCCTTCTCCGACGGGGTGCGCGACGTCAAGATGAAGGAGGAGCTGGCGATGCATGAAGACCTGTGCACCTCCTTGGAGCTGTTCAACCTGGCAACCAAGTGTGCCAGGGTTGAGGAAGGGCGTCTCTCCCTCCTCGAGCTGCCTGCCGCAGACCCAGAAGAGAAGAAGCCCAAGACCAAGGATGTGAAGCGCAAGGGGGCTACCGTGCTCGCGGCAGAACCAGACACAAAGCGAGGCAGAGATCAGCCCGAACCTTCCAAGGGCAGTCGGTACTGTGTGTACCACGACCTCCACACCCACAACACCAACGAATGTCAAGAGCTCCGAGCCGTGCGAGAAAGAAGGATCGGCCATCGCCCTGACCGCAGTGACCGGGGCTACGGCCGAGCAGGAGGAAGGAACGCAGGACGCTGGAAAGACCGTGGCCCACGCCAAGGGTGGCGCGACCAACCTCGCAAGGATCGCTGGCAAGACCCGCCTCGCGAGGGAGGCTGGAGGGATCAGCCTCGCGAGGATCGCCCGCAAGGCAACGCAGGCCTCCCACTGCTGCCGCCGCAGCCAAGAAGAAACGAAGACCGCCACCAGGACGAGGGGGCTGGGGGCTTCCAGGAGCCGCGCGCGATCGCCTGCATCTTGGGCGGGGCACAAGCCCCAGCCTCTCAGCGCATATTCAAGCAGTTCGCCCGTGAAGTGAATGCAGTCCTCCCCAGGCTCGAAGCCACGTGCCCTCTCAGGTGGTTGGCGTGCGCCATCACGTTCAGCGCGGCAGATCAGCTCAAGTGTGCGGCTACAGCCGGAGTCCTCCCAATGCTTTGTTCCCCAATCATCAGCAACGTGGTGGTCACCAAGACCCTCATAGATGGCGGGGCAGGGCTCAACGTCCTGTCTGTGGAAACATTCAACAACCTCCAAGTGCCCTACAGCCAGCTTCGGCCAACCAAGCCTTTCTCCGGTATCACCGACAGCTCCACGGTCCCGATTGGGCAGGTCCGCCTCCCTGTCACCTTCGGGGCACGCAACAACTACCGCACTGAGCTCATCGACTTCCACGTCGCTCACATTCTCCTGCCGTACAACGCCATCCTTGGGTACCCAGCGCTGGCCAAGTTCATGGCCGTAACTCACCATGGCTACAACGTCCTCAAGATGCCAGGAAGTGGCGGAGTCATCACGGTGCCCTGTGAAGAGAAGGACGCGGTGTGTTCCCTGGAACGAGCCTTTCAAGCCGCTTCACTGGAAGACCCGGATCATGGAAGCAGGAGGCCTCCCGAGACCGCCCCTAAGAAGAAGAAGACATCGTCCGGCCCGACCACTCAGGAGGCAGGCCCCTCTGGGCCCGCGCCTGCCGAGGGGGAACCTCCTTCCATCACATAGGAAAGCGCGCCCAGCACCCTCCTCAGGCAGGGCTCGGGGGCTCTCCCCTGGAGGGCCACGGACCTAGCTAGGGTCACAAGGGAAGCGCTTGGGCACCACATGGAGGCGTGTTTCGAAGCATGTTTCCCTCAAGAAGGAGCAAGGCAA